>NC_135713.1:117208213-117515195 GCF_964656455.1 Halichoerus grypus
ACTGATGGTTGCCAGAGGTTAAGAGGCTGGGGGTGGTGAGGAAGATGGGTGATGGGGAGTGGGAGGTACAGGCTTTCAGTTATGGAATAAATAAGCCACGGGGATGGAAGATACAGCACAGGGAATACAATCAGTGGAAGGGTAACAGCACTGTGTGGGACAGTTGGGAGCTACACTCGTGGGGAGCACAGCATCATGTATAGACTCCTGCAATCACCATGTTGTACGCCTGAAACTAACGTAACTGTGTCAATTATACCTCAATTTAAAAAAACCTCGTCTCTTTTAAAAAATGAAGAAACTTCACATTAAGAGACTGATTCCCCAGTAATCCCCCACGTTAGAGTGGGCACGGGCTCTAGCTCACCACAGCCCCTCCCGGCCCGACTGCTTCGTACCTGACCTGCTTCACACCACCCGCATTTCAATCGTGACTCCGGCGGGACATGGTGCCTTCTCAGTACTGATAGAATTCATTATTACACACACTTCTCCTCCGCTCAGGAACCAACTCCAACTTTATCTGTCACCTCCTCCGTCTGAAGACCTATCCAGCCTCACTTCCCACGACTCTGCATCATATCCTCCATCCCCCACAGGCTACCATGACCCTCACGCTCAGGCCCCTCCCTCCCCTCCGCTCACCCGGAGCCCCCTCACCTGCCACGGCTTAGCTCACGTCCAGTGGCCCTCAGGAGCTTCTGCCACACCTGCAGCCCGCAGCTCAGTCTCCATGCCCCAGGCTTGCAGTGCTCAGGGACAGGAGCACTGATGGTCAAGTGCACTCGGGTGTTCTCGGTCTTTATCCTGAACCGAAATCTGTCCTTGTCCGCTCTGTTCTCTCCTTTCCCCCTGCCTTCTGGGGTCTCTGTCCTTGCTGAATCTATCCTCGGGACTTCTAAAACAAAACCAGAATAGGGTGGAGGGGAAGAGGACAAGAGATGGGGGGGTGGTGTTAGGGGCAATAAGAGAGAAAACTGGAGCAAACCCAGGGTGGGCAGTGAGCTGGAAGGAAAAGGAGGGGGCTGTAGCAGCAGCTGGGTGTGAGAGAATAGAAAAAGCAAGGAAGGATGGGGGGGCGGGCGGGGAGAGTTTTGCAATGTGTGTGCTTCCATTCTGTTTCCACATGCAGTCAGAACCACACCATTCGGAGCCCCCGTGGTCTTTGGTTCTCTCGGTCTTTGATTTGGCAGTCCCATGTTTTACAGGTGATTGGAAGCTCCTAAGGGCTGACTTCACTTAGCACTCCTTTCTACCTCTCAGAGCCCAGGGACTGCACACGTTCACGCAGAAAGACGGACCACAGTGTCCTCAGGTGTTCTCAGGTAAGTGACCTGAAGAAGATGTCAGGCATCAAGAACCTGGGCTCTTAGATTTCACCTCTTGGCAGAAGCGTGACAAGATCAGATAGCAACGTGGTTGTGCATCCCAGCCAATACTCCGGAAGATGCTCTGGACTAGAAAGCAGTGGTTCTCAAGCTTGAGCCAGCATCGCAGTCACCTGGGGTGGGGGTGGAGGATAAGAGGGAAGACACTTGTTAAAACAGAAATCATTGGGTCCCATCCCCAGAGCTTCTGATTCAGCTGGTCTGGGATGAGGTCCAGTAACTTGCTTGCCTAACAACTCCCAGGTGATGCTGATGCTGCCAGCCTGGGGACCACACCTTGAGGAATCCGGCCCTTGAGTCCAGGGCAGAGGTCCAACTCAAAAGTCACACCCCTGAGCCACTTTATCAAAGAAGTAACAGTTCCCTCCCCATCCCTTCACTATCTAACAGGTCAAGCAACCTTCCCCTTCAGGGTCTTTACTTGGCCCATGGACGCCCATGGCAGGGTGGAGGGTGCCCCCTTGTGGCTCAAGCGGAAAACTACCTGAACGGTAACGCACTCGCTCTTCGCCTTAACGAGGTTTGCCGAACTCATTTATCTTGTATCTGCCTCACAAAAGATCCAGGAAAACCTGCGATGTTCATCATTCGCCAGATTGGGTGCACGTGTAGATGAGGGGCCAAAGAGTCATTCAGTGTGCGATGTCAAGTGCTTGGCCCAAAGGTGCCCCGGGGACAGCAGAAACGACTGATTCTCATGGCTTGGCATTTTGTAGGGTGCGAAGCGTTGAGATTATTCACCCAATTCTCTGTTGGAGAATATGCTTTAGTCACATAAATTAGAACTAAACGATTTTAAAGCCCTGTTAGCACTATGTGACTGAGATGGGACCCTGAATGAGTTCGAACCATGTTTTTCTCCCTAACCTTCCCGAAGTTAGAAAGCAGGCCCACTACTGAGTGGGAGGCAGGAGCGAGCACGCAGCGCCCCCGCTCTCCGCCAGCCGTACCACCCCGACGTCGGGTCTGCTGCCACCTGCCGCTCACGCGCGGAACGTGCGGGAGGCGGTAACCCGGGGACACCGTCAGCCCAGCAGGCTTTTCAGACCTCAGAGTATATTACAATCGCCTGGAGGGCTTGCTTGTTAAACCGTAGATTTCTGGGCTCCACCTTATCTGATTCAGTGGGGAATGGGGTGGGGCCTAAGAAGGTGCGTGTCTAATAACTTCCCGGGTGGTGAGGCTGCTGCTGCGGGTGGGAGTTGGCGGGGGTGGCTTCCCAAAGCACCTGGATGACATCTGTAGTTCTCCTTGTGCCACACATTTCTGAAGCTTGATTATTAATCAAAGTCTGTAAATGACCAAGAGCCTCTAACTCAGGGCTGCTCACCTGGGGCATTATTGATACTATGTTATGGGGAGCGGGGGGGGGGGGCGTGCTTTAAGCTGTAGGATGTTTAGCGTTATCCTTGGCCTCTGTCCTCTAGATACCAGTAGCAGCTTCATCCCTCCAGGTTTTGATAAGCAAACATGTCTCAGACATCACCAGATGGCCCTGGGAAGCAAAACTGCCCGAGCCAAATATTGCTGCTCTTCAAGGTGGGCAGATGTTCCTTTCCCATTTGGTGGACTGTGAAGGCATCCTTAAATATTGCCTTGCATATATAATGATACTGACATAGAATAAACTCTCAACTCTTTGGAATTAAACAACAAAAAAACATAGCTTACACATGTTGAATACCTACTATATGCAAGGCACTCTGCTAATGCTTTTCAAATCACCGCTTTTAGAGGAAAAAGAGAGAGAGAGACAAACCAAGAAACAGGCCCTAACTATAGAGAACAAACTGATGGTAACCAGAAGGCAGGTGGGTGGGGCGATGGGTGAAGTAGGTGATGGGGATTAAGGAGGGCACCTGTTGTGATGAGCACCAGGTGACGTATGGAAGGGCTGAATCACTATATTGTACACCTGAAACTAATATTACACTGTATGTTGACTACACTGGAATTTAAATAAAAACGTTTAAAAAAATTTTTAAAAAGACCCCCTTTAATTCTTATAACACTTCTTTTACTGATGAGGAAACTAAAGCTTTGACTTGTTAACTAACTTGCCCCCAGGCATGGTTACTGCCAGTGTGGGGATGTGGGGGTCGGGGGGCACGGGGAATGTGGGGCTATCCAGACCACCACAGTCCAATAAAAATATAAAGCAAGTCATAAGTACGAGCCACGTGTGTGATTTTACATGTTATAGAAGTCACATTTAAAAAGAAAAAGAAACACAGTAAAATTAATTTTAGTATATAGTTTGCTTAACTCAGCATCTGAACCGTTAAAGTTTTAACGTGTGATCAATATATTTTAGATTGTTAATATTTTTATGTTCTTTTTTTGGTACTTAGTCTTCGAGATCTGTGTGTATTTTTACACTTATCACACTTCTCATTTTCCAGCAGCTACATTTCAAGGGCTTGAGAGCCGCCTGTGCTCCCGGCCGCCCCTCCGGACAGCACAGGCCCAGACTCTGCTCAGCTGTCCTCCAGCCTTTATTTGTGGACCAACATGGGCCGATTTTACTTCAATGTCCTTCAATTTCTGCCTGCACTTCAGTCATTTTGTCAGACTCACATACCTATTCACATACTCTGCAATCTGTTCTTGGAGTATCTCTACTTCTACTTATTTTAAAATGAGGTCTACAGTTTTAATTTATCACAGTAGATGCCTCCTCTGGTGGCCAGACTGTTGACTACTGTCTAATTTTAGTTCTGATGGCTTTTCCAGTGGCTGTTTCCCCACACAGTCTGTGTTTGTACTTGCATAACAGAGATCATTCATCTTATCTGATGCTAACCACAGAGGTACATTTTCGTCATACTCTCGTGCTTTCTGGTTTATCTCCCAACATCTAGGAATGTTCATTCTCATTTGAGGATTCTGCCTTTCTCCAGCCCCTCTGCAATGTTTCTCCCTGTAGTTTCTCACGTTGTCCTTTTTAAATGTTCCTTTCCTTTTTTTTTTTTTTTAAGTAGGCTCCACACCCAACGTGGAGCCCAGTGCAGGAGGCCCAAACTCATGACCCGGAGATCAAGATCTGAGCTGAGATCAAGAGTTGGACGCTTAACCAACTGAGCCACCCAGGCGCCCCTTAAATATTCCTGATCACTCAGGAAACCAATGATTTTTCTAGAGAATTTTGTAACAAACCCTTAGTCTTACCACATTTGTTCATTTACATTTTATAGGTGTGATAATCAAGATGGACTTAGATCATACGGTCAACTTATACCAATAAAAAGTAGTAACGAGAGCTATTCCTTAAGAAATGCTTCCTATGAGCCATGCACTGTGCTCAGCACCTGACACATGCTGTCTTACTCACTTCTTCTAATAGTCTCATGAGGTGCCTGCTATTGTGATGGCCATTTTTGAGGTGAGGAGAGGAGGCACAGAGCATTGAAGTAACTTGCCCAAGATCTCCCAGGTAGCAACTGGCTGAGCTGGGGGTCTCTCCAGATCTGTTTGATGATAGAGTTGATCTCCTGACCTCTAGGCTCCACTGTCTGAAAGATGTTGTGCAAATGTTGTTCTTGTTTCTGAGTCTGTAAGGATATGGTTCCGTAGATCATACACCTTACCTGGGTTACCATATACCTTCATAGGAGAAAAAATATATATATGTACTCTCGGTATTCTAGGGACTGCCTCTGAAGCTACAGGCCAGGACTTCTCAGGATGAGCACTCTTGCTGTCTTGAATAGGAGGTTGAGACTCAGGTCCATCACGAGCTCAGACCAGGAGGCCCAGCAAGGTCACAACTGAACCCAGAAGAAGAGCATAGGGGCCAAAGCCAGAGTGCAGTGGGTCTAGGAGTGAATTGAGTGGAATGTGAGAGCGGATGGTGAAGACAGGTTTCCAGGGGGACAAGAGAGAGGGTGGGAGGTGAAGGGAGACGGGGCTCAGAAGAGGGGTTGTGCTTTTGCCTTGCAGTTTTGTTTTGTTAAAGACTTCAGCATGTTGCAGTGCTGATGGGGAGAAGTTAAGAGTTGAAGACACAGGAGAGCTCAGGGAGGGGTAAATGGGAATCAACAAGGACCCTAAAGAGTCAGGACAGGAAGGCGTGTGGAGTCCATGTGGGGGAAACATGTTTGCCAGGTTTAATGCCAAAGCCTGTTTGTTCCTACATCATTCTGTCACCTCTCAATGTCACTGCCTGATTAATCACCACCGTCAAAACGCCCATGGTCAACTGGCTTGGGAAGTTAAGTGTTTATATACTTTCTACCCACTGGGCATAACTTTTTATCCTTTTCAGTGAGGAAATGCAAAATACATGATGCTAGAACGTGCCTCTGGGGGCAGGCCCATATGCAGGTGACATGGTTTGATGCAGGGGACACTGAAATCTGTTTCCACCTAAAATAGCTCTCACTGGCTTTCCTGGGTTCTTAAAATATCCCACCATTTGAATTTTCTTCCTAAAGAGTCCTGTTGAAACACCAATAGGTCAAAACAATCTTGAAAAGAGCACCTAATGTTTCTTGTAGCATTATTCACAAAACCAGAAGGCGGAGGCGACCCAGTGTCCCTCAGTGGCTCCGGGGATAAACCAAATATGGTTTATACCTACAATGAAATAGTATTCAGCCTTAACAAGGAAGGAAATGTTGACACATGTCACAACATGGATGAAAGTTGAGGACATTATCCTAAGTGAAATCAGGCAGTCACAAAAGGACAAATACTGTATGTTTCCACTCATATGGGGTACATACAATAGTCAAAATCATAGAGACATAAAGCCGAATGGTGTTTGTTTGCCAGGAGCCAAGGGGAGGGAGCAATGGGAAGCCGTTGTCTAAGGGCACGGAGTTTCTGTTTTGCAAGACAAAAAGAGCTCTGCTTTTCTGCCTGTTGCCTGCTCCCCTCCCCAGTGAAGCAGTGCTCAAGCTGGACCACTCCCTCTAGGCTCCAGGCTCCTGTTAACCTAGAGCCATCCTCATCTGTCTCCATTCTCCACCTGCCACTGTGATCATGTACGGTGACATCATCAACCATGATGATAAGTCCTCAGACATCAAGATCCAGGAGATCAAGGGTGGGCTGCCCCCCGAGGTAGAGAGGAAGATGGTCAGTGGGATAGAGGGTAACACTGATGACTTATTCGTTTGTGGCAACGCCTCCACTAAAGACCCTGAGAGTGAGGGTACTGAAAGCAGTCACTGGTGTTGGTACCTCATGGACTGTCACTTGCAGGAAACCACCTTCACGTTAAGAAAGCCTGTACATCACAGACAACATGAACTCGACCAAAGGCAAACCTGAAGAACAGAGACCCGGGTTGCAGAACAAAGCAAGCCTATCCTTGCTAATTGCAAAAACCACCAGCTCTTTATTGATGGAAATACAAATCCAGACGGCGTGCTTGCTCTGCTGGACTACTGTGAGGATGATGTGACCCCCGATATGACTTTCTTTAAGGATGGTTTAGAAATGGAAAAATGTGACTAAGTTTGGCTATTACTTTAGATCTATCACCTGCTGTCGTAACTGCTGCTGCTATTCATGCCCACACCACCAGGACTCAGACCAATGGGTGATGTCCTCGTGAGGTCTTCATTTACTGTGACCTTGATTTCTTTGGAGGAGAGGCATTGTTTTTAAGAAAAAAAAATGTCATGTAGGTTGTCTGAAAATAAAATCATTTAACCTTTAAAAAAAGATGAAAAGAGTTCTGGAGCTAGAGGGTGGTGATGGTTGCACGAGAACGGGAAGGTACTCAATGCCACTGAACTGTGCACTTGAAAATGGTTAAAATGGTAAATTTTATGTCATATGTACTTTATCACGATTTTTAGTTTTTAATTTTTTACCTTTTTTTTGGTCCCCCCCGCCTTTTACTTTTTCAGAGACACAGAGCATGAGAGTGTGAGGGGGGAGGGGCAGAGGGAGAGGGAGAGAGAGAAAATCCCAAGCAGGCTCCACGCTCATCACAGGGCCCCACGTGGGGCTTGATTTCACAACCCTGAGATCATGACTTGAGCTGAAATCAAGAGTCAGAAGCCCAACCGACTGAGCCACCCAGGTGCTCCCCTTTTTTTCTTTATTTAAAGTAGGCTATACGCCAGCGTGGAGCCCAACGTGGGGCCTGAACTCATGACTCAGAGAGCAAGACCTGAGCTGAAATCAAGAGTCGGACACTTAACCAACTGAGCTACCCAGGTGCCCCTATATTTTAACTTTTTTAAAAAGATTTTATTTTTATTTTTATTTTTTTAAAGATTTTTTATTTATTTATTTGACAGAGAGAGACACAGTGAGAGAGGGAACACAAGCAGGGGGAGTGGGAGAGGGAGAAGCAGGCTTCCCGCTGAACAGGGAGCCCGATGCGGGGCTCGATCCCAGGACTCTGGGATCATGACCTGAGCCGAAGGCAGGCGCTTAACGACTGAGCCACCCAGGCGCCCCAAAAAGATTTTATTTTTAATCTCTACACCCAATGTAGGGCTCAAACTCACAACCCCAACATCGAGAGTCACACGCTCCACCAACTGAGCCAGCCAAGCACCCCATCACAATTTTTTAAAAAAAAAACATTAAATACCCAGGTCATTTAACAGGGGCCACTTGATCACTTGTTATTGTCTGCTGTTAGTTTGGCTCAGTTTTGCTTTTCAGTAAAAGACTATCAGTCTTAAGCAGGACATCGAGCGGCTGGGACCCGGAAGAGCGGGCAACACAGATGACAGTCATGAGGAGGAGAGTTCACCAGGCTCTAGGACGTGCTTTGAGAAAGGCCCAATCTGGGGTTCCTGTCCTGAGCTAAGGGGACACCCCTGGGGATCCTTGGTAGGAGGAGGAAAATCTGAAAGCCCCAGACACCTTGAGGAGCTGCTTTGTGAAGGAGAGGACATCAGCTTCTGGGGTTTTTGTTGTTGTTGTTGTTTGCCCTTTTACTGAGGGCCGCCTGGCCAGAGACCTCCCTCTGGGAGAGTAATAATACTACACAGTTATGATGATCAATTAGGCTCCTGTGAGTCAGTGACACTGGCTTGTCCAGAAAACCTTCTCCCAGATGCCCCATCTCACAAGCTGGTGTAAGAGGTGGTCCCTGACACCATGTCTCAAAGTCAAGGATGGGTGTGAGGATGGTAGAGCTACACCCGACTGGCCAGAGGGAGCCTCTCAGTCTAGTGCTTTCCTTAATTCAGCCAGCACCTCCTCCACCTTCAACCCTGGGAAAGAGAGGCATTTTGGTCACAGAAAGTAGCATTTTAAACCTCTCTCATCACTGAGGGAGACAGAATTGTTATACTAGCAGAGGAACCCTCAAGAAGGAATAAATTTCATTTCCATGCATCTCCAGCTTGAGTCCCAGGCTTAACAGATGCTATTTTTATCAAATACTTTCTATTCTGTGACATGCTTTGCCAGCTTTCTATTATTAGACAAATCAGGAAAAGTCCACATTTGATTTTTCTTCCTTCTGGCTTCTCCCTCCTCATTTGCAAGATGGGTGGTGGTTTGGGAGGGGGCACTGTCCTTTCAATAGAAGGTAAATGACAAGGAAATGGCAGCCATCAGAAAACCCAACTTGGTGCCAAAGCATCCTGGAAATTGGCTCTGCTTCCTTTGCAAATGACATCGCGTCCTGGCTTTACCCCATCCCAGATGGCATAGCTGATGGGACAGGAAAAAAAAAATACAGATTTTAGAGTACTTACAGCGTCATGTCTCCCCACCCCCACTTCCTGTGAAGGAGGATTAGTCTTGGCAGCTAGGTTTTGGAGCCTTTCTTGTGTGGAATATAGGAAAATGCTGGAAGGGATTCTGAGTCACATGGTGCTGTGGGCGGGGATGGTTTGATGAGTCCACTGAAGAAAAAGCAGGGAATTACCTGCTAGGGAAAGCAGAATAGATCAGAAGGTAAGAGGGAGGATAAGAGAGCTAAGAGCCAGAGATGGGATGAACCGGGGGAGGGGGGAGCACAAATTTAAGAGATAAGTTAAGGGGGATTGTAGTAGCTGGTGGGCTGTCATAAGAAGAATTTGGGAGAGAGATGGGAGGAGATTTTCCAGAAATATTGTTGGTGTTATGAATAGAACCCATCCTCCTGTTGGCATTTTTTTTAAAAAGATTTTATTTATTTATTTGACATAGAGAGAGAGCACAGTAGGGGGAGCAGCAGGTGGAGGAAGAAGGAGAAGCAGGCTCCTCATTCAGCAGGGAGCCCAATGTAGGGCTCCATCCCAAGACCCTGGGATCATGACCTGAGCCAAAGGCAGCCGCTTAACAGACTGAGCCACCCAGGTGCCCCTCCCATTGGCATTTTTAAGAGATTTCAGTAAAGACATAAATTGATTTCATTTTTTTTTTTTTTTTTTGTATGAGGGACTCGGGTTTACTCAAGGCAGCCTGGACTACTGGAAGCTAAGGTTAATAGTGAAAGATAACCACATTTAACCCCCCTTCTCCCATCAATACATACTATAGTTCAGATATTTCAAACTGGATTTGAACTGCAAATGTGTCTTGTTCGGTTTCCTGATAGTTAAATTTTTTTTTTAGTCACCATTGAAAATTGTGATTTCACATTTTAAAAGCCTGCATTTCCTGCTTCTTTTGAAAAAAAAAAAAAAAAAAGGAAAAATCTGGTAACATGAGACTCTCATTTCCATTTGTCAAAAAAGGCTCATGCTGGGGCGCCTGGGTGGCTCAGATGGTTAAGCATCTGCCTTCGGCTCAGGTCATGATCTCAGGGTCCTGGGATCGAGCCCCGCATCAGGCTCCCTGCTCAGCGGGGAGCCTGCTTCTCCCTCTGCCTCTACCTGCTGCTTCCTCTGCTTGTGCTCTCTCTCTCTCTGTCAAAAATAAATAAAATTAAAAAAAAAAAAGTCTCATGCTCTCTCGTTAACCCCAGCACCCAGCACTCACATAAGGTTTATGCATGCACATAAACCTGGCCCACTTCCCCCGTTTCTATTTTCTACCATCTGGTAACAGCAGACTACATCATTGGGGCCTGCTCTCCTGCTAAGGACAATTACAAAGGTTGGACAAAATAAAAATAAAATCAAACTGAAGGGCATCAAAGAGTTAAAAAGATAATGAAGAGATGCTAAACCAAGGTCTGGGGAAAGATGGGACTTTAGGCGGGCAAGCCCAACAACTGAGGTGTCTTTTCCCCTCATGATGTTTGCTACTTCTGGAAGAGACAACTAAGAAGTTGAGAGGCTAAGCAGCGTGGAGGCAGTTTTGCATCCTAAGGGGACAAAAGTTGGAATCCAGTGCCCACCATAGGAGAGGGGACCCTGTAATCCCCCATTTTACATGAGGGCCCTGATAGAATGCACCTTAAAACTGGATGAATAGGAAATAGACCACATTTTGCAGGGTCTCAGTTCAGCTACCAATGAGCTTAATTCTTCAAATTGGATTAAGGTGATCCTAGATTGCTAGTATTCCCAAGTGCCTAGCAGAAGCATATATAAATACTTACTGGAGGAATAGAACACATTAAGGTCTCATGTTACTTCTACAAACAATTTTTCACACACAATTGCTGCACTCATGAAAATATCCAGGCACATAAGGAAAGAAGACGATATGAATGAGATCCAGTGGAAACAACTACAATAGAAACAATCTCAGAAAACTGCAGTTACTAGTGTTATTAGGCAGAGACTAAGCAAAGGTGATAAAAGATTAAAAATTCTGGCAGAGAACTAGAAACTTAAAAAAAAAAAAAAAGACAATGATGATTTGAAAAATAACCAAACAGAAATGTAGAATTGAAAAATATAATAACAAAAGTAAAGAGCTTGGTAGATGAGTTTAACAGCTGACTAGACATGGTTAAAGGGAGAATTGATGAACTGGGCAGTAGAGTAGAAGGAAACATCAGGAGGAGACATGAAGGGACAAAAAGTGGAAAATGCTGTGAGAGAATGAGATATGGAAGATAAAAGTGAAGACTGAAGTTCCACAAGAAGAGAGAAACAATAAGGCAGCAGCAATATTTGAAGAGAAAAATAGTGAGAAATTGCCAAAATTGACTAAAAATATTAAGCCACAGACTCCAGAATCCCAGGGAACCCCAAGCAGGATAAATAGAAAGAAAGCCACACCTAGGTACATCACATTAAATTGATGAAAACCAAAGACAATGAGAAAAAAAAATGTTAAAAGCAGCTAACATTACTTGAAAAAAAAAAAAAAAGAATAGACCATTAGCTTACTTCTTGACAGAAACAACAGTTGCTAGAAATTAGTAGAATTTAAATATCTTTAAAGTGTTGAGAGAAAACCTAGCATTCCATACCCAGTGAACGCAGCCTGTGATAATAAAAGTGAAATTAAGACATTTTCAGGATTTTTCACCAGCAGTGTTCTTTAAGCAGAAAATGATTTTAAAGGACAGGTTATATATATAAGAAGAAATGAAGAATGATGCAAAAGCTAATTTGAAGAATCCAAATGAATTAGACTATACAAAATAACATAACAATGTCCACTGGGGATTTAAACTTTTTAAATGTATAACAAGTACATATAAATCAGAAGGGAGGGGTAAATGAAATTAAAATGGCCTGAGATCCTTGTATTACTGTGGAAGAAGATAAAAATACCAATTAACATTAGACTTTGATAAGTCAATGACACATATTGTTATCTAGAATAACCTCTAAAAGAGTAGTAAAAGACGTATATAACTTCCAAGGTAATAGAAATATAGAATATTTGACCACACCAAAACAAGAAAGAGAGGAGGACAAAAAGAATGTAGGACATGTGGGACAAATAAAAACAATAAGACGGCAGATTTAAATCCAAATATATCGGTAATTACATTAAATGTCAATGGACAAAATACTTCAATTCAAAGTGAAAGAGTATTGAACTGGATAAAAAAATCTACATACTAACTAGAAACACATCTTAAACATTAATTTAAAAAATGTTAAAAGGGTGGAAAATATGTAAATATTAACCAAAATTATATTAATATTAATAGTATATGTTAATATCAAATTATATTTTAAGGCAAAAATCATTACTACAGCTAAAAAAAGATACATCATAATAATAAAAAATTCAATTCACAAGGAAGACACAGTGATTATAAAACTTGTACACGTCTTATAATGTAGCTTTAAAAATATGAAGCCAAGGAGCCCCTGGGTGGCTCAATCAGTTAAGCGCCTGACTCTTTTTTGGTGCAGGTCATGACCTCAGGGTCATGAGATCGAGCCCTGCATTGGGCTCTGTGCTCAGCAGGGAGTCTGCTTGAGATTCTCTCTCTCCCTCTCACTCTACCCCTCTCCCCTGCTTGCTCTCTCTCTCTCTCAAATACGCAAATAATTTTTTTAAAATATGAAGCTAAGATTGATAAAACCACAGGATGAAGTGAGCAGATAAATGAGTAAGGATACAGATTATTTGAACATGATTAGCAAATGACTTAATGGACATATATAGAATATTGCACCCAACAATTACAGAATTCGGGTTCCTCAAATATTTATTACTCTCTACCTTCCAAGAAAATAATAGGATTGAAATTCTCCGTTTCATTTTATGTTAGGTGTGGCCATAGGACTTGTTTTGGCCAATGAAATGTGAACAGAAGTACCTTCTAGGTGCTAGTGTATTAGTAAAGGTATCTCCTTTTTCCTTCCTGACAGCAGAGTTCTGGAGTTCCTTGGCCTCCTTGAGCTCTGGGTCCTTGATTAAGGATGATATGGAGCAGAGTTCCCCAGCCAACCTGAAAAGGGACAAGTTGATGTTCATTAATGAGAAATAAACCTTTGTTATTTTAAGTCACTGACATTTGGGGATTAATTATAACCACAGTATAACCTAGTCTATCCTGACTAATACAGGCATAAAAAATGGAGGACTGTTCTTCAGGCACAGAGGTGAGCCTATCTTGAAAGAGTATGGCCTGATGAATTCCCAGGAATCCACTATGGCTGAAGCTCCAGGGAGGTGGGGGTGGGAACAAGGCTGGTAAGGGACAGCAGCTCCCAAGAAGAGCCCTAAGTAGACTGGCTGGAAACATGTTTGGAAGGGCTTTGGATTTAACAATAAGGAGTGGATACTGTCCTGGAAGTTGAAGGATCTCCACAAGTTGGTGACTGGTTGAATATTGCTGGTATTGGAGATGATAAACTGGAGAGAATCTAACTGATGTGAAAGGAGGAAATCAGGTAGAGGGCTATTCTCACTGAACACGTTCCAGGGTTATTTTTCCACTTCCTAGAGATAGCCATTATTAGAATTTGGTGACAATTTCTCCAGTCCTTGCATGCACATGCAAACACACGCATAAACCAATTTAAAAACATAAATCACATCAATCATACTCTACCCACTATTCCAAAATTTTTTCCCAGTTAATAATATCTTCATGGTTATTTTCTGTGTCATCTTTTGTTTCTTTCCTTTTGATTGGACCGCAAATATATGGCTGTGCTAGAATTATGTAACCATTCCCCTACTGACGGATATTTAGGTTGTTTCCACTGTTACAATGCCTCAGTGACCATCTTACTGATAATGTCCATACCTTGTTATCTCTTCTTTCTACAGACAGTAAGACCAATTTTGCCACTATGTGGATGGTGACAATTTTAGGCTGGGTCACAGGAGCACAACCAGGCTGGCCGTTTGAGGTGACAATTTTGGTTAAGGGTATGCCTCAGATAAACCCAGAGTAGGGTCTCAAGCATAGTGAGCACTCACTAAGTATTTGTTGAATGAATGAACAAATCAATCCACATCCACTGCAGACGGGTGTCGGGCCTGCCCTGCCCTCATCTATAACAGAATTTCTCAACCTCAGCACTACTGACTTTGGAGGCTACATTTTGTCGTGGGGGCTGCTGTCTTATATATTGTAGAATGTTTAGCAGCAACCCTGGTCTCTACCCTCTAGAAGCCACTAGCACCACCCCAGTTGCAGCAACCAACTCTATCTGCAGAAATTGCCAAATGTCCCCTGGGAAATAAATCACTCCCAGTTGAGAACCACGGATTTATAACATGGGTTGTACTTGTGTAAAGGCAAAGGCCCTTTCTCAAAACAACCTACTCTATAGAGGTTGATCCTCCTTCTTCCGATGCTGCCATACTACCAGGGCCCTTCTTCTTGGGTTCTCAGAGTCCTTTCATAGAGAATCTACGTTCTTGGTTCAGACGTCATTTCCCTAGGGCCACCTTCCCTGCCATTTCCTTCATGAAATGGGTCCATCCTCATTATTTTTTGTCAGTCTCCATTCTACATTCTCTACTCACCAAATGCCCCTCCTTAGTAGTACTTACCAAAGTTGAATTTTAGGGTTATTTGGGTAATTATTAAATTAAGCACTTTGCCTCACTCAGCTCCCCAGAGGTAGCCACAAGTAAGAATCTGGCATGTAACATGTCGGTTTTTGCTCATGATGTTTCCATCTAGTGCTGGAAACAATGCCTGACATGCAGTAGGTGCTCAATTCTGTTGGACGGATGGACAACAATTTGTTATCAGTCAGCCATGGCTAGCTCAGGGTACAATGATCTTCAACCATCTGTGTTCTGTGCCTTCTGAAACAATTCTGAAAAATGTTACCTATACCTACATTTTAAAGTTGATACGTTACATGTTCATCATTAGGTTCATTTGGCTTCAAGATAATAACTTCCAGCACAATGTAAATATTGGGAATGAAAAATTAAGCTGTGCCATCATTCTTTAAATATACCTCTTAATCTCTTATTATTTCTAATATTCCCTATGATTTGCCTTCACAGTGCTTTCTTTTAAAATCAAGGAATAGAAGAGAGTTTTGTTAAATACAAAAAAATGCCTTAATTAATCATGAAAGGTAGCTGAATTAAATTAGTAAAGGAAGTTTCCAGTTTGGGGAACGTGGACCTGGAGATACTTATATTTGGAGCAACTGCCCCTTAGTAAGATTTGTGGAGTGAGGGGTATGCTTTCCAGTAGGGGAAGGATTATTACCAACACAGACACTTTCTCAGGCAAATCAGTTTGAGGAAACGGTGCCTAGAGAAACTGAGAAAATGGAAGCCAATTCTCTAAAAATAATCCTTGCCCCTTCTGAAGTTTTGACCACCATCCTGGGAGTAACGCAGCATAGTGGCCCGAAGGGGTCAGTGTTGGACAAGCTGATGGACCCTGTCACTGGCACTCTCCTTTTCCGGAGAGAAAAGGCCAATTCCACCTAGATGCAGTAGGGAGCCCGGCAGGGGCGGCCCAACCCAGTCCTGTCTGGTGTGCATGTGTTTGCACTGTGAATTAGCCATAGGAGACCGGCTCCCAGGAGAATGGAGGCTAGAGATTCTCCCTCCTGTATCTAGAATCAGGGTCTGGGACTGTAAACAGATGAAAACCTCTTTCTCTCTCTGCTTCAAGAACTGGGTTTAGGAAAGAAACTGAGGGGTGAAGTCATGCGTCTGAATCAACTGTGAGGATTTTTTATTTTCCTCTTAGGAAATGAAAACAAGAGTGAAATCTCAGTAATTTATAGCTCAGCAGACAGTAAGCAAAGGGGCCAAACACTCCTGCTCTGGAATCAGACAGATGAGGAGGGCTCGGATCTCTCCTGGGCAAGCCCACCTTTCCAGCCCCTGCTTCTCGGGCTGTCCATCGGAACCACAGTCCCTTCCACAGAGGGCTGCCAGCAGGAGAGATGAGCCAGCGCAGGGAGAGGGCTCGGCATAGGAATGGCATGTAGCAAGAGCTTAATAAGTTAACAGTGATGATGGTGAAGATGATGATACAGCATTTGTCAGCCATGAGTGTTTCAGAACTTTCCATTCATGTCTGAAGAGGAAAAATCGGAGGTGAAAACCCAAGCCATTAAAAGGTTTTAAGTTCCATAAGCCTAGGAGTTAGAAGCAGAAATAGCAGGGCTGGGGGAGCGGGGAATCCGGGCGCTTCCATGCTGCAGGCCGGCTCTGTTCCTGCACGTTGCTCCTGACTGCCTCCCAGGCCTGAAGGTCCCAGCCGGTACTGAGAAGACGGTCTTGATGTCTAAGACAGTGTGTATGTGACGGCCAGATCTATGTTGACCGTATGACAGGTCCACCGGCCTCAGACAGAAAAGTAATGGCATTGCTCATTATATGTATCCTCTGTGAAACCTCACGGTGGGCGGGGGGGGGGGGGGTTGCAGAACTAGCTGACCTAAAATTAGTAATTGGGACTAATTGCTGGGATATATGAAAAGTCAGGTCCAGAGCAAGGCCCCCAGAGTTCCGCCTTATACAGGGCAAGGTAACAGGGACTAGCTCAGCGAGAGGCATGGAGACAACTTGGATAAGACACCGGTCCTCTCACCTGGCAGCTATCCAGCCTCCAAATAGCTTTTGTGTCCCGTCCAAAAATAAGATCACATGAGAGGGGAGAAATAAATACGCAAGTGCTTGTCCTTGGGCTTTCCGTGGGTACACCAGCATCAGCCGCCCTGCTGGAGGCCCGGGGTGGGGGGTGGCCTCCCCGCACACTCTGCTGCCTCTGTCTTCGGGCTTTTGGGGCTGGGAGAACAACCTGTATCAGGGCGGGTGTGGTGTGTGCTTTGCACTCAGCCCTCCTCTTAGGACTCCCTTGAGCTCCATTCACATGGGAGAGGGAGCAGGAAAGAGGATGAGTGAGCCAGTCGAACGAACAGCCTGACTCCAGGGGAATGAGGGCCTCGCCTCCTTTTGGGGAAGGACACTCCCTTCTGATGGAGAATGGGAACTCCCTCCCACAGCGGCCTGCCTGCTAGCTCCGGCTAGCTCCGCGTGGACTGGGTAGCCTGCTGAGGCCTCGCCCGCCACCCCCACCCCGGAAAGAAAGTGCCTCAGAGCCAAAGCAAAGAGGTGAGTGCATTCCTTTCCCCGAGGGGCTCAGTACTGCAGATGTTATGCTTGGCTTCATGCTCCTGTCCTGCACGAATGCTCTCCCCTGCCCTGCTTCTGCCTCTTCTCCTCCCTGATCTGGGACTGTGGCAGGCTGTAGTCTCCGTGAAGGAGGCTAGCTTCAAATACCTGTCCTCTCTTCTCTCATTTAAGGCCAATTTGCTCCCAGAAAGAACTGGCTAGGTCTAGTTCTTAGCGGGGAAGCAGGAAATGATTCCCACCAAGTGAATTATCTTTGCTGAGATCCAAGAAGATGTTTTCCAAGAAATCATTAGACAAATCCCATTACAGTAGAATTAATGCTTAGTTTTAAAAAGCCCTGCATGACATAGGAAATAAAAAGACGTCAGCTCATTCCTTATTATTGGGCAAAAGGGAAAAAACACATACGGGATGTGCAGAGCTTCCTCCCCCCTCACGCCTTCCACACCTCATCCTGGCTTCTTAGAACCCTGCAAAATATACTTAACAGAGCCTTGTTTCTTTGGCTGAGAACAAGAGGAATAAAATGGAGGGTTGGGGAGAATTGCTCGTAGGCAGAGTCACAGGACAAAGAAGACAAATCTCGCAGAGTCTTGGTTTCCCCTCCCAAGCACATGAAGGTACCTGTGCCCGAATGGGGATGTGTGCAGATGTCACCATCACGTGCACATGCCTAACACTAACCTGTTACAGAACCCCCTTGACTATGGACCACAAATATCTATGCTAAGAAGAAGTCAACAAAATGTAGGTGGGAGCAAGGTAACTACTCCAATGAATCAGGATGCTTTTAGTGACAGTAGACTGGAAACCAGTTTGAAGAGACTTGGGCCAAAATGAGGAAATTTGTTTCCTCATGTAAGTGAAAAGGCTTTGGTATGGCGGGATCCAGGTGCCCAGATGATGGCATCCTGACTCCACTTCTCAGCTCTGCAGCCCTGGGTCATTCTATCCCAGGAAGACTCGCCGACGGCAGTGGTGAAATGGCGACCAGCGGCTCCAGGCTGACACCCTCCTGGCCCAGCCACCCTAGAAGAACAGCCACTTCCCATTCCCAAGAGTCTAGAGTCTCAGAGTCACATCTCTCTGAACCAATGTGGGCACCGTGCCCATCCCTGCCACGGGGGTGTAGTCATCCCCACCCAAAACCGCATGGACTGAACGCAATGAAGGGCTGGGTCCCCAGAGATAACCAGCGTGCTAGTCCTAGGAGAGGGGGCTGGATACAGGGCGGCCATGGTCAACGCGGGCCACTCCGTGTTGCTCTTTTTGTGATGATCTGGATTAAGAGTTCAAGTTCCTCCAACATAACTCCTCCTCCTCTCTCTTACAGTCCACAAAATTAGTGACAGCAAGTCTCATAATAAGGATAATTATTAGAAGTGACTAAAAGACCCCATGGCATCTCATTCCTAGAGACCCCAGACCGTGGAAAAGCCACCAGAAGGCTTGTCTCTGGCTCAGTCCCCAGATAACTCACCACGCCGAGACCCACCCAGGGCCCCAACCTGCCTGTGCGCACACAGATCTCCCCTTCCCCCTCACCCACCCCTGCCCACTTGGGTCTCCCTCTGCTCCACTGATGTGAACCCATCTTGTCTTTCAAGGGCCAGCCTCAGGGCTGCCTCCCCTCTGAGGCCTGCCCAGGCCCATCCAGGCTTTCTGCTGTCTCCCACCCTGAATCTGGACAGCAATGACAGTCACCAGTAAGGCTTACTGTATCTTACTTTCTCTCCCAGCTTGAATTTTACATTCCTGGGGGGAATTAGATTTCATCTCTAGCTCTCTCTGTGGTGTCTGATACCTAGCAGGTGCCCAATTAAGTGACCAATAGAAATCCAGCATCCCCAAATACCTGAGAGAGGATGGCTTGGTAACTTGAAATCCTATATTTTTATTTTAAAAGTAATATGATAACTATAGTAGACATAGATTGAGCTTGAACTGTGTGTTGCCCTCATGGGCATCATCTCAGGAAACTCTCCCCATGATCCTACAAGTATTGTCATTATCCCCATTTAACATATGGGGAAACTGAGTCTCAGAGAACTGAGCTACTTGTCCCATATCATACAGCTAGTAAGCGGTGACATGGGAGTTGGAACCCATCTCATTTCCTATTAAACTTGTCACTGACATGCTTATCAGGGGAGCTTCCGGCTGACTGATTTTAAAGACCAAGGAACACCGGTGACTGGCCAAAGGGCATGAGTCAGCTTGGATATTTTGGACCCATCCTCTGTCAGTGGGGCTCCCAGTGCCTTTATAGGGGGGTCCTTATTAGACTGTACCCAGGGCTGAGGAGACACTCACCCACCCCAAAACCAAAAAGAAAGTCAGGGGCACATGGATTTCCCCAAACAAGATACCTCTGGGGCTCTGTAGAGAGTGAGGTATCTTTTCTATTAAATGAAGGTAGAGCAGTCGTTCAGGAAATGTGAGCTGGCAAGTGGGCTTTAGAATTTAAGCTTGCCGTTCTGGCTGCCCATCATTACATAGATGGCCCTGACATTTCTACCTTTGGAGGGTAGCTTGCAGGATTTGGAAAGCAACCAAATTCTGATCTCGAAGGAAACCAAAATCTTGAGAAAATGGTATTTTTTGTACTGCCTGTGCCTCGAGCGTCCAGCCACTGGCCTCTTGTCTGATGCTGTCACCTGTGGGGCCTGTGAGGCGCTTGCTTTGAGGGTATGTGGTTTTCTTGATGCCCACTGACCTATTCATATGGGTTAGCATCTTCTCAAGAGCAGAGCCTCCTTGACTGATTTCATTAATCCTCCCAAGTTCCCATGGGAGGGTCAGAGTGAGAGCGTTCTCACAACTGAGGCACGGTGAGACTGAGTCTGGTCCCGGGTTACACGGAGGTTACACAGAGCCCAGACTGGGGCTAGCAGAGCTCTGAGGTCTCAGGGTCCAAGCCTGCTCACTTCTCAAGTTTATTGCAGAAAACAGTTAAAGACAAAAGAATCATATAAGATAAGTAAAATTCTTTGGCTAAGTCTTTAAGAGAAAAAGCACTGTTAGACCCAACAGAAATGAAACTATACGTTCGCACAAAAACTACACAGATCTGTACACAAACGTTCATAGCAGCATTATTTGTCATAGCCCAAACAGTGAAACAAGCCACACGGCCACAGGCTGGAGAATGGGTACATAAGATGTGGCATCTCTGGACAATGAGATATTACTCAACAAGAACTAGGAATGAAGTTCCTCTATAACACCGAGGAACCTTGAAGACATTATGTTTTTTAAGGGAAAAAAGCCCATACTGTATGACACCATTTCAGACAGAAAGCAGACGAGTGGTTGCCTAGGCCTGGCAGGAGGGGGGCATGGGGAGTGATTGCTACTGTGTATGGGGTTGCTTCTACGGGATGACAAAAATGTTCTAAAATTAGTGGTGATGGTTGCACAACCATGTGAATACACTGAAACCATTTGACTGTTTACTTTAAATGGGTGAACTGTATGGCATGTGAATTCTATCTCAAACTTGTTTCAAAACCCAAACCATGGTTAATGAAATAATGAACCCAGTGACAGGGCTTCCCTGAAGGATATGGTCTCACCCGTGGGCTCTGATCAGCTCGGGTCTTCTCCCGCAGAGCTCGGCCATGACAATCTCAGGGGCAGGGATACAGATGGAAAAGACTGGATCCTTTGATTTCTCCACAGAGACTACACGAGGAGGAGTTCTGACGCCCTCTTTCCCGTGTGGATTATTTAGAATTTTATGGAATCGATCTCACTATTCTGTTTTCATTTCTGGGTTTCAAGTCAGGCTTCAAAAAGCATTCTCCATTCTAAGATTATAAATCTTATAGAACTTAACTAATGTTTTCCTCTAAGGTTTGTCTTCTTACGTTTAAATACTCAACTGAGGATCCAGGTTGTTTTTGTTTGTTTTGCCAAACAGATAGACAGTTATTAAATCAGGAGTTTTAAATTTGGGGTTACGATGGACTTGGGGTATCTTGTAACTTGCAGGAATATAAAAAAATGTGAGTGTGTGTGTGTGTGTGTGTGTGTGTGTGTCTGTTCATTTTTGGGGGGGAAAGGGTTATAGATCTTGTCACATTCTCAGGGGTTTTGTGACTCACAGAAAAAACCACTGAACTCTACATTTCATAACCTGGGGTCCAGGTAGACTATGCATGTATATTCCAGTGCACGAAGCTGAATCCAAGCCAAGAGGACAATTATTAAACAATTACAGGGGAGGCCTGAGCGATTACTTCTGGGAAAGTTCTTTGTCACATGTCTAGTGAGAGTTGTACCACCTTTTGGTTTGACGGCTTACTGAGGCAGAGAACAAGAGGTAACTCTCACGGGCTCTCCCTGGGCCTAGAAAACTTGACGTTTTTATTCATCTGCTGACAGATCAGTGGAGCTAAATCATTTTAGCTGACAAAACTTGGGGCCTTCTGTCACAAAGAATTTGAGGAGGCTTACGGTCCTCAATATAAATGAATGATCAAGTGGAAATGAAACTGCCATGACAAAGAAGGTGGCAGACCCTTGTGTTTGTGTGTGTGTGTGTGTGTGTGTGTGTGTGTAGACTCATATATTCATGTACTAAATATATACGCAACACCCGATGCATGCCAGGCATGGTCTAGACTGGGCTTCTCAAAGTGTGGTCCCCAGACCAGCAGTTTCACCATCACCTGGGTACTTGTTAGATGTGCAAATTTCTAGGTCCACCCCAGACCTCCTGAATTAGAAGCTTTGGAGTCAGGGCCCAGCAATCTGTGTCTTAATAAACCCTCCAGGTGATTCTGATGCACATCCATGTTTGAGAACCACTGGTTCTAGATACATCTAGGGATGTAATGGTGAAAAGACAGATGAAATCCCTGCTTTCCTCATGGAGTTGACTTTCCAATGTGTGTGGTAGGGGAGACAGGAAACAAGTAAGCAAATAACTGAATATGACAATGTTCTGATGGCAGTATGGTCTATGAAGGAAAAGAAAGCAGGGGGATATGAAGGACAGTGATGGGGGCTGATTTAGAGCCAGTGGTCAGGGAAGAGGCAATCTGAAATGAGATAAGAATGATAAGCTATAGCTGGCTGTGCAAAGAGGGGCAGAAAATAAATGTGTACATTTTAGGTAGAGGGAATAGCAGATGCAAAGGTCCTGAGGCAGGACTGTATTTGGCCTAGATGAGTAGTATGACTGGAACACAGTGAGCAAGGAGTTTATAGCAGGTGGAATTAGGGAAGCAGGTGGAGGGAGCTAGCTTAGCTTTTGTTCTTAGAACAAGTCAAAGGCAACAGACAGTTTTGAACAAACACGGACATGATCTGATTTACCTTTCAGCAGGATCCCTCTGGAATGAACTATAGAGGGTTAGGGTAGAAGCAGGAAAATCAACTAGGAGGATATTCCAATAACCCAGGAAAATGGTGCTTGGATGGACTAGACAAATGTGCAAAGATCTATTATTAAGGGAAAACCAAACAATAATGCAGGACACTGGACCTAGTAAATTGTTTTTGAGCATATACACATTCAGATGGATGAAACCATTTCTCCCCAAAGTTTCCAGGAAAACTCCCCAGTTTCCCCTCTGGGGAGAGGAGATTAGTGAGGGTCATTTTATAGCCTACTGTATGTCATGCATTTTGGTCATGTGTGTGAAGCATTACTTTTATGTAAAGATAAAATATTTTAAAATAAAAATTGAAAAACTGAGATCGAGGAAAACATAAAACAGAATAGGTGATGGGTGATCAATATCAGAGAGAGGAAGCCCACGTGGGTTAGAGTCCTTTCCAAGCACGGGCTCCTGGAGTCGCTGGAGAGACAGGCTGACCATGGGCTGAGCTCCTGCTCTTGGATTATGATGGGATCAGGCTACCGCCTGCTTGAGAACCACTGGGCCCTGTTTCTGTCCTGCGGCTCTGATGATGTTTGTGGCTTTCGGGTCTCCTTGGGCAACTCATACAATTTCCTGTGAATGTCTGCTGCATTTCTCTCTGCTCTGTTTGTCAAATCGCTCCCCCAACATCCTGGCAGTTGGTTCACCATGAGGCCAGCATGCCCTTCATTTAATTGCATGATTTGGCATAAACAGAAGGAAATACTTTGCTAGGGGAGAGAGTATAATAACGCAGCATCTGATTTCTCCTGTCAGCTGATTAGGATTTGTCGTGTCCCAACAAGGTCAAATGAAATTAGAAAGAAAATGCAGTGTGTCTGGTGTGTTTCAAATAACTGCGTCATTTATGTAAACAGGACGAACGAAGGGGAAGTTTTTAAAGCAAATACTGACTATCAGCCTCAAGATTCAAGGCAAAAGAAGCCATCGCTTGTAGGTTATGCCTGGAGAGGAAGAATATTTATTGGGGGGCATTTTGAATTCTGCTGATTCTGTCATGCTCTGGTTCTGCTGTCATGTTGGTGAAATTAACCAGGGACATCTGATTTTCAGAGGCACGGAGCATAGAATAAGTAAAAGCACAGCAATACTACATCTACCTTTATCACCCTGCTACACCTCTTAGAAGAGGTTTAGAACCACTTTCTCTACAAGCAACTGCTCAAGGGCTCCAGTGAGTCAATCTCTTAGGATGCAGAAGGAAAAATCTCACCTCCGGAACCAGCCACAACATTTTAGGTGTGGACGACTCTGGCCACAGCCACACTTCCGTGGATAAACCTACCAGGCTTCTCCTAGGGTTTCTGTGGGTCCTGCAAATTGTCATGTTCTTCTTCTCCCAGACCCACCCTCTGCAGTGCTAGGAGGCCCGCATACAGGTTGTAACCACTGCAGAAATTGTTTAAAAGTAGTCTAGGAGCTTTGAGGGAAGAGATGGGTTTTGTTACATGGTCTGTAGAGGATCTGGTGTCTTGTGGATGCTTAATGAGCAGCTGCTCATTGTTATCTCTCTGTGCTTCAGAAGGCCCTTTGGCAATGTTCAGATCCTCAGGAAGATTATTATGTTTTAAAGCCAATTATGAGTGCCTTTGAATACGTGTACATGGCAGTTCATGGAGGTTCCAGGTAATAAAATTTGGTGAAAACGACTTTTTCTGTAGTTTTCAAGTCCCTTTCAGGAGAGCTGCGGCTCACCCATTATTAGACTTAAGTGATGTGTGTGCTTCTAGGTCTCTGTCCCAGGGGATGAGCTTCTCTGAGACTCATCCCCTCAGAAGGCACAAATATGGCTCTGTGGATGCTACCTTCAGAATGCATCAGAAGCTACCCGCTGTGTTTGGAGACCAGGCTTCCACCCCCACCTTCCAAGGGGAAGTGGAGAACAGAGAGCCTATTTCTAGTTCTCACAGGTCCACCTGTACCTGTCTTTCTGAATCATCGGTGGGTAGGCTTAGACACACACACATACACACACACACACACTCACCCCTCCCAGGCTCAAATGCCTACCTAAGGAGGAGGGACTCTCATCCATTATAGGAAACTATTAATCATGTTTCCATTTAGTCTCTTCAAAGATACCTCCAGATCTATATCCTCTCAATCCAATTTCCAGCTTCACTCCCTACCTTCTAGCCAGGCGGCTTCCTCCCTTCCTCACTCTGTCCTGGCCAGTGGCATAAAGATGATGCCCGAGGTCCTTTAACGAAATCCCCGCCCCTAGAGCTGGGCTCACCTGAGGATTTGTTTGCCTAGCTCAGCAGTGACAGGCTCGACCACGGGTAAGGGATGACAGAAACGCTCACTCTGCAGCCCCTTCCAGCCCTAGCCTGGATGGCCATTGCCTCGAGTGGCTTTGCAACATGCCCTTTGCAAGGCGTGGCTCTAGGAATGGCACAGACACACACACACACTCTGCCACACACAGACACCAACACCCTGTGTAGAGATGCCAGGTGACAGAACAGAAAGGGACTCTTTCATCCAGCAGCCTTCTGATTCCAGAGGAGCGTCTCTGAGCCACGACCTGCTGTTTCCCTGGCGACTGAGACTTCCAAATAAACAGGATTCTGCTCAGACAGGCCAGTAGTCCATTCGGCTCAGCCATTTGCCCCAACACAAACCACGCTAAAATAACACCCAGGACAGTCGCTGTCGCTGTCTCTGCCTCCCTTCCCGGCCGGCCAATAGCTCTGCATTCCTGGGCCTGCAGCTGGAGTCAGAGCTGGGGGCACGCAGAGCTTTGTGTATGTCCTTGTGGGTGGGGTCCGCATGGGCTGTTGTCTAAAGGCAGGTCCCCTTTGCTGACCAACAAGGCCAGCGAGAGACCCAGAGGCTGACATTCTTGGCCCCCCAGCCTGCCTCCCTGCTTCCCACACAGCCCCGCGGGACTGGTAGCCGGCTCTGTGGCATGGTGTCTGGAGGCGGACCAGCAACCTGATGTGCATGCCACGGCCCGTCCCCTCTCCCCACACAGAGCTGCAGCAACCAAGAAGTCCAGAGAGCCGGTGTGGGGCTGCTGGGGAAGCAGCGGCGGCACAGTGACCGCGACACAGAGCGGACGACACCCAGCCGATTCCCTTTCCCCTTGGACGAAGAGGCACCGTCCTCAGCCTGCAAGTTTTTCAGGTAAGAATCTGAGTATTTGTTCTAGGGAACAAAGAGCAGCTTATATGCAAAGCTGAGGGTGTGTGTGTGTGTGTGTGTGTGTGTGCGTGTCCCAGTGCAAGGACAACAATGACGCGGAGATGGAAAAAAACTCGGGAAAAGTTAAGGCAGTAGGATGTTTGAAGCAGATCCCACTGGAACCAGCTGTCCTGCAAGGGCACCCAGAAGCTCCCCTCCGGCTGGGTTTAAACCGTGCTGCAGACTGCTTGGGGGGAAGGGCTTGCTGATGGCACAGGCAGGTAAAAATAGCACCTAGTTTAGAGACTGTAAAAGTAATCATGCACCATGCTGCCCAGCACCTTCCTCCCTGCACTGCCAGGCTGGTGAGGACTGGAGGGGGCAGAATGTTCTCATTTACTAAAGTGCTGGATGTGGCCCTTTTGGTTCGGCAGAAGCCAAAATCTGTGGCTTTAGTGAGTCTGGCTGGCACACTCACCCTCTTGGGGAGCCTGGACGTTCAGCTGCCTCAGGAAGTCTGTTCACTGGGTGGGCACCTGAGATTTTATCAACATTTTGGTATGAAAGTCAGGCTGAAATATAGGATTAGCAGAATGCGATAGGATAGGCTGGTATTCTGACGGTCCTCCCAGCCACCTGGATTATTCCTTACCTTCCTTCTGATCTTCTCAGAAAATCACCTCCTCCTCTCCGTACCCCTGCAGACAGGCACCGCAGAGAAGGTGTGTGAAAGTCTAGCCACACCCACGTCACGATTACGTGCCCAAAGTGTTCAAGGCTTCTAGACAGGAGCACCTGACAAATTCAGACCTCCAGGTCTGAGGTAGAATTCAGGCATTCAATCAAGTACCCATTTTTCAGAGACCCCAGAGGGACCCACCTCATCTGGGCACTCGGGTCCAAGAGCTCCCTCCGTGACTCGGCAGAATGTAAACACTCTGTGCTTTCTCCAGCTGTTTCAATCCACCCCCACTTTTCTGCATTCTTTTCTGCTTGGGCACTTTCCCTTTCATTCCCTACAGGGATGTGATTGTTTATGACTTAGCTCTGCGCACACCAGTGGGAGATGCAAGCATCCGGCAGAGGATGAGCCGGGCGCTGTGTGGGGCTGAGCCGGCCTGACGGGGCCAGAGGGTTGAAAAGAAATGAGCCTAGCATTGCAAAGTGGTGTCCAGTGAGGAGCTGTCTGGGTGAATGAGTGTGGATTTTGGTGGAGACTGTGATTCACAGTCACAAATTCCCTTTTCCTTTGTTTTCCTTGTGTTGGTCATTGAGGGCTTCTGAGGAAAGTCCCCTTTTGAGATTGTATATCCGAAGGCAAGATCATCAACTTGCCGCCGAGGGCGGCTGGTGCACACTGGAGACTTTCTTCTGTTGACCCTGCCTTTTTTAGTGTGAGTAAATGGATTGGCAAGTGAGGTACTTAATCCAGAGCGAAGTTAATGCACAAAAAATTAAGGGAGGAAACACGGAGTTTCTTGTAAACTGCCTCCCAAATCTGGTGTGCAGACATACATATATGGCTTTTACCTGGTTGCGGAAAGGATTTAAGGAGGCACTCTGCTTCGTTCGGTGGTGTGACGTCACAGGCCAGGAGCATCAACCATGATGACTGTATTTGCAGTGGTGACGGTGGAGGGACATCATACACTCCTCTACCCTTAGTGAAGGGATGCCTGATCCCAGGACAGGGGGTGTGCTCACTGAGTCTGCTGACATGCATTCTGTGGCCCTTGCGTCAACTATGGAGGATCATGGTGCTACCAGGCCTGCTGTACCAGCTTCTAGGAATCAGGGATGGTGCGGACCGGAAGGCACGCCCCTTCCACTTGATCAGATCGGTGTTGCTTGGCTAATGCAATACTCCTTGATTTAAGCTACTAGAAAAATAATCTACAGTCATTGGTGCCACAGACATACCCTGTTTTAGGTAAATCTAACACCTACACATGACACAAATTCTAGGCGAATGAGTTTTTTTCCTTAAAAAAGGATCCGCTAATCAACAAATGTTCATTGGGTACTGCCAAGGTGTCCCACTTCAAGGTACCGCTGGATCAAGCCCACTCAACCACAGAGGAGGGAGGGCACCTACCTGGGTGGGCAGGTAACAGAGAATGGGCCTGGGCTGACAGGATATCCAACGCAGCTGGGAGGCAGAGTCCAAGATATGGGGACAAGGACAAGCATCTGGACCAGTGGCCTAGAGGGAGAGAAGAGGAAGGAAGGGAACAGTAATTGTCTGATTCCTAAATATCACTACTTAAGAGAGGCAGCCTAACATAGTGACCAAGTGCATAGATTCTGCAGCTGAGCTCCCTGGAGTTCGAGTTCAGACAGTGCTATTTATTAATCCCATGGCCTTATGCCTCAGTTTCATCATCTGTAAAATGGGGTAATAACGTACCATCCTTGTTGGTGAAAGGATCAAATGAGTCATGCTCTTAGCACAGTGCCTGGCTTATAGTGAGTACTATGTGAGTATCTGCCATTGTTATTACTGAAAGGTGGGTCTGAAAAGGCTGTCCACAAGTCCATTTGTTCCAAAGTCCAAAGTGAGACTCTATGAGTGACCACTATGGCCACGTTTGGGGCAGCATGGAAGTGCTTTGGCTCTGGCATGGGTTTTGCTTTCATCTCGGGAGCATTCAGAAATCGAAGGGCTTCTGTGTTGGTTGCTAGTGTTTCCTGAGCCCTTACTGTGTGCCAGGTACTCTGCCTGGCTTTACGCACAGTTGCTCAAGACAACGTCTGTGAATCTGTCCAAGGAATGCTAGCGATGGGGGCAGGTCTGAGGAGCATGCCCGTCTTGCTCCAGGACTGTGCAGATGTGGGTGGTCCTTCGGCCAAGACTCATCTCTGTCTCTTCAGGATCTGTGGTTTGCAAACTTTCACATGCATAAGAATCATAGGGAAGCTTGTTTTAAAAATCAGGTAAAGATCCTGCACACAGAAGTCCTGATTTAGCCAGGTTCCCGAGGGCCCCAGGATTCTACATTTCCTGGGTGGGGCCCAGGTGATTCTGACTTTGGTCCATAGGCCACAGCTGAAGTCTGACCATGACTCTGGTTCTTTTCTCTTCATTATTGTGAACAAGAACATGGAGTCATTTGGCCTCAGTGACCGTCAGCTTCTTCCTTGCCATCACCTTCTTCCGGAATGGCCATTTTCCTGGGACTCACCCCCCACTGGCATGAGGTGGACCACACACCACACCTGCTGCACCCTGAGTTATTACGTGCCCAGCACAGTGGCAAGCCCTTCATGCCCATCCCTCACTCAGTCTTCAGAGCTATCCCATCAGTCAGGTGCGGTCATTATCCACCTGTTACAAGGGAGGGGAAAGGCCCCACTGCTAGTGAGCAGCTAATTTGGGGTATGAACGCCGATTACCAGAGAAGCAGCATGTAACCTCTTGGCCAGGCGACAACTGGGGTTTTAGCTGCTTGTCAGGTCAGCCTTTCCCTTCTCACTCGTGGGTGTCTTTCTCTGGTTCACACTCCTCTCTCGTCTGCTTCTGTTCCCCGGCTCCCACATAACTTCCTCAGAAGATGATGTGTCCCTGTGCTTCCCTACTTTTTTCTCCTTCAATAAATCAAAAAGGGTTGGGGCAATGCACAGGTGGAAGGCAGGTGTTATGAGTTGAACTATATCCTCTCCTTAAATTCGCATGTTGAAGTCCTAACCCCCAGAATATCAGAATGTGACCTTATTTGGAGACGCCTTTACAGAGGAAATCAAGTCTAAATGATGTCATTAGGGTGGGCCCTAATCCAGAATGACTGGTGACCTTATAAAATGGGGAAATTGGGACACAGAGACACATCTAGAGGGATGACGAAGAGATGAAGACACAGGGAAAAGAGGGCCATCTCCAGGTCATGGACAGAGCCTGGAATAGATCCCTCCCTCACAGCCTCAGAAGGAGCTAGCAGCCATCTATAAGATGGAGAGAGGCCTGGGACAGCTCTTTCCCGCACCACTCTCAGAAGGAACCAGCCCTGCCGGTACCGTGGTTTTGGACTTCAGGCCCCCAGGACTACAAGGCAATACACTTCTGTTGTTTGAGACATGGTCTGTGGTACTTCCTACGGGAGCCTAGCAGACTACTACAGTGGGAACCGGAGTCCTACATTCCCCCCGCAGGCCCTGAGTTTGGGGTGATCTAGTTTGAGGCCAACACGTTATACCAAGCTATGACAACGTTCTCTTTTCTTTAACTCACGACTGTTCTTCTGTTGGCTTCAACACTGTTCATGGGAGTCACAAGTAGGTCCAAGTCCCAGGAAGGAAGAAGGAATGAACAGCAAGGATGAGGAGGGAGGAAGGAAGGGAAAGTAAAGAAACAAAGAGGCAGGAAGAGGAAAAGGAGAGAGAGTGGGGACTGGGATGGGGGATACTTGAGGGTCGATCATGCCCATGTCAGGTCCATCCCACTCCCCTGTGGGAGGCCACCTGTGTGCCAGGGAGCATGTTAGGGAACACTGGGGTACAACAGAGCCTGGAATGGGTGGCCCCTACCTTCAGGAAAGCCGGAGGCCAGATAGGGACACAGATCTCAATCACGCAGTACTTCTCCCGAGTGTCTCAGGAAAGCAAATGCACTACCCGACCCAGTCGGGGGGTCTGGAAAAGCTTTGGTGAGTTCGTGATGCCTGGGTTGAGATGTGGGGGACTGGCAAGGGTCCACTGGGTGAGGGATGAGTGTTTCAGATGGAGGGAGGAGTACTGCCAAGGTCACACGGGATGAGGAAGTGTGGCACTGCTAAGGAGTGGTGGAAAGGCCAGTGTGGCTGGAATGCAGGGAAGAAGAAAGAGGAGCTAGCCAGAGCTCAAGGCCAGGACGGGGCTGGACCATGGCAGCTGTGTTGACGATTTTTGTTCTTCAAATGAGAACCACAGAAGGCCGGAGAAGGAAGCCATCCTATATAGGGAAAACTCCTTTCAACAAAGGGAATGCTGGGATAGAGATGCTGATGGTGTGGTTTAGCAGCGGATCCATCCTGAAGCCAGACATCAGGCTTTTTGAGCTCCCAAACTTGGGGTTGGCTGCATTGCTTCTCGGGACTGAAGTTCCAGGACACTTCCTAAAAATTGCTGTAGCCATGGTCGACCCTCAACAGAGCACATTCTAGGTGTTCGTCATGGTCCCACTGGAAAGGGTCAACTAGGGACACTTTTCTCCTGTCAGCGAGGTTGATTAGCAAACTGGGCACCTCAGACGGGTTGACCAGGCAGCCCCCTGTTCGGCATCCTTTGGAGGACAAAGAGAGGCAGGCCCCGGAATATGACCTCTCTGCTTGCGTACTTTGCCTGAAACAAGAGGAGCTTGCATGCATCCCGGAGGCTAATGATTCCATGGGGCTGCCGAGAAGGGCAGAGATTCCGGTTGTGAAAGGGAAAGAAGTAAGGGCAGGAAGCCCAGAAAGACCCCTGAGGCTATCAGGGGTGAGAGTGGGCAGAGAAGCGTCTGAAAGGAGCAGGGCAAAGTCCAATGTTGCCTTATTCATGAGTTCCTGGGAGCAGTATTCAGCTGAGCCTGGAGCCTGTAGCCCTCCCAGGCACAGAAGTGGCCCCCTACCACACACACACCATCCCCATCGCCGGGATCCTTCTCATCCATGCCTGTTGTTGTGGGCACAATCTGCACGGGAGGCCTTCGCCAGATGCCCTGCCTCCCACAAAAAGAACTCTCTTCCTTTTTCTTTCTGAAGAGGGACTGGATTTGGCTAAGCAAGGATGAGTTCTCGGAACAAGCGGAGCACACTTTGGAGAAGAGAGGTGATTTTCAGGAAGGTGAATAAGCAGCCCGAGGCCTCTTGGCGAGCAAGATCCCCTGACTCTGCTCCTCTCACATCTCTCACCCACTCTTGCCCCACTGGCCTCTTTCCTGTTCCTCTGGGGTGCCATGTCCTTGCCTGCCTCTCGGACTTTATGACTCTGTTCCATCTGTCTGGAATGCTCTACCCTATTCTTCACATAGCAGGTCTTTTCCCCCTCGGGCCTCACCTCTCTTGGGAACTCCCCAAAGAGGCTTTCTTTCCTGTCTCTCCCTCTCATGGCCCTTGTCCCAGTCTGGACTTTTCAATTTTTTAAAGACTTACTATTGCCCAACTTCCCCACTCATGAGAGCAGGATCTCATCCATCTTGTTCCGTGCTGCATCCCTAGGACAGAGCCTCGCTACAGAGCAGGTGCTCGATAAATATTGGCCCAAGGAATGAATGAGTGAATCATACAGTCTTGGAGTGGGAAAGCCAAGGTCAAGGACACTCTCTGTTGCTCCTCATAGCTCTAGAAAGGGGCGCATCACATCTGAAAGCAAAGCTGACAAGTTTGCATCAAGTGCCTCCGACCCTGCCTTAGGGGAGCACACCCCTCAGGGGCCCCCATGCTATATGCCACCGACTCTGGCTTATCCAGCCTAGTCTCATCTCTTCAGAGCACTCACTTTGGTTGTCTGGAAAAATCCAGCTTAGTTGTATTATTCATGCTTAGAGATGAACAACATCTTTTGGCTGATGGGCATCAAAGGCAAGTAAGTGATGTCAGGCACCTAGAAGGGAGAGGTCGATCTGGTGTGTTCCGGCCCTCACAGCCATGGAGGCAGCTGGAACAGAGCATCTCTGCCTTCGCCATCAGTCGGATGGGAACAGAAGCAGTTTGCATTGATTAATCAATGTGTGCAAAGTGCTGGACCAATACCTCTGCGGACATAAAGAACCTCTAAAAATGAGACTCTCCTTGTCCTTCCTCAGGATCTGTCAGAGTTTAGAAATGGCAACAGGGGGAGAGCTGAGGTGAAGGCTCCAGTCACTCCCTGGAGCCCACATAGAGCAAGTCTGCAGCCCAGAGAACATTCCCCCAGTTCAGAGTCATGGGCTAGGTCGACCCAGGCTTCTCGGCCTTTAGTGATAAGGAATTTCAGTTATAGGAGCAAGCACAAAATCTTCGCTCAGGTGGCCACAAAAAACTTGCTCCATTCTCCCCGGCTGGTCCTGGATGCCTTTGTGGAGGGCTCTGGAAGCAGAGTTCCAAGTGCCTTAGAAAGACAGTAAGCAGAGAAGCCCAAGATTCATCTCACTGTTCCGATTCTGCCCCACTGCTCTCATTACCCTTTCATTAGTTCAGAGTGACAGTCTGTGGTGCCTAATGGTAGGGGAGCAAAACGGTCAAGGGCATGGACTCTAGGGTAAGGCTGGCTTTGAATTCTGGCTCTGACTCTCAACAGATGCATAGCCCTGGCCAACTTCTCCATTTCTGTAAAACAGAACAGGGGCACCTGTTTCCTGGGGTTGCTTCTGGGAATATGGGCGGTAATAGAGGCGAAGTCCATTCTGCGTTACATTATCAATGTTAGGTGCTGCTCTCTCATAGGGTTGGGTTAAGGCTTTAGTGAGACAGTCCGTGTAAAGCACCAAAAATGTTTTAGGATGTAACACACAGCACAGTATTTGCCCATTAAAATAGTAATTATTGCTACTGACAAGGCTTTTTTAGAAGTCTTTGTAAGAATTTATTTGATCTAAAAAAATGTTCCTGGGACATGAAGGTCACCTGCTGTCCTGCTCTTCTTCCATCAGTTTTTTTGTTTGTTTGTTTCAAGGGACAATAATCACCCTGTGCTTTCTCAGCACTCTAAAATCCTCGTGTCAGGAACCCACAACTAGCCAAGGAAGCCATAGAGCCCTTGAAGAGTTGAAGCATGGAACAGACACAGGCCACTTGTTCAGGACTTGTAGGCTGTGGGCGTTTCCAACAAACAATTAAAGGAGTCAGCTTCAGCAGGCTCCTTCTGCTCAGTTCACAAAACAGCTTTTGGGATTCCCACCCATCCAAGGGCATGAGGTTCCTCAGGGCACAGACTCCTCACAAATTCTGCTCTAGCGCCCCGGTCCGGGACTTTGAGCTTAAGTCATCTGAAAGTCCGACTGCTGGGATGAAAGCGACAGGCTGGTGTAGGCCGGACTGGCCCGGCTTTTGCATTCAGGCTGTCCACTGCTCCGTCCCTCCCTCCTGCATGACCTTGCGTAAGGAACTGGTCCTTTTTATCCTCTGGGCTCCTTCTACAAGAGCTGCCTCTAGAGAGTGGGGTGGAGGTTAAATGTGGTGTGTAGAGCTCCAGCTGTCTCTCTCTACACGCCTTCCTTTGTGGCCTTTCTGACCATCACATAGTTGTGGATATGGAAAAACCCCAGCAGCGATCAATGTGTTAAAGGTTTGCCAATATTCGCTTGCACCAGGTGACCGTGAGCACATCACTTGGCTTCTGGAGCAGCACAGAGAGATGGATTATGGGAAGGGGTCCAGGCCATGGTCTGAAGGAGGGGATGCTGGCAGCCCCCACACTCAGCTCAGCCCATCCTTGCAGCGCGGGAGCCAAGCCCACATTATGGATTTTCAGCCTGCTGCTCCCCTGGGATGTCAGACTTCTCACGAAGACCTGAAGATTGATGGTCTTCCTTAAAGGAGGGGGACCCCTTCCTGACCCACTCTGAACTTCCCCAGATGCCTCTCCACCTCCCACTGAGGCCCGAGGACCTAACACGCAGCTGGTTCAGGGTGGATCCAAATGGAAGCAGCACACATGGGGGGAGAGCGTTTCCAAGGCGATGTCCGAGTTGTCTCTAGTGACCCGCTGACCTGATCCTCCCTGCCTTATGCTGCCCCAGAACTGAGCCAAGCCTTTGGAGGGCGGATACACCTTAGGATGTCTGGCCGGGGCCCTACTGTGGTGGGAGGTTCGGATCCCACGCTGGGATGGGCCCTGGGGAAGGTCAGGGGGAGGGTGAGCCAAAGCAGCCTTCATCGCCTCTGTTACCTCCTGGCCTTTCCTTCTTCTGATGGAACGGCAGTCAGATGTGGGGTGTGGAGGCCCCTGTTTCAGCGATTGTAAAGAACATCTCTTCAAAAGAGCTCTCAACATGTCTTATTGTAGGATGGAAGCAGAGCCTGAATTGGTTACTTTAAAGTCTTTTTATACTGTAGATCAAGAGAAAGACCTCTGGTGACTAATTAGGAGTCCTACATTCGTCAGACTATTACAGCCCCAAAGTCAGTGTTTCCCCGGAGTCAAGGTCCCTTTCTCTTCCTGGCCAGTCCCACATCCTGCTGGGCCTGCGTTGGCCGCTCATGTTTCTCATTATCTCTCCCCCATCCTCTTTAAAGGCTTCTCACTCCACCCAGGGGTTTTATTTTTAAAACTTGCACAGTAATGCTAGGGCTGAGCAGGACACACTGCCCACATTCCCGGGAAACTGGGCTGCCTGGAAAAGCATCCCCCTTTTCGGAGACTTCCTTCCTTCCTCCCTCCCTCCCTCCCTTCCTTTCATATTTATTGGGCACCTTCTCTATGAAGGGCTCTGCCAGAGGACATGAAAACAAAGGGAAAGATACAGTCCCTGCCCTCGGGGAGCTTACTTTCTAACAGGGTAGGGAACACTGGGGATAGGCACGTACACACACACCAAGTAAATACTGGAAGTAAGTAGAAATTTGTTCAGATCTACTCTATAAAAGGGACAAACAAGGCACTGGAACAAGAGAAGCTGTTACAAATCAGGTAGACAGGGAAAGCCTCTCTAAGGTGGTGGCACAGAAGAGAAAGCCAGAGGAATGAGGGGCGTCATGCATGCAAAGAGTAAGGCTAAGACTATTCTTTGTGGAAGGAAGACTAGGGGGTAAGGTCCTGAGGTGAGCAAGTGCTTGGTGTGTTCTAGAATTCCAACAGAAGGCCAGGATACTTCAAGCACCGTGGGTAATGGGGAGACGTGCTCAAAATGGAGAAGTGTGCAAAGAACAGATCATGCAGAGATGTGGAGTCACGTTGAAAGTTAGGGCTTTTGTCTGAGGGCAGTGGAAAGCCAGTGGGGATTAGAATTAGGAGGTGACATGCAATACTTGACATTTTTTTTTAAAGATTTTATTTATTTATTTGACAGAGAGAGAGAGAGAACAAGTAGGCAGAGAGGCAGGCAGAGGCAGAGGGCGAAGCAGGCTCCCCGCTGAGCAGGGAGCCCGATGTGGGGCTCGATCCCAGGACCCTGGGATCATGACCTGAGCCGAAGGCAGCAGCCCAACCAACTGAGCCACCCAGGTGCCCCAATACTTGACATTTTAAGATGCTTATCGGGTTGTGAATGGAGAACAGACCCTAAGAGGGGCAGGAGGGAAGGCAGGGCATGAGTTAGGAGGCCTCAGAATCGTGCAGAAAGGAAATGACGGTGGCTAGGCTGGAGCCGGGCAGTGCTACAGCTAGAAACAGGCAGGCCCTTCCAAGAATTAGCCTGCCACTGGACGTTCTCCTTCCAGAGTCCTAAGTGTCCCACATTCAGAAGACAGAATAGAACACCAAGCCCCAAAGTCGAGGTGGTCAGAATAAACCATAAAAGTTTAGATGTCCTATTGCCTATAACTAGCCAGATTTATTAGGTTTCCAAACCCAATTAAGTAAGATCCTTGTCCAACATTGGCTCCCATGGTTTTCTGAAAGGCGTATACATTCTCCTTTACACCATGGCGGCTCTCTCTGTCCTTTACAGCTTTGGCTTGGATATGAGACCAAATGGCTTTGACTGGGTGATCCCACCTACACACAAAATCCAAAGGTGACTTTATATGCCCAAAGGACCTGAACAGTGGTCTCTGCTGTCCAAGAGAAACACAACTGTTTATACTCTTTGGAAGCAAGGAGAAGGAAAACAAAGTGGAATAGCAATGTATCCGTTCTACATGCAGTAATAATAACAACAACATGACTTGTTGTGTACCTCAAGGCACTTTACTTGTAACTCACTGAATCCTCCAAGAGACCCATGAGGCAGGTACCACTCTTAGTCCTGCTCACTGGTAATGGCACGAAGGCTTAGGGGGCAGTGACGTCTGCTGGTACAAGAGGCAGAGTCAGGGCTCGGGGCTGGTTGGCCCGGACTGGCTGAACGAACTCCTAACGACCAGGGCTCAGGGCTGCCTGCTCTGTGATGACTCTGTTTTAAAAACTACACTGAAGGAGATCATCCAAAATGTGAGTGGAGCAGGGATATCAGTAAATTTTCTTTTTTGGTTTTATTTTATTTTCTAGTGTTTGGAATACATAGAGCCTGGTACATAGTGGATACTCAAAAACTATCTATTTACTGAAATTGTTGGGTTAATGAGTATGTGTTACTTAAAAATTATCTTTACATCATTAATATATTTCATTATAGGAAATGTAGGCAATACCAGAAAAAAAATTTACCCATTATCCGGAGATAATCATATTAAGATATTGATATCTTTCTAGTCCTTTTCCTGTGTTTCTGTCTGTCCATTTCTATCTCCTACCTGTCTATCTACGCATATAGATAGTATGTGTGTATAAAACAAAAATGGGATCATACAATATTTATGGACTTTTACTTTTTCACTTAGTGATATATCATGGGCATTCTCCATTCCATTTTATATTCTTTTATTTTTTGAAGGTTTTTTTTTTTTTTATTTGAGAGAGAGAGAGAGAGCACAAGCAGGGGGAACAGAAGAGGGAGAGGGAGAAGCAGACACCCGCTGAGCAGGGAGCCTGATGGGGGCTCCATCCCAAGACTCTGGGATCATGACCTGAGCCGAAGGCAGACCCTTAACTGACTGAGCCACCCAGGCGCCCCATTTTATATTCTTTTAAAAGAGAATTCTTCACAGTGGCAGTGCGTACCCCTAGAATTTATTTAATGAGCCCTCTCTTACTGGATATTCAGTTTGTAGTACTAATATCAATAATGCTTTATTGAACTTCCTTCTAAAAAACATTTATGCAATCTATATTACTATTAAAGAGAAAATGACTATGTATTGAAATACAAAAGTGAGAAAGACACTTACTTAGGGGGTTCTTTTGGGTAGGCCAGCTAGCATATTTCTGGCATCTGTCCGTCAGAATCAAAGCGGAGGAGATGTCATTTACAATACTCTCCACTTTCCCAGTCTTGTCATTACTCACCTCTCAAGTATGTTTTTGGTGCCACTGTGTTGCAATGCAGGTAGGTTAAGAAAAATTCCAGTTGTGGCTACAATGTGGGCCCTGAAGTCAGGCAGCTGGCTGTCTGTTCCCAATCCTACCCTCACCAGCAGCCTGACTCCAGGCAAGTTCATTTTTCTGAGCCTTAGTTTCTTCATGTGTAAATGGCATATACCCCAGAGGATGCAATGAGGTAAATCAGGCAAAGCTCTCAAGCAACTGCCCAGCCTAGAATGAATGCTCAAAAAATGATGGTTTCTATCATTATGAAAATAGACAAAGACTTTTCTCACAGGTTCAGTGCTTTGGAAAACTCCCGCCCAACCTACAGTGCAGGATCCAAGTAAAATGAACTAAAAAAAAAAAAAAATCACTCAACATACCCTCTGGCTATATTACCCTTTTACTCTTTGTGTGTGTGTGTAAGACTAAATTAAAAAACAATTAACTTGGGGCGCCTGGGTGGCTCAGTCGTTAAGCGTCTGCCTTCTGCCTTTGGCTCAAGCCACGGTCCCAGGGTCCTGGGATCAAGCCCCGCATCGGGCTCCCTGCTCCGCGGGAGGCCTACTTCTCCCTCTCCCTCTCCCCCTGCTTGTGTTCCCTCTCGCTGTCTCTCTCTGTCAAATAAATAAATAAAATCTTAAAAAAAAAAAATTAACTTTCCCCCCCTTCCTTGCCAAGAACCAGGTTTGTTGGATTAGAGATATATTTAAATTCTGTTGTTCACAGCTGCAGTTAGCATTTAGCCAGCTGTGTTTTATAAATGTCTATGCTAAAATAAAAACAAAGCAGGCAAAAAAAAAAAAAAAAAAAAGCAGGACTGTCTATAGCAATCCTCAACTGCTCTCAGTTTTATATAACAAAACAGAAAATATCTAACCCCTAAAACACAGACCACAGAAAGAACTACCCTGACTTGTATACTGTACATTGTTAACCCAGACACACTGTTGGCATGTAGTAGGTGCTCACTGAGCCTTGCTGAATATATTTCTTGAATGTATGTTTTCCTTACAGACAGCAAGCTGTTGAGAAATAAATCAGGATATTCATTACATCCAAATACTGTCAGAGGGGCAGAAGAAGATGATAGATGATTGAATGAACAGATGCTTTTTGAGTTTGTAAATTGAGTGTTTGGGAAACTTTATCCTCCTAATTCATGGCTCTTGAAATATGTTTATGATCCTGGTGGAACTGTCTAGGGCTTTCTCTAAACTGCCATCAGGGACAACACATAATGATAAAGCACTTCTGATGGGCCAGGCCAAGCTTTTCCATTTTCGTCTAACTCCAGGCAATGCTTGGCAAAATCTTAGTGTAGGTGTAAGAGTGTATCCTCCATATCAAAATGGCTCTAGAGAGCATGGGTAACACATGCGGTTGTAAGACAACCCCCCGCTGGGCCAAGATATTAATTACAGAGTGAACCCCTAAAGCCAAATAACTATGAGGCACCCCATAATTTCCAAATAACTAACAGGAAGTGGTGGAGCTGTCAGCAACCCCTGCTCTGGGGTACTTCTCTCTTCATAGGCTTTGCGGGTGTTGGTGGACTGCCTTCCATGCATGAGAGCTCGTGCTGTGGGCGATTCAAAGACAGCATGTGTCCTTTCCTCTCATAACATAAGCTAGCAGAGGGGAGAGACAAGCCATCAGGTCGATGGAATCCTAGAAAGAATGAAATAATGGCTAGGCGAAGCACTCCATGGGTCCTGGAAGGAAGGAAGGGCCCTACTTACTGGAGATATCATGGAAGGCTTTGCAATAGAGGTAGCATTCGATAGAGGTCTTGAGGGATGAGAAGAGTTGTAATTAGCAGCCATCAGAGGGGAAGGGCCTTCCAGGCTAAGGGAAGAGTCTACACCAACCATGAAGGCTTGAGAGTCCCTGGTATGCAACAAGGAGAGGGAGCACCGCAGCCTGATGAGATGGGGAAGGATGTAGGAGAAGGGGGTGCTTTTCAGACCACATGTGGGGTCACTGAAATGCTTTGCCACGGGCTTTGGGCCTGACTGTCTAGGAAGTGGGAAGCAATGGAAGGTTTCTGATAATGGAAGCAATGACGCATGCAGATCCTCCTCCGGAAGAAGGACCTCAGTGACAGCGTAAGAAGTGATCAGAACAACAGAACTTGGAGGTGGGAGACTAATCCTACAGCTCTGTCTGCCATTTTCCACCTGTTGAACCTCTGGAGTTTTGCACAGTACGGACCAGTGCCAGCTTTCGCCTTGAATGCTGTGACCGTGTGCCTTGGGCCTGTGTCCCGTGGCTTCTCTGAGAGAACTGTCACATATTGTGGATCTGAGAACGTGGGGTGCCCCCCAGGGTAGCCGCCTCTGTTCACTTCTCTCCTCAGGTTCCAGGTTGATCTCCCTTGAAGATCCCACCTCTCCCCTCTGCTCTGACTCTCCTGCACCTTCTTCCAACTCTGACCTCTCCGCAGAGCCCTGCCTCCACAGCCGGCCCCACCCTCAGCTCCGTAGGGATGGGTGACTCGTTTTAGATGCAGCACATGCCCTAGGGAGCCCCCCTCTGCTCTGTAGAGTGGGATTCTTCTGGTTATGTCCACCCTGTCGGTGAACAGCCTCTCTATTCCTGTCTCTGTCCTGCGCACCCACACCCTGAGTTATCTGATGATTCCTATGTTGAGTTCCGGTCATTGGCCAAATCCGACTCATTGTCCACCCCTCGTGGTTTGGACCCATCATCCCCCTTCTACTCTCATGGCTCTAGTTTAGGACCTCCTATTTCCATTCAACAACTATTGATGGAGCACCAGGGACCGTGTTGAGGATACGAAAGTGCAGAGGAAGCACGAGGCCCCTGCCCTTGACCAGCGTGCACTCCAGTGAAGAAGATGAGCATTAAAGAAAGGACTTGAAGACTGATGAATTTTTTGGGGATGGAAACACAGAGCACTGTGCCCCTTGGCCTTGGCTCTGCCTCTGCCCTGCCCTCTCCCACCACCAAAATTTTCCCACAAAATGTTACCAGAAGTATCTTCCAAATTCCCTTCTCAAAAATTTCCACTGGCTCCCCAGTGCTTACAGATAAAAGTCGAAACTCTTCAGAATGGCACTGAGGTCCTCTATGACCTGACTCTGAACGAGTGTGAGGTGACCCTAGGCACCTGCACATCCCCCTGCCCAGCAGCACCCACCCCTCTGCGGGGAGACCACCTCTACGTCCCATGCCTGGGCCCCTGGTGAAGCCGGCCCCTGATCCCACATCCACATGCGCGAAGCCTGTCTGTCCTTATGGCTGAGCGGCCACAGCTTCTGCCATGTCCCCCCGGACCCTGTCTTCCGAGGGCTCTCACACTCCCATCCTGCTGCTTACCACGGTCTGTCTCATGCACGATTTCACTTCTCACCCTCCATCAAGCATAGGGAGTTGGTCTTATTCATTCTGAATAATCCTAACAGCAAAAATCATAGCTAGAACTATGAGATGCTTTCCCTGTGCCGGGAGCCCTGTACTTCACTCGTGTTACCTCGTTGCATCCTTAAAGCGAGCACGTGGGGCGGGCACCATCCCTGGTCTCCTCGTGCAGGTAAGCTGACTTTCTGGGTTTAAATCCAGGAATCCTGACTGCAGAGCCCATGCCTTTGACCACGACCCCACCTTTACTCCTTTACTGTGTTTTGTTAGGTCCTTTACACTTACTAAGGGTGGCTCAACTAAGTGCATGGGGACAGTGACCTCCAGAGCAGTGAAGCTCAAGGTCATGCTGTAAATCATAGTCTCTGAGAGATGACAAATGCAGAATGGCTAGTGGCCATGTCTTCTCTTTGGCATATTAACTAGGAAATAGAGGAGATTTTCAGAGGAAAGCTTTTTTGACTGATGGAGGGCAAAGGACTGGATAGCAGCTAGTTGCATCCCACTTGGTTTAATCTAGTTTGATTTGGGTGGTGACACACCCCTCTCGCACAGCCCTGCTGCACCGGGTGCCCAGAGCAGAGCACTTTCCTCTCACGCAGTCACCGGGTCTCTGCCTGAGCCTGTGAGGAGATGTTTAACAAGGGCAACAGCCTCTCCCCAACTCACTGGACTGGACCTGTCTGTTTCCTTAAGGAGAGAGGTGTGGAGCCCAGGCCCTCCCCTGAGGGCCTGCCCTGCTCCGCTCCAGACAGACCTGCCTTTGTGAATAAGGGCAGGCAGGCAGGACCTCTGTGGCATCCTAGCCCATGGGAGTGGGGCCAGAGGGGAGAGCCAGGATGGGAAGGGTGGGAAAGGGGAAAAGCTGGTTGCCCAGAGGGCTGTACACAGGCAGCCACCAGTGGGCCAGCCAGCGTGCTTCCTCCATCCTTTGTGGGCATGAACAGGGAGCGTAGCCCTGGAGAGCCTGGACCAATGTGGCCCCAGGTCCCAAAACCTGACCACACGAGGCACTCAGTCTTCAAATCCCCCCAAGAGAAGACCTCTGTAGTGTGGACATTTGGGAGTGGGAGAAAGCCCACCCCTTTCTTTCCATTGCCTCTGCCCCTTAGCTGGGGAGGAACTACAAGGTGGGTGGCCTTTCTTTGCTTTATTTCTTCCCCTGGCTAGAGTTTGGCTCATCTTGCTGTAGTCTAGACATCTTTATAATGCCACTTTGTCTTCCATAGCCTGGCTTAAATGCCACATTCGGGGGGGGGGGGCGGGTAGGGAAACATGTCTGAGGGTATACAGATGGACAGACAGATAAATAGGTAAATGTTGGGAGTCTTGTCTAACACACTGTGCTTTCCAGTCTCTGATTCAAGGGTGCCCCAGTACTGCTGCATTGTGTGAAACCCTATGCCCCAACCCAGCCAGCACACTGCACTATGTCCTTAAGATTTTTAAGTGAGCAGAAACAAGTTCTGAGAGGCTAGGCCTTTTTTTGGCACACTCCTTAGACCATGAGAGTCATTCTGTTGTGTCGCAAACCCAGTGAAAAGTCCTAATTCCACAGCTTCCCCAAGGGGCATCTGGAGGGCCCATGATGCTGCTCCGGATCCAACTCTGTGATAACCAGACCTTGAGGGGAAACCAGTGTTGTTAGAGAACTTTCATCAAATGCCATGCTGGAGTGGCTCGTGCAACACTGCAATTCTGTTGGCAAAGGTGTACATAAAAATCCGGGTTTTCCTGATCCCGGGATCGATGCAATGAGGCAGGTCAGCTATTAATGGCGGAACAAGGCAGATTGCGGGGGGTGGGGGTGGGGGTGGGGTCTCACCTCAAAAGAGAAAGGCTTGCCAGAGAGCCAACCTGGAGAAAAGTCATTAGTTCTAGCTTGGGTCCTCATGAAGTGAGGAGAAATATCAGGGATAGGGCGCCTGGGTGGCTCAGTTGGTTAGGCGACTGCCTTCGGCTCAGGTCATGATCCTGGAGTCCCTGGATCGAGTCCCACATCGGGCTCCCTGCTCTGCAGGGAGTCTGCTCCTCCCTCTGACCCTCCCCCCTCTCATGTGCTCTCTCTCTCATTCTCTCTCTCTCAAATAAATAAATAAAATCTTTAAAAAAAAAAAAAAAAAAAAGAAATATCAGGGATAAAGAAAGGAGCTGGTAGAGCCTATCTGCCCGGGAGCCTCTGCAGCCTCCCCAGAGGAAAGCCTGTTTATACCACTTGGAGAGGAAATACGTGCAATGCTCTCAAGACTGTGGAGAATTTCGGATGGGAAACACCAGGGAGATCTGAAGATACGGGGAGGCTCTGGTGTGTGAGTTATTTATGTGGTACACAGATCCTGACTGATTTTGATAAGCCAGACTCATTAGGCAGAGGTAAGAGGGTTTGAAAAAAACATGCATTTACATGTAGGCTACTGCATATTGAGGGAATTCCAGCAAGGACAGAGGCAGACCGCTGGGAGAAGTGACCAAGGGTGCAAGAAGAGACAGGAGGATGATGGGACAGAGAGGAGGCTCGTTGGGGGGAGCTCTTGGGTCACTAATTGCTTGAGAAACCCTGGGGTTTGTGGTGGTCTTTTCCAAGGGAGATGAGCCAGCCATCTTCCCAAGGCAAAAAGTTCCTAAAGTAATGTGTCCAAAGGGGCCAAAGTCCTGAGGAGGGGAGTGCTGGGGAGATGGAAAGCTGGCTCAAGAAGGAGGATGGCAGCTGGGGGAGAGCATGCAAGGTGAGGCCGCAGTCCTAGATACACACCAGCGCAGAACAGGAGCGCCGATTTGGGTTCTGAGATCCCTTCCTGCTGAGAGTCCCAGTTGGATGTTTTGCAGCGGGGCTCCCCAGGTAGTTCAGGAATAATAATAGTAACACTTTTTAGAAAATGTAATCTGGTTATATAAGGTAATGCTATTATTTAATTATTAGTCTCATCATCATCATTATTCAATGTGTATGCAATGCAGCACTGTGCTAAGCCCTTTACAGAACTCTATGCCATTTTATCCTCACAAAACCCTAGGAGGGTAGGTAATATTGTTACCCCCTTATAGAGGAGAGGGAGAACTGAGGTTCAGAGAGGTGATGGTGCCTAGCCCCAGTCTCATGGTGAGCAGCAGCCAAGTCAAGACTTGCCCTCAGTGGGGCTGACTCCAGGGGCCAGGCTCCTGTCCCCAGGGAAAAGGCTCATCCCACCTAAAGTCAAGAATGAAACCTGTAGACGTTGACGGAGCCATGAATCTAGCACAGGTAGAATAACCAAAAACACCCCAACTGCCTCTTACTAGATGTCTACCTACTTCCATATTTTATTAAACTTAAGACACCATAAATTGAAAGGTACACCATCATTTTACATACCACCATGAAAAAAATGCTGTACTTCCTGATTCTAGAGATGTGAAAATACCCAAAGAAAACTGCCCCCAAGGCTTGGGAAGTGTTTCAAGTGCCATACTGTGCTAGGAGCTGTGCCTCTACTATCCCATTTCATCCCAACCACAGCCGTTGCTTATCACTCCTGCTTTTACAGGTGAGGACATAGGCCTTAGTGCAGCGAGGCCTGAGTGTGTGGTCAGTGACACAGAACCAGGGAGCCACAGAGCCTCGGCGGCTTCCTGGGCTAAAATGCCTGCCCTTAACCAGAAGGCAAGACTGCCTCTGAAGGAGATGGGCCATCTTTGTCATCTGTTCTTTCTGGTGGGTGGACAGCTGGGCAAACCAAAAACACGATGGAGGTGCCTGGCCTCAAGAAAAAATAAAATCTCGCCTCGTTCCTCTTCACAGGGTCATCTGTGCCTGGGCTCACTCCAACACTCAAGCTCCCCTGGGCTCCCGGAGTGTGTCCTCTAGTTGCAAAGTCGGCCAACCCCTTTAGGAAGATCCTCCAAGATCTACTCATTCATTTACTAGCTCATAAGCTTCCTCGGTCTGGGGTCTTTCTCTGACCCATCTTTCCCTTTTCCCCAAACTCTAGTGAGCAATCTGCACTAGATTCTGTAGCGTCATCCTTGACCCTGAACCTTATTCTGCCCACATCTTCCTTGTCTCCTCCCATTTCTCCAAGTATCTTAAGTCTCTGACCCTGCCCTGCCTTGTGCAAGAGCCATGGTCATGTCCTAATCAGTTCCTAGCCCTGTTTCACATCTCCTTCCCATTATAGGTTTTCTAGAAACCCTGCATATTAAAATGAAAACATGGGGCAAAAGAGAGGTGGAATGAGGAGGTTGTAGGTGTGAGAGAAGTCAACTAGACAAGTTTTCTTACTTTCATTTTCAACTCCAAGACTTCCATCACCCACTGTGGGCTGTGTATCTACAAGCCAGCCTCTTGGTTTCCCAACTGTGTCATCATCATATATCTTGTTGCCCTCTCTCTTGACCTCTTGGCTGTCCTTCCCATAATTTTCCATTGTGAAGAAGGCAGTTATACTATAATGAAATCTTCCCCATCTCTTTAAAACACCCTTGTTCCCTCCCCTCCCAGCCACTGAGTCACTCTTTCCCTTCCTATCTCTTCTTGAAGACTTCTCAACAGTGGACATGGAGGATGGTTCTTGGCACTTTCCCCTTTCCCAATATTACTCCCCACCTCAACAAAAACTTAAAATCACAGCTTGGAATTGCCTCCTTGGAACCAGCAAAATCATTGGCAAACACCCGTTTTCTTCTTTTCTGGATTGACCTTCTACTCACTCATCCTCTATCCTTCAGAATCTTTTTCTTTGCATGACTATCTCAACTCAGCCCAACTTCCCACAGAGCCCCAGTAAGGGGAACTTTAACAGAATTTCTGCTTTCAATATTTGCAAATCTTTAGTGAATATTAGATATTATTTGTTTTCAGTGTTTCATCCAAGTGCTAAACCTTCTCGGTAAAGGTTTCCTTTGCTGTAAGTTCCCCCAGCACAGAGACACGTCTGCCTCATTCATTCACTCCACACACCACGAGGCTGCAGTAAATACACGCTGAGTGAATGATGACTAGCAGTCATCACTGGCCTTCTGTGTCCATTTAGTATGTGAGCTCCATGAAGGCATCCGTTCATTCAACAACTATTTATTGAGACCCTACCATCTGCCAGGCCCTATGTTAAGCATGGTGGATATAACAATGAACAAAACACAAGTCCCTGCTCTCTTGGAGCTTACCTTCTAATGGAAAATAACTGTTTAAAGATCATTAAAGAGGTGTCTAGCTACCTAATATCAGACTCTAATAAGTGTGTTGGAGAAAGTCCTGAAATGACTGGAAGTTGAACTCATATTTGTCCTAGGATACCTAAGGAACTGGGAAAGAGGGATTCAGTTGGCGAATGAGATGAGCACATCTTTTCACAGCTTTCTTGAGATAAAATTTACATACCACACAATTCACTCATTTAAAGTGTCCAATGCAACGGCTCTTACTATATTCACAGAGTTGTGCATCTCTTGCCACTATATCCCTTCAGGACATTTTCATCACATTAAAAATAACCCACACCTATTAAGCAGTCCCTCCCCATTCTACCCTCCCCCAGCCCCTGGCAGCCACTAAACTACTTTCTGCTTCTATGAATTTGCCTACTCTGAACATTTCATACAACTGAATCATACAAAATAGAGTATTTTGTGACCACCTTTTTTCACATTGCATAACAATTTCAAGGTCCGTCCGAGTTGTAGCATGTTATCAGTACTTCATTCCTTTTTATAGCTTAGTAATATTCCACTGTGTGGCTACACCATGTTTTATTTACCTATTCATCATTTGATGGGCATTTGGGTTGTTTCCACTTTTTGGCTATTTTGAATAATGCTGCTATGAACATTCGTGTACATGTTTTTGTATGAACGTGTTTTCATTTCTCTCGGGTATATCCCTAGCAGTGGGATTGTAGGCTCATACGGTAACTCTCTGGATTAACCATTTGAGGAACTGCCAAACTGTTTTCCAAAGTGGCCATACTGATTTTACATTTCCATCAGCAATGTATGAGGGCTCCAATTCCCCATATCCTTGCCAACAGTTGTTAGTATCCATCTTTTGATGATAGCTATCCTAGTGGATGTGAAATAGTATCTCACTGTGGTTTTGATCTGCATTTCCCTCACGGCTAATGATGCTGAGCATCTTTTCACATGATGAGAATAGAGTTGACACTTGAACAACATGGGGGTGGGGGGGGGCTGACCTCCCATGCAGTCCAAAACCCATGTATAACTTTTGATTCCCCAAAAACTTAACTACTAATAGCATACTGTTGGCTAGAAGCATAAATGATAACATAAACAGTCCACACATATTTTATATATTACATACTGTATAACACAATTAACTAAACTAGAGAAAAGAAAATGTTATTAAGAAAATCATAAAAAACTAATGATGTAATGTATGGTGATTAACATAACATAATAAAAAAAAAGAAAATCATAAGGAAGAGAAATATATGTGGAAAAATCCACATATAAGTGGACCCGCGCAGTTCAACCCCATGTAGTTCAAGGTGTTCTACTGTATTCATATCACAGCTGTGAGGCACTACTCACTTGGATCTCAGCACAATGCCTGTATATCAGGTGCTTAATGACCACTGCTCAATGAACACAGGTAAGAATGGAGCAAAGAAAAGTGTCTTGGAAGACATTGGCGCCTTCAGCTGTGGTAGGCCTGGAAGAGGCATGGGTGCAAAAGGGAGAATATTTGGCAAATACGAAGCCATGTGTTTTGATCCCTCCCACCCCATCCTGCTGCCTTTAAACCATGCTCCATTTGGAGCCTCCTTTCCCAGAGGCTGGGTCAGGGGGCCTGTCACACAGAGCCAGAGAAGGAAAATAGAACACAGAATACAGAGGATTAGGCAGCTCCACTGCCAAGATTTGTGGAGAGAAGGCTTGCAGAACTGCTCGAGCTCCCATTTAATACAGCAAGTCTAGGCGTATGGACAGACTGGTGCTTCCACTACGGTGTAGGGGGATGCCCATCTGCCGTGGGAGCACCTGAAGATGGAGGTGGAAAAAAAGGTGTGTGTGTGTGTGTGTACGCATGCATGGGTGCAGGTGGTTTGGCCATGGAAACATCCAGATGAGCTGGGGGCAGCATGGCTGGCCTGGGATATGGGGAGGCCCAGAGGGTTGAGAGTGTGGATGGGTGTGATCCAGTGCAAGTGGGCATAATTCGTACTCTGGATCTCCTGCTCTCCCTGCATGATGAAGATGCTGAGATGACAGCCAGAGGCCACTGGAGGGGGGTGGTGAGCCTGCTGTGGGGCTAAGGGGAGACCTCCTGGGCGGGGAGGCAAAGAGCCCATGGCCAGCAGGAGCTGGTCATCCAATGAGCCGCCCTGACTGCACCGAGAGAGACCAGGACCTCAACTTGAGCCTGACGGGGCAGTGACAGGGCAGGCGAAGCACTCCACATTGAGACCCTGGGCCCCAGAGGCCTGTGAATGAGGGTCTCGGCTCTTCTGGTGAGAGACTGAGTGACCCTCACTCCCCTTATCGCGAGATGATACTTCTGAAAGGAGCAGGTGCCAGAGACGGGGGGTCTCGGGGGCAGAGTATTACTTAACAGGACTGTTTAAATTCTTATACTGGACAAGACTGAGCTGTTTTCAGCCACTTAACAGCCGAGGTCTTGTGAGAAAGCCCAGATTACAGACAAACAAAGAGAAATTAGTCATACTGTGTGGGGTACCTTGTGACCCTGCCACCCGGGTCTGTTTGTGGCTGGTCGCGTGGCCTTGAACTAGCCCAACACAGGGCAGTGGGAGCAGGGGTATGGTCAGAATCTGATGGAAGCTGGATGTGTGGTGTGTCTGTGACCGCTTCCACGCCTGCTCTGGAGTCAGGGAGTGCAGGAACAAGAGAATTTCTCCTCTTCCACCAGAAAAATAGCTCAAAGTGCATGCCCTTTGTCGTCTTTGGCTACGATTCGTCTAGAAGCTTTAGGAGGCATTTGGATGGGCCAGGCTGAAGAATCCTCAGTCCTGTAAGAGCGGCACCTCCCGGTTTTTGAGTCCTTACTTGGTTTCATGTGCTGTGCTCTTACACGTGTCACTGAATCCTCCCAGCCACGCTCTGAAAGTATGTACTGTTGTCAGTTATATTTTACAGATAAAGAAACTGAGGCCTTGGTGAGGTTCCCCAGAACCTATGGACCTACCACTGTGGGTAGTGGCTGGACCAGTGATCTAGCTGCAGAGGCTGGACACTTAAGCATTGTGTATACTACCTCGTGTTTTTCTGCCTTAAAAAATTCCCTTAGAATTAAAGCAAGATCCAGTTAAGAGCTGTTTATTGAGAAAAAAGTTTCTAAACGTTAGTTTTTTATTTGTAAGAAAAAATGCTTGCCTGGAATAGAGTCAATAATATTATAGTAACTTCATATGGTGACAGATGGTAATTATACTTATTATGGTGAGCATTTTGCAATGCATATAATTGTTGAATTACTACATTGCATGCCTAAAACTATATAATATTGTATGTCAATTCTACTTTAATAAAAAAAATACTTGCCCATTTCACAATAATAAGGATGATTACACAGAAAAACGACGTGTAACTAAAGTGGTAGAGAACCTGAGTGAGAATTCTTTTCAGTCACTTTTCTCGCAGCTCAAGCCAATTCCAGCAAACTCCAAGCCTCAGCTTTGTTGGTTATAAAATTATCCCCAAAAGACAATACAGCCAGCTCAGCTTAAATCGTGTGTACTTTTTTACCCACCCATCTATCTACCCACTCACCCATCTATCCATCCATCCACCCACCTATCAATCTATCATCCACCCACCCAACTACCCATTCATCCACTCATCCACCTATCCATTCATCCATCCATGCCTCTATCCACCCACCCACCCACCCATCTATCTATTCACCACCCAACCACCTATCCATCCATCCATCCATCCATCCATCCATTTATCCATCCATCCAGTTTTTCATCTCACAATTATTGAGCCTACTATGTGCCAGGCACCAGGGACCCAAATGAACAAGGCAGTTCCTCCCTTTGAGAAGATCACAGCTAGGGCAGAAGCATCCCCGAGTACAATGTATACGAGTACTAGACGGTGGTTCAGCCTGCATGAGGTGCAGAGTAAATAGGGAAAGGGAGTGAAGAAAGGCCAGCATGAGAAGGAGAGATTTCGTCTGGAATGAACTACCCACTGCATCTTCTCTTCCTCTGGGTCTCAGCTTAAATGTCATCACCTCAAGGAGTCTTCCCTGACCATTTATCCTAAAGTTGGCTTAACTCTTCATTCTCGTAGTCCCTTGATACTGAATTTTAGTTTGTCCTTTAAAGTGTGTATGCATGTTGGGAGTGGGGAGTCTGTAAGGTCCCAGGCACAACGTGGTCCCATAAAGGCAGGGACCATGACTTGTTTTCACAAAAGTGTCTTCAAGGCCTGACAAATAGTGGGCGCTCACTTTGTTGCCTGAATGAATAAAGGCCAAAAGCAGATCATAAAGAGCCTTGAATGCCAGGCTAAGAAGTTTGGACTTCAGCCTGCAGGCAGTGAAGAATACGGGAGGTCATTTGAGCAAGGATGAGACCTGATCAGATTTGTGGTTTGGGAGGACAAGGCTGGAGATGTTGTGGATGAGGTAAGAGGAATAAGTTATAAGAGAAAAATTAGAAACAATTGCCTTGGATAGGGGTCAAGATTTTGCTGGCCTGACTCAAGATGGGGATGGTAGGGAAGGAAAGGAATGAAAATGTAAGGAATCAAATCATTAGGAGAGGCCTGTGGGTACTGAGGGAAAAGGAGTATGACTAAGGTCTGTGGTTTGGGTTACTTTGTAACCACTGTACTGTCATGAATGAAGGCAGAGGCAGTTTGGGATTTTGGAGACACGAGCGGAACCTGAGGCAGACAAGGGCACTCACGGAGACAAGGAAAGCACATACACCAAGGACAGACCCCTGACGGATGTTGGACTTCAAAGGATGGCTAAAGGAAAAGAAGCCAGGTCAGGACGCTGAACAAGGGCAGTTAAAGAGAAAGGAGAAGACCTAGCAGCTGCTGCTACTGTTGAAACTAAACAGAGGAGAAGGGTCTAAAATGGGATCAAACACTCTACTGCCCAGGGGGCCGGGAGAGTCCACAAGACAGAGTGGTGGAGACCCCGGGTCTGGCTGACACTCAATTCCAGCCGTGTGGGAAGGTGGGTGTAATGGGCCAGATCTTCTGGTGGTTAAAGAGAAGACAGAGAGCAGGAACTCTAGGGCAAATTTCCCAACTGGTAAACATCAATACTCTGGTTTCTCTTCAGATCGCATAAATCTTTCGCCTTTTACCAACTGGTAAACATCAAATCCACGAAGAAGAAACACAACCAAACGTGGTGCTAGCCAACTATAAAGCCTCGGGCCACATCTGGCTCCGGGGTCACAAGTCTGCAGTCCTGGTGTTGGAGGAGATCAAGGGCACTTTGAGTGCAAGAGTGGGGTGGAAGGAGGACTCCAGAGGACTGGGGATGACGGAGAGGTGCTGGGGCTCTGGCTCCCTTTGGGAAGCTCAACCCTGCGGGAAGGAACAGGACCCAGCACAGAGGCGGGCGCAGCAGGAAGGATTCTCCAGGAGGAGGGATTTAGCAAGTTTTGGGGCTGAAGGGAAAGACTGAGTGGATAGCATTCTTGCCCTCTTTTTAGAGGGCTTCAAAGGTGTTACAAATTTTTCCTTTAAATCAGAAAAATAACTGCAAAAAAAACAAAAGAAAATGTGAGTTCCTCCTCACCCACCCCATCCCATTCTCCAGAGCTAGTAATTTTTTCAGGTTTCTAGCCGTGTATCTACAGAAACACGTATAATTTTAAAAATAAGTTATGGGGTAATTCCACATATATTACTCTAGGGCCTCCTTTTCCCCCACTCATCTATCTACCTATATGCCTAGCTCTCTTTTTTATGGCTGCCTGGTATTTGCTTGGCTGTACAACTTATCATTCCATGATTGGTGCCGTGGTTTCCAAATTCCTGCTATTATTTAAGTGGGATTTTTAAAAGGATTTTATTTATTTGAGAGAGAGAGCAAGTGGGGGTGAGGAGCAAAGGGAGAGTGACAAGCCGACTCTGCACGAAGCACAAGCCTGACACGGGGCTCGATCCCACGACCCTGAGATCATGACCTGAGCGGAAACCAAGAGTCAGATGCTTAACCAACTGAGCCACCCAGGCGCCGCCCCTGCTATGATAAACAGTTCCTGCTGTGAACCTCATCCAGTGACCTCTCCGCACTGGTGTGAGTCCTGCCATAGGACAAATTCTTAATATTAAATGTGCCAGCGACAGTCTGTGCCGAGTGTGCTGTCTCTTCCACGTACTTGCTGAATCTGTCTGCTCATCCCTCAAGGCCTAGGAATAAAAAATGTAGGGAAGAAGATGTGCTTCCAAAGAAGCTTATAAACTGAAACAAGCCTTTAAATTATCTTTTAAGCTTTAAAGCTGACGAATATACAGCTTTCTTTTTAATCAAGATGTTGTGGGTAAGGACCACAACTCACATGGCTAGGTACCTCTTATTCATTACCTTGACAAACATAGAACGCATCCACATAACTCTCAGAAAGATAAAGTAAGTCAACCCTTCTTGATTTGATCATCCATTTCCTAGGTGTAGGATCGATATTTGAAGATACTGATTCCTGGGGGCCCATTTAAACATACTAAAAGCGTTCATGGTGTGGGAAATTTGTTCACAGATTTCAGGGAGACCAAAGGTTGAAGGCCATTAAAATGTTTTTGTTTAAACACGATTATACTCTTGGGTTTTGGTACTTAATCTGTGAAATCATCAGTTTAGTTAGACTTTCGGAAGAGGATTCTTTGGCACAGAGGGGGAACACCCTCTGTCATTCCTACAGAGAATGTGAAAACATGGAGAAGAAACAAAGACATAACATAAACAGCCTCTTCTAGAGACCTGCTATTTCAGCACGGCCCTTGGCACACTTAGCTTGGAGCGCCCTCTTCTGGACCTGGGCTCCATGGCACCATCCGACCACCAAGGCAGTCAGACAAGTCTGATTTTCAAGTTCAAAAGCTGCTCTAATCTCCAATTCCAACTTCAGCACATCCTTCTTCTACCTCAGCCACTGAAACCCTGAGATGTTCTTTTTCAATATTTGTGCTATATTTTCAGGTTACACAGAACTCTTTCTCCTCTTTAAAAATGACTCCTTGGTTGCTATTTAAAAAAAAAAACACCCTCCTTAGATCTGATTTAAGCCACTGGGATTCCACTTAACATTGTTCACTGTCAGAAATACATTCATAACTTTGAATAAATGGGAACTAGGTCTAGAAGCCAAAGGAGAATGGCAAACAGTTCTATGTGTCGTTACCGAATACACTGGAGCAATATATGCTTAAGATGAAGGCTTTCTGTCCCACTCTAGAAAGCTGTCAGAACCTTCAGTTAGCCTCATATTTCCTGAATTAATTAAACAAATATTTGCAAAGCAAATTGTATGTACATGCCAGGGAGTGTGCTAGGAGCTGTTTCACAATGGGGGACAAGGTGAGGGTAGTGTCCCTTTAATCAAACATGTGTGATAACTAGGTGTTTTTATTGCAAAATGCTTGGCAATCTTCGAGTGTCATAATGGGTCACTGGAGCTTCAATGTTCTTTCACATTACTGTTAATCTATCATGTGCTACTACTATTAAATTTAACTAGGTTAATCCTCTTACTCAGAAATGCTTTCCCTCAAACTTCTTAAAAGGAACTATTCAAACCTCCAAGGAACATGCTCATGATGTGTTGTGATGGGAAGGAGGAGGCAGGATGAAAGCAAACAGCGTTTGCAAACAGCTGCCTGTTTTCCTTGGAGCTGGGGTGGGTAGGGCTGAGGCCGGGCCCTGCTTGGATGTGGGAGCCTGTGGTTCCCTGGCACCATCTTCACAAAACTCTCCTGGGTGAGCACCAGGCCCATCACCCACAACTTGCCCCTTGTCCTGCTCATCCACCAGACAGAGGAGAAGCACCGTTTGTTCCCTCTCTCTCTCTCTCTCTCCCCCCCGCCCCAACCCCTTTCTCTCTCTCTCAGGTATGGAAGCCCATAACCCATCTGCCAGACTGAGGGGCACCAGGTCCTGGGCAGGGCCAGCCCCAAAGAGGGGGGTGTTTCCATGTAAGCAGACCACAGCATTTACGGAGTCAAAGTCAGCAATGACAGCAATGACAGCACGGGGAGGAATGAGCCACGCAAGGTCATCCGAGAGAGATAAGGAAATGACACAAGGCCACCCACCGGCTGTAAGGAGCCAAATCCCAACACGATTTCTAGTGAGATTCCACTAGTAACTTCTGCTCTGACTTTCTCTCAACTCCAGATGAACCTCTGAGCTGAGATGTTCCTTCTGCCTCCCTTCTCTTGGGTTCGTAACTGTAATCCGATGCTTCTTTGGGCAAGTCACGGATCCCTCTATTCTGTGATCCAAATTATAAAGGAACTTGGCTTTTTAAAAAAGCTAATTTTTTCTCTCAAATCTCTCCGGATCTCCAAGGGTGGGGGATGGATTCGGAATAACTGTAATCTGTGGGCTTTCCCCATCCTAAGTTCTGAGTTTTCAGGTGCCCTTTCCTCACTCTGTCCCACTAAATCCAGTACATTCAATTCAACTCACCAAATATTTACTGAGCTGAGCGCTGTGTTAGAAAAAGACCTGGACGGTGCCCTCAGGAAATTCACAGACCAAGGGATGAGAAAGATGAATAAACAAATCCTTTCAGGCCAGTGTGGCAAGGGCTATGACAGAATTATCTAGCACTTTCAAGCCATTGCTCTTGCGGAGTTAGGGTCTGGAGGGACAGCCGGACACTGATCAGAAAACTGCACACAGGAAAGCAGGATTTCAGTTCTGACCAGTACCCTCGAGGAGAGGCGGGCAGAGACAACTGAGCTTTAATGGGGCATGCTGCTGGGCGGGAGGGGGTCCAGTAGGGCATCCTTGAAGAAATCACAGTTGAGATCTGAAAGATGGGTCAAGGAAGATTAGGTGTAGAGTGTAGGAGTAAACAGTGGCCCAGGCAAGGGGGAAGAGCTTGTGCAAAGGAACTGTGGCAGGAGAGCACAGTGATCCAAGGCAGCAAACCAACGCTGGTATGGCTAGAGCCCAGGGTGGGAAGGGGAGTGTGGGGTGGCTGGGCCAGAGAGGTCGGCAGGATCCCACATATTGTGTGGTCAGCCATGGCCTTGGCTCAATTCCTCATCTGTATCAAGGGATCAGACCAGCACCCACCTGGTAAGAATCGGTGAATCCCGTTTAGCACTTAGGGGAGGATGCTCTCAGCACCAGCTGCTCTTACGTTGTACTCATCATCCTCATCATCTCACCAGGACGAGCCTGTGGATGAGGACCCTGTCGGCCCAGGTCAGATATTTCTTCTTAACACAACACTGCTTATGTGGGCACAGCTCCACAGAGGTCTCAGAGACCACAGAAATTAGCATAAATCCTATAAGGGTAACCGCTGGCTTTCTGGAGACATTCTGAATGAATGACCGGCTGGGCTGCTGACCACAGGGCTTAAAAACAACCACCAAGAGTTTATCCTCAAATACCCAGAAAAAACCGAGACAGAGGAAGGAGGACAGTGCCTCCTGAGAGAAAGCGGTCTATAAATGGAAAATTACACGGAAAGCAAACAAATCTTATTTGATGTGAACCCTTTTTGACTCTGTCTGGAAATCCAGGGCAGAAGGAAGTGGAAGGGACAGGGAGTGAGCAGGTGTGCCCAGGCTGAGGCTGCCTGCCGGGGACCAGTGGGTACTGTGACCAGGATGATGAGGAAGGGCTGGAGCCGCTGCCAAGGCACCCACACCTCAGGCCAGACACTGGACAGACCCAGACGCTCCTGGGCTGCTTCTGAGCTGTGACGCATGCCTGGGCTGCAGATGTTGGCCCAGGCTGTGGTGGGGAGCAGGGAGATGGGGGGGGCGGGCAGGAGAAACTTCAGGGGTGTGTAACGAGCAGAGCTGCATCTCCCACCTCTGTTTCCTAATGTGGGTTGTTGTAGCATTGAGGGGGATAAAGTATCTAGTAAGCGCTCAGTAGATGTTACCCTCAACAACCAACTCTCTTCAGAGCAACTTAGAGCCTCCATTAACCATGACTTTTAGTTCCGGACCTACAAGCCGTTTGCTGCGTGGCTCGAGGAGATTTCTGAACATCTCAGTGCCTCATACTTCTCCTTAGAAGAGAATCGTGACCCTCTGATTTACGTGGCTCTACTTCAAAAACATTAACAATAACAAGAGGTAACGTTTGGTGACATGTTTTATCTATGTGCCAAACACTGGTAAGAATGTTCCTGGAAGGTTAGAGCCTCAGTACTAAAACCTGGAGTCAGAACATCTGGGTTTGAATTCCAGACAGTTCCTTTCCTGGATGTGTGGCCTTGACCCATTATTTAACCTCCGTGAGCTTTAGTTTCTACACCTGTCAGGGGAGGGGCAGGGGGTTGTTCATACTACCGATGTCACAGGTTTCAGGAAGGACTAGATGAGGTAGAGCAGAAGGAGGCGGTTACCAGGGTGGCTGGTAGCGAGCACTTAAAACGTCCGTGCTTATCGTTATTACGAAGTCTCTTAGTCTCTGCGACCCAGAGCCCTGTATCCAGGAGACTGAGGCTAAGAAAAGGCAACATGCTCACACGATGGAATACTATTCAGCACTAAAAAGAAAAGAGCTATCAGCCAGGAAAACATGTGAAGGAAACTTACATCCATGTTACTGAATGAAAGAAGGCAATCTGAAAAGGCTACACAGTGTCTGATTCCAACTATATGACATTCTGGAAAAGGCAAAACTAAGGAAGCAGTAAAAAGATCAGTGGTTGCCAGGAAGTTGCCGAGAGGGAAACGAATAGGCAGAGCACAGAGGCTTTTTAGGGGCGTGAAACTATTCTGCATGATACTACAACGGTGAAGATATGTCGTCATATATTTGTCCAAACCCTTCAAATGCCCAGCACCGAGTGAGCCCGATATAAACTATGGACTTCGGGAGATTAAGATGTCAGTGTAGGTTTATGGCTGTAACAAATGTGCTGCTCTGGCAGGGGCTGTTGGTAACGGGGGAGACTGTGGGGCGGGGAGGGGCAGACAGGAACCCTCTGAACCTTCCTCTTAATTTTGCTGTGAACCTAAAAACTGCTTTTTTTTGTTTGTTTTTATAGATTTTGTTTATTTATTTGACAGAGAGACACACAGCGAGAGAGGGAACACAAGCAGGGGGAGTGGGAGAGGGAGAAGCAGGCCTCCCGCGGAGCAGGGAGCCCGATGCGGGGCTCCATCCCAGGACCCTGGGATCATGACCTGAGCCGAAGGCAGACGCTTAACGACTCAGCCACCCAGGCGCCCCTAAAAACTGCTTTTAAAACGTAAAGTCTATTAATTAAAAAGAAAAAAACAAGTTAAGAGAGGCAGAGCTGGGACTCAGACCTCTGTATCTGAAGTGTAAGCCAGGGGTCTGGAACTCTGTCCCCAGCTGTGGTGGCAGATTTGGGCTCCTCTGGCTGATGCAAGTCACAGGAGAAAGGTGGGTTGAGATGCAGGGAGGAAAGTTGGTGGGCACGCCTGGGTCAATTTTCCCTGGTCCTTGTCTGTGGATGGGACCCTACACGCCCTGCCTCTGGCCCCCTCGCCTCTCACCACTGGCCCTGCCAGGAAGGCGCTCACAGGGAAGAGGTGTAGATACTGCTATGTTACCAAGGCCCCTGTGTTGACACACTCAGCTCCTCGGCAGGGATAACCCAGGCCGTGTGCGTGCTGTGAGAGCGCGTGGGTGTATTCAGCTATACATTTACACTTAAAGTTTAAAATGTTTACCCTTTGGGACTCAGCCCCCACCTCCAACAATACAGGCACTCTCCATTATCCACCTAATACATTTCTAGAACCTGTGTCTTACAGCTGATTTTATGTGTTAATCATACTTTCCCATGAGAATAATGGAATGGCTGAGGGCGACATATTGAAGATCTCCATCCATGTGATATGAAAGCAACATCTGGTTACTATAAACCTCAGTTGTAGTTTCAATAATGGGGTATGATCCAAATTATAAAATGTGTATGAATGGATTATGAAGGGGGGGATAAAGATTAACACTCACCACCACTATCCTCATTTGGTGGCCACCTAAGAAGTTTCAAGCTCTGGGTTAAGCAGGTCATGTGCCTTAAGTCATTTGATCTTCACAAAATTCCTTTCAGTTAGGTACTATTATATATTGTAGATGAGGACACTGAAGCTCAGAGAGGTTGTGTGACTTCCCAAGGGCACACAGACACGAAGCGGTGGACTCCACAGAGTTATTTTTTAACTGCCATGGTCACCTGTGCTGGACTTTTGAACTTCCTGCATATATTATCTTGATAAATCTCCATGGATTTCCCCATCCTTTTTACTCCAAATGTCATGTCCTAGTACAGTCCTCCCTCTGACCAGCCCCCTCCACTCCCAACTCCTCTCAGAAGAACCATCTGTCTCTCAGGTACGTCCCAAACTGGAGGATGCCTCAGCATCACCTGGAGAGGGTTAGTATAGTGTAGACTCAAAAGGTCTGAGGCAGGGCCCAGGAATCTGCATTTATAACAAATGTCCCACGTAATTCTAATGTCGGTGTTCCTTGGATCATACTTTGAGAAACACTAATTGGCAGGTTTCCAGGGGAAATTAATTTTTCTTATTTAAAGCATCTGTTAAAGTGATTTGCAATGTTTATAGCAGCAATGTCCACAATAGCCAAACTCTGGAAAGAACCCAAACGTCCAGCGACTGATGAATGGATAAAGAAGATATGGTATATATACACAATGGAATATTGTGTAGCCATCAAAAAGAATGAAAATTTGCCATTTGCAATGACGTGAATAGAACTAGAGGGTATTATGCTAAGCGAAGTTAGTCAGTCACAGAAAGACAAGTATCATGATTTCACTCATATGTGGAATTTAAGAAACAAAGCAGATGAACATAGGGGAAGGGAAGGAAAAATAAAATAAGATGAAAACAGAAAGGGAGACAAACCATAAGAGACTCTTAACTATAGGAAACAAATGAACTCTTAACTATAGGGAATAAACTATAGGGTTGCAGGAGGGAAGGTAGGTGGGGGGGATGGGGTAACTGGATGATGGGCATTAAGGAGGGCACTTGATGTAATGAGCACTGGGTGTTATATGCAACTGATGAATCACTAAATTCTACCCCTGAAACTAATAATACACTATATGTTAATTAAATTGATTTTAAATAAAAAATTTAAAAAAATAAAACACCTGTTAAAAATATAAACGGTTGGGGTGTCTGGGTGGCTCAGTCGCTTAAGCGTCTGTCTTCGGCTTAGGTCATGATCCCAGGGTCCTGGGATCACGCCCTGCATCGGGCTCCATGCTCAGCGGGGAGCCTGCTTCTCCCTCTCTCTGCCTGCTGCTCTGCCTACTTGTGCTCTCTCTCTCTGTCCAAGAACTAAATAAAATCTTTAAAAACATATATATATATATATATATATATATATATATAAATGGTAAAAAATTCAGAAAGTTCAAAAGAGGGGCACCTGGGTGGCTCAGTCAGTTAAGCATCTGCCTTCAGCTCAGGTCATGATCCCGGGGTCGTGGGATCGAGCCCCATGTCAGGTTCCCTGCTCGGCGGGGAGTCTGCTTGTCCCTCTGTCCCTCCCCCCGACTCATGCTCTCTCTTTCTCTCTCAAATAAATAAATAAAATCTGGAAAAAAAAGTTCAAAAGAGTAGACAGTAAAAAATATATCTCTCCATGTACAAGGTTGTTCAGAGCAACAGTTTCAATGAGAGTGAAAAACTAACATACCTGTTTGTCCCTACAGAATATATGCAAATACAGTGTAGGCTATTTGTAAGACCGGAGCTTACTTACAGAGTTTACTTACATAATATTTGTTGATGTATCTGTATGGGCATATACAAATGGAGATCTCAGATATAATGTGAGTGAATAGAAGCATCTGCAGAACCAGAGAGCACACTGTTTATGTGCATTACACACACCCCTAAATTCCTAATAGTAGTTGCATCAGAGGAAGAGAGAAATATTATGTAAAAGGAAAATGGGAACTCCAACTTCCTCTCTGATGTTTTATTTTATATATAAAAAAGACCTGAAGAGGGGCGCCTGGGTGGCTCAGTCATTAAGCTTCTGCCTTCGGCTCAGGTCATGATACCAGGGTCCTGGGATCGAGTCCCATATCGGGCTCCCTGCTCGGTGGGAAGCCTGCTTCTCCCTCTCCCCCCACCCCCCGCTGTGTTCTCTCTCTCGCTGTGTCTCTCTCTGTCAAATAAATAAAATCGTTAAAAAAAAAAAAAGATCTGAAGTAAATTTGAGAAAATGTTAACATTTGTTAAATCTGTGTAGAGTGTACACAGGTGTTTCTTCTTATTATTTTTGTTTGTTTTTCTTAAATAAAAAAGAAAGCTGCCCCTGGCTCCCCAGTTCACCCAGTTTCCTTCCCTGAAGGCAGCCTGTTATTTTTCCTTTGTCCCTGTCTAGGTCAGCCTCAGCATTAACAAGCACCTGAGTCTAATCTACATTCTTCATCTGATTCTCTCCTACCCACTTCAGGACCTGGTCTTATTAAATTCTCTTTGGATCTTCAATCTATTCAGTCCCTTTTCCTGCAGGTTTCTTCTTGACAAACATTCTCAGGTTTCTCATTTTAGAAAAGCTGCGCTCCCATCTTACTCCCTCAAGACACGAATTTTCTTTTGGTGGGATCCCAGTCGTTCCCAGGAGGGTGGTGTGGGCTCACCGTCCCCAGCTTCTTACACTGACTCAAGCCTCTTGTCTCCTCTCCTGGCTCCCCCACCCACCCATCTCCGGAGACAGACTCAAGACTTTTCTGCAAATCTGATACATTTGGCAGTCCCTTTCTTGACCTTGTCCCCTGCCCATACTTTTGGAAGCACTCCTTATCAGTCTCTTTTCTCACTTCCACACCTCAGCTCACCTCCTCTCTTGCCATCCCAGGCCTCTCCCATGGCCCACCAACTCTGTCTGCTTCTCTTCTCTCTTGTTTTTCTCTCCATTGACGACCTCACCAAGCCCCTAGACGCCAACCCTCAATGCGCATTTTGGGGAAGACACCCACTTCCTCTTGAATTCTCTTCCTGTGGCTTCAGAACCACCTTTCCAACTGTCTGAGGGTCATGCCCACCTCAAAATCCTACAGATAGAGTAAATTCGTCCTGCCAAGTTCAAAGTACTTACACAGAGTACGTAATTCTGTATTTCTGCTAGGTCAGTTCTTCCTAAATTTAATACGCATACAAGTCAACCTGGGGCGTCTTGTTGAATGGCAGATTCTGGTTCTCTAAGTCTGGGGTGGGGCCTGAGAGTGTGCATTTCTAACAAGTACCTGGGTGATGCCTGTGGGACCCCACACACAAACAGTAAGATGCTAGAGCGATTTCCATTCTCCAGGTCAGGGCTCTCAACTCTGTCTTAAACTTAGAACTACCTGCAGCTCATGCTAGGTATAACATGGTTTAAAAATATGCACATGGTTAGAAGATTCAAATTAATTAACTCTTCTTTTGCCTGGCCCTGGCCCAGATAAATGAATCAGAATTTCTGGGTGCGTGGCCTGGGCCACCTGCGTTTCAAGAATAACTACTAAGTACCTGGGCAGGCTAGGATTGTGGGAAAGACTGAAGGGACAGTGGTAAGACAAAGCCCCTGCGGAGCCTACCTATTAGTGGAAGTGGTGGTGATGAAACAGGAAAACAGACATCAATATTGGAGAGCATTTCAGGTAAGTGCTACAAAGGAAAGAGTGGAGTTCCGAGTAGAAAAAATCTGAAAAGGGGCTGCTTTAGTTAGGGTGGTCAGGAAAGGCCATTGTGCAGGGAGGACATTTGAGCTGAGAAATGGACATGTAAAGGTCTAAGGACAGAGAAGCATTTCAGGCTGAGGGAACAGTAAACACAAATGTACTGTGGCAGATCCATGCTTGGTGAGGAAAAGAAGGAACGTGAGTGGCGTAGGTGGAGCACAATGAGCAAGGGAGGAGCGGTGAGGGATAAGTCTTCGGGAGGCTAGAGGCTGATCATGAGCCTGCGGAGCACCATCTTCCCAAGGACAGAGCAATAGTAAGCCTCTAGAGGGTTCTACCCAAGCAAAGCCCTGTAATCAGACTTAAGCAAGCTGCTGTAGGAGGCCAAGGGTTAAAGCAGGACGCAGGTGTGAATGGTGGCTTGGAACACAGTGGGAGTAATGGAGAACCCAGAAGAGGGCAGACAGAGGATAAAGCCTGGAACAAGAAATAATAGAACTTGCTGATGAATGAATGGAATGGGCTTACATGAAGTAGAGACATAAAAGGACTTCTCTGTTTTTCAACTGAGACATCAGGGACATTTACTAAGATTTGAAATATTTGAGAAAGAGATGCTGAGGGGCTGCGTGGGGGAAATCAAGTTATGTCTGGGTCATCTTAAGATAATTACCAGACATCCAAGTGGAGGTGCTGAACAGGAAGTGGGATTTAAGATCTGTCTAGATATCTTTCCAGCCTTATTCCTCACCTTCAAGAACCCATTATATATGAGCCAGTCCTAATTCAAAGTGTCCTGATTCCAATTCTCACTATGCATTTTCCTAACTCTGTTCCTTCCTATGCTGTATCCTCTGTCCAATGTACCTTCGATCTTGGCCTTTTGAGACCCTAGTCCCACATTACAAACCATCTCAAGTAATCACTGTTCCCTAATATCTCTGTCATCAGTGAGCTGTGCCTCCTGGGGACTCCCATAAACCCTGATGCCTTGTTTGTGACATCTGTCACATTTTCCCCCCATGAGCTATTTGTGTGCGTTTACCTGCCCTGCTGGGCTGTAAGTTCCTGGAGGGCAAGGCTTGCCTCCTATTCTTTTACTGTATCCTCCATGATATCCAGAAATACACCCAGCACATAGAAGGCTACTCATTAGAAGTGTTGAATAAATGAGGATTAGGACATGTTCTGAGATGATCACCTGAGGTTAATCTAGTCATCAGTGATCAAAGGTGGCAGGTTTTCTTAACCCTGGAGGAACTGATGACTGCTGAGTCTCTGGGTCATTGGTATAGAACCACCTAGTACGACGCTAAAACTCTTGACACACGTATGCCATTGCTTATCTCTAAGTAGTAATGCATGCTTTAGGCCCAGAGTATATCCTTTTTAAAAAGTATTAATCTCATGTGTGAACTCACTAAAGACACCTATTGTTGGAAAAGCTGGTGGTATGTTCTTTCCCAAGAGAAAAACTCCCTTTGTAATTATCACCACTGCTGCCCAAGACCCAAGTTGCTAAGACTGGACTGTGATCCACTTTGCTTTCTGTGGGGGCATGTCTATTACACTGGGGCACTGGAAAAACTGGTGTTGAGCCCAGTTCAGTTTATAGCCTCATGCCCAATTTGTCCATGAGGCTTCATTATAATCCGATTGATTTATTATAGCGCATTTTGCCTCATGGCGTGCAAGGCATGGATTGTGTACTGGGGAAGAGAGAATGACAGGTCACATATTGAACAGTGGGCTCTTGGTACACAAGCTGGCAGACACTGAGAAAGTAAGAGAAAAACAAGACAGAAATGGAGAGTAGTGGCCATGAAGGGAGGCTGGGGTGTGGCCAGAGCTCATAGGGCACCATAGGTAAGGGATCACTCCTGCAAGAGGGGCATGGGGGCTGAGTGAGATTAACAGAGAAATAAAATAAGAAAGGATGGAGAAGTAATGGAGGCTGGGGGAGGAAAATGGTCAAAGAACGTTGTCAGTTCCCATAGCGATCATCTACTGAGTGTTGATTATGTGCCAGGCATTGTGATGAAAGCTTTACACAGATTGTCTGATTTACTTTTCCCACAACCTGTAGTAGATACTATTTAACCCATTTTACAAATGAGGAACTTGAGGATCAGAGAAGTTAAGTAACTTACTCAGAGTCACAGAGCTAGAATAGGCGAACTGGGATTCAGACCCAGGTCTGTTGGACACCAAAGCCTATGTTCGTAACGACTGCTTTATACTACCTGCTGATATGGACGGAGGGGCATTTCCTCCCACCAAGCCTGCTATAGGCTGAGAAACACAGTGTCTTCCAATACTCCAAAGAGCAAGGTACTGAGTGATGAGCTAAGTTAGAGGTGTTGTTAAAAAGCCCTGCTATGACTGAGCTGTCTGCTGGGGCTGAGGGTGCTCAGGGCGGAGATGCTCTCATCCATCATCAGGGAATACTCACTCCATTGTGTCGGGCCCCACCTAAATGTTTTTTTATTGTCTGCTCTTCACCATGAGTAATGCCACTTTCCATTTTAAGCTGGGAGCTTCAGGAGATGACCGCGTTATAAGCCAGAGTTTAAAGCTAAGTGCTGCCTGGGGGATTACTCACCCACTTCAAGACGTGGCCAACATCTCACCCTCCCACTCAAGATGCTGCTGGAATATCCTCTTCCTTGCCAAAGCCTAAAGGAAATCTGGCTTCCCCTAGAATCAGACTGGGAATGGTGCCAGGTTATCAGAAAGCTGGCAAGTTAACTAATTCTCCAAGTGAAACTACTGTGGTTGTTCTGGTCCCTGCCTGTGTGGTAAAGTTTGCTTGCTTATTCATTCATGTGGCACAGGCTGAGAGCCTACTATGTACCAGGCAGTCTGTTCCACGATAGAGATACTGCAGTGATCTAGATAGCTTTAGTCCTCGTCCTCAGGCAGTTAACAGTCTGGGGAAGATGAGCAGTTATAACAAGATGTCATAACCAGTAGAGTGTAAGAAATGATAGGACATGAGGAGCTCAGAGAGTTTGAAGCACTCACAGCTGAAGGATTTATGCCAGGGTAGGAGCTGACTGGGTTTCTTAATTGTAAGCAACCAAAATTGACTTTGACTGCTAATAAACAGAAAGAGAATTTAGAGAACCTGGGGTTGCCCCAAGAATCACTGGGAAGGTGTGGTGGTCCAATATCACAGGAAGGGTGTAGCCAGACCAAGACCCTGGGGGGTGGGTAATCCCTCAAACAGGGGATGTGGCTTCAGATACTGGGCAGTCAAAAGGATGACAAATGTCCAGGACAGCAGGTAGAAGTAAGGAAGGTAGGGAGGAGAAGCCCGTCTCAGAATGACCTAAGATAGTCTGAGTCACAGAAGCCAAAAGGAACAGCTTAAAGGGAGTGCTGCCTTATTGAGGGAAGCAGGCAATGGGGCCAGGCAGCCAAGCTCCCAGGGGTTTCTGTAGGGAGTGAAGTTTGCTGCTCAACCAGACTTTGAAGCTTCTGTGGGGAAACAGCCCTGTGGCAGCAGGTAAGGAGGAACTGTATTCTAAGCCTTTCCTTTTTGTTTTTAGGGCTCCTGGGGCCATTCTGGAAGGCCCCAGTTCTCAAAGGATGCCTTGAACTTATAAAAACCAGCTAAATCAGAAGAACGTTCTCCATATCATAGTTGGAAACGATGACAGAGATAAGCCAAGGAGATAATAATGATAATAGCCAATGTTGACTGCTTGTGCTAACATGAGCTTACATGCATTATTTCATTTACTCCTCATAATAAGCCTATTAGTTTACAGACAAACAGATGGAGGCACAAAGATTATAGATGACTTGGCCACAGTCCCATGGTCAGCAGATGGTGGAGAGGGATGCAAATGCAGATCTGCTTTACTGTAACTAGAGTCTGCTGACAGGAGCCACGAGAATGGAAAGGTCAGAGAAAGAAAAGTGAGAAATCATTTTTTTTTTTTTCTGTGCCAAGTGTATCATAAGAGATTGGAAGCCTAGTCCCTTACCTCTTACCTCTCGCATCGGTACCATGTTGAATCTTAAGGATAGCCACTGCTCCCAAGCAAGAAATTTTCAAATTTTATCTGAAGGGGAAAAGGCCTGTTTTCTAGAGGGAGTCTTGAGTGAGGAACTTGTAGCAGTAAAGTCAAGGTATTGACCCCTAGACTACAGCAAGAGCTATATACAGCATTTTTAATGGATTTTTAAAAGTAGAAATTTCTCTAATTATACAAATAATACATGATATTTGTGAAAAAATGAGGGAAGTATCGAAAAATAGGAAGAAGAAAACAACAGTCATCTGTAACCTCCCCATTCGATGATGGCTGTTGTCACATTTGAGTGTGTGTGTGTGTCTGTGTGTGTAATTTGTACTCTCACTTTCCAATGCATATATATGTCATACTGTCTTGTAAAATCAGTTCTTCGTATCTGAAATAATTGTTATTTGCCTTGATTTCATCCTTTTCCTCAAGGAAAAAGTGTATCAGAGTGTTCCATTTTGCAAATCTACTAAGTGAATATCAGTTCACAGAGTAGAGCATGGTATGTAATGCAAGCCTGTTTGTTCAAATAGGTGTGTAGATGACATGGGGCTCCCTGGGATGCACTGCATACAGTGTTTGTGAAAAGGCCTAGTTCTTTAAGGAGGACTTGGTTGTTCATCATTCACTGACATTTCTAACCAGTAAGCATTACCTGAAAAATGTATACTATACTGAGTAACCTCATCATTTATTAGATAACTATTTATGTATCAGGAGAGATTTATTTCATCATCTACCATATGGATAACATTCAAAAACGTTACATAGACAGAAACCAGAAGAGCGGTTTCTAGGACTGAGCTCCAAGTGGAATCCTGGTTCTGTCTGATCCCACTTCCCCTTCTCAAGCCTAGGGGACCTCATCTCCTTCGACATCCCTGCCAAAGGCGGTTCAAAGCCCCCCAGTCCAGCACACACAGGAACTTGGCTTTCTTGGGCAGGAATGCAGCTGGGCCTCTCCAGTCCTCTCTGAGTATCTCATCTGGGAGCCCACATGGCTCAAGCCAGCCCACAGCCAGGTCTGGTAGACCGCTGCTGTTGTCAGCTCTTGGCACACCCAGTGCCATCCATCTCTTGTCCTTTTCTCCCACTCATTGAGACAAAGTCCCACCAGTTCAGGAGCCCTGCGTGCTTCCTGTGTGCAGCCCAGACATCTGTTTTGAGTTGAGAGTCAGTGGCCGGTCAAGCGCCTGCACGATGCAGCTGGATTTGTTGATGTAAACAAAGGAGCTTGCATGTGAGTTTTCTGACCCCGAAAAGGCCCCATAGGGTGATTCCCTCGGGCCTCCGTCAGGATTTTAACCTTGTCCAAGGGGACAAGGAAAATGAACTTGAGTTTAGTTAATGAGCTACAGCCGAGAGAGAAGCAAAGCACTTGGGCCCTCTCTTTCCTTCCCTGTCTCCATGTAACCCTGTTCTCACTGGGCCATTCCTCAGCCTGAACTGAGGCCGGATCACTGCCGGGCGAGCCATGTGGGGCTCCGGGGAGCCACGGGTTAGCTGGCTCCTCTGCTCGTGGCGGACACTTTCCTTCACACCCCCAGTGCAGGGCTCCCTTCCCCCCTTGCTTTTTTCGCTTTGTGTTTCCATGCTTCGTTAGATTTTATCTTTACTTACAAAAGCAAACAGTTCATACCTAAATTTATGTTTTAACAGTTAACCATCTCTGGCCCCAGCATCTATTCTACTTTTTAGCTCCATGAAATTCCTGGGGTCCTCTTCACATAGGACATTTGCAAACAAAAAAACTAAATGATAATTCAGACCGAAGGACCTCCTAACTCTGGGAGTGACTGAATTTCTTCATTGCCCAAGAATGAAGTTTTTTCATCCATGAAACCGAGAATAATGGTATGCTCAAGTGCCACCCCATGAAATCATGAGATAACATCTAGGAAGCCCTTCATAAGACAGTACAAATTAATTAGACTTTATAGTTATATACTTCTTATTTTTTTTAATTTCCTAACATGCTATGTTTTGATCATTCTTACTTTTACAATTACCTTCTGTGGCAACTGGTGCTGGTTATATATTTCCAGTAGTGATACCAAATTTCCATGTGATATAAATTCCAGTTTGAACACTAACTCAACTTTAAACATACTAATTAAATGATAATTAAAGATAAATTCGAGCTGCATATATCTAGATTAATCAGGACAAATCGTTCTGTATATATGGAAAATGAACCCACTGGAAGAAAAGAAATGACCAAGGAAACAAGAAACCCCAACCAACCCCTAAATCAACCAACTAACCAACCAGGCAGCAGAAATCTCAGAGTAAACATGGACATCTGTGGCACCGTGCAAGATGATTTTCTTTCTTTTTTTTTTTTTTTTTAAAGATTTTATCTATTTGACAGAGAGAGGCAGTGAGAGTGGGAACACAAGCAGAGGGAGAGGGAGAAGCAGGCTTCCCACTGAGCAGGGAGCCCGATTCGGGGCTTGATCCCAGGACTCTGGGATCATGACCTGAGCCGAAGGCAGATGCTTAATGATTGAGCCACCCAGGAGCCCCACGTACAAGATGATTTTCAGTGGCTCTTTACCACCACCAAGACCAAAACAGCCAAATTAGGCATTTAGTCTTCATGGCCCTGCTTCTTCCTGTGTCCCCCACAACTTGCTTTTCTTATCCTGCCATCCTCACTGGAAAGCCTCAGGCATCTGACATTCTCGACTAGAACCATCTGGGTGTGGGTCTCCCTCAAGAATTCTATGCTCCAAATTACCATTCCGGTTGCCCAAATTGTGACTTTTTTTTTTAAGATTTTTTTTTTTTAAAGATTTTATTTATTTATTTGACCAGAGAGATACAGCAAGAGAGGGAACACAAGCAGGGGGAGTGGGAGAGGGAGAAGCAGGCTGCCTGCCAAGCAGGGAGCCCGATGTGGGGCTCCATCCCAGGATCCCGGGATCATGACCTGAGCCGAAGGCAGACGCTTAACGACTGTGCCACCCAGGCGCCCCTTTAAGATTTTATTTATTTATTTATTTATTTGGCAGAGAGAGAGACAGCAAGAGAGCACAAGCAGGGGGAGGGGCAGGCAGAGGGAGAAGCAGGCTCCCCGCTAAGCAGAGAGCCCAACGCGGGGCTCCATCCCAGGACCCTGGGACCTGAGCCAAAGACAGACGCTCAATTGACTGAGCCACCCAGGTGCCCCAAGACTCTTTAAAATAGGTATGTTTTTAAAATAATAGCCAGAAATCTTAGTTATCTGATTTAATAAATGTCAGCAAATATCCACTGAGCATCTACTAAGTGTGAGACAAGAGTGTGTCCATGGGAGAAGGGAGAGCATAAGATCCAATCCCTGTCCTCAAGGAGTTGAAAAGTCACTAGGGAGGCCAACCAGAGGATGCAAATAACTATAATTGATGGGTAGAATGTAGTGACTGCCACAAACAGCGCCAGCCAACACGCTGCAGGAGGAGACAATGAATTTGAACTTGGTGAGGATCAGGACAGGTTCACAATGGAGGCAGCACTGGCCCTCAGAGAAGCATCTGTCCTTTGAAAAGATTCTATTAACTCTTGTGGCTCCCCAGTTGAATTATTTTGAGTCCTGTGCCTATTCTGGGCTAACAACTGGAAGAAAGCTTAGCATCCTGACTTTTCTTCCCCGAAATGCGCCAGCTCCTTGCTCCGGGGGATCACGCAGTCTCCTCCAGCCAGTGAAACACACTGGGACACATGGGGCTCTGCACACGTCCCTGACTCCACCCACTGAATTCCTGCTCATCCTCAAAGGTTGCAGCTCAGTGTGACCTCCTCAGAGACACCTGGACCACTCTCCCCCTGCTGATGCACTCCCGCTCTCCGGCCACTGGTATCTGATTTCAATGGACGGAGAGAAGAATTGGCACTGTTTCAGATTATCTTAGCTGTTCACTTTTTTAAAAATGCAGTATCTCCCCCTACAGGAGTAAAAATAGACAAGAAAGCGGGAACTTGGCTTTTCTATTGCCTCTGTGTCCTCCGTGCCTGATAAATCATAGTATTTAATAAGTATTGGTTGAATGAATTAATGAGTAGTAATAGATCAACTCATCCCTTCCCTAGTTTTTTTCATCTCTCTGATCTGTTATTTTTGTGGGGAGAGATCAATGGTTTTAGAAAATATGTAGGATTAATGTCATACTGATGTAATCAATCAAAAATATTCATACTTGGGACCGCCTGGCTGACTCAGTCAGTAGAGCATGCAACTCTTGATCTCAGGGTTGTGAGTTTGAGCCCCACGTTGGGTGCAGAGATTACCTAAGAATAAAATCTTTAAAAATATATTCATCCTGGGGCTCAGTATGGCGACTGGCAATTAGCACAGTTTCTTGGGCTTTGGTTCATGAGAGGTTTTCTGCACAGTGCAGGTCTTTTCAGCAAAACCCACACACTGTGCGGCACAATAGAGCTCATCACCCCGCTCCCGCCCTCATTCCTTCCAGCAACTATTTAGTGAGCACGTATTACATACCATGACGTGCAAGGCACTGCAGATACAAAGCTGAGCGTCACAGACAAGGGCTCTGCCCTAATGGAGCAAAGTGGAGAGGGAGAAAGAGTCCGCGAAACAGCACCAGTGAAGAACAGAGGGATAAGGGGCACCCCACCCTCACCCCCGCCGGGGGGCTGGGCCTGCTCCTGGGGCTGGTAGTAAAAGAAGGCTTATTTGAGTACCATTTGAGGTGAAGTCTGAAGAAGAAGTAGGAATGTGCTGGGGGTGGGAGGCAACGTTGGCAAAGAGAGCTCCAGGCCAAGGGAAAAGCAAGTTCAAAGGCCCAGAGGTGAAAGCAAGCTTGGCACATTTATAAAATGGAAGCTCACTCTTGTTAGAGGCAACTGAAGGTCCGATGCCAGGGAACATGGGCCTTTTTATTCAACACCAAGACCAAGAGAGCATGGAGGCAGTGTGGGTCACTGATTGTGCCTTGGGAAATGCCTGGAATGTAAGCTCCATGGGGTAAGGACACTGCCAGCTTTATTCACCATATGAGAATGGGTCCAGGAACACAGCAGGGTCTTAATAACCATTTGCTGAGTGAATGAATGAAGCGCCCTAAGATGACCTCAGCTGTCTCTTCTAGTGTCACCAGGCCCCAAGGCATCATAAGACTGGGAGGCGTCTTGAGAGCTGGCTGGTCTGCTCCCTCCCCTCAGGCTGTCTGACCTGCCCTGAAAACTCTCAGAGGTGACACTATCTTGTGTATTTTAGAAGTATAGTGGCATGACTCGGAAATTCAGTTCTTGAGGTCATACACATGCAACTGAGGGGCAGACGATCTGTCCAGTCATTCGGTGAGTCACAGCAGGATGGACAGGAGCAGGGACAATAGTCCTTAATGCTCCGACTGGCAGGTCAGGTAGCGAGGGCACTCTGGCTCCCCAGCATTATCTGTCATCTGTTAAGATGCCCTGGTGCCTCATTTCTCAATCTGCGAGTGAAGATCAATGAGACCCACATTCTCAAAGCAGCGCCCTCAAACGCGGAAATTGTATTTTCTGGTATAGCTGGCAGACCCAAGTTTCTCTCACCTCTCAGTACCTCTCAGCCCTGGCTGACTGCTGCCGTCTCTCCCAGAGAAGGCCACTGCGCCTGTGATCCAGGATATCCTGGCTGGGAAGCTGGGAAGAACAGACACCACATCTGGCCTAGGCCCACAACGCTCACCCTATCTGAGGGGCCGCTGGCTCTCACTTGGGCTACTGCACCTGTTCCCTGCTTCTGCCTCACCTCCCCGACTTCTCCACTAAGCCCCCAGAGTGATGTTTTTAGAAAGCTAATCTGATCATGTCACACCCCAGCCCGCACTGCTCAGTGGTTTTCCACAGTCCTTCAGAGAGAAGTCTCCAGGGCTCTGCATGGCCTGACCCTGCCATCTCCAGCCACAGCCATCTCTCCTCATCCACAGCAGGCTATTTTCTCCCCAAGTGAAACATGCTCTTCCTGCACTCAGGATCTTTGCACAGGCTCTTCCTGCTACCTTCTTTTCCCTACTCACTAGGAATATAAATTCCACTTCTTCTAGGAAGTCTTCCCACCTCTCAGGCTCTGTAGGTCACCTATTATCTAACTTCCATGGTACCCTGGACTTCACTGCAACACTCAGTTCACTGGGAATCCCTTTTATGGTGGGCCTTCCCCACTCGAATGCAAACTTCAGGAGGTCCTCATTGTGTCTGCCTTATTCCCCACTATATTCCTCATGTCTGGCACAGCGGAAGCTCATCAAGTGAATAAATGAGGACTGCAATCTTGGAACTCTCGGGAAAAACTGGACCAATTAAAATAGGAGGCAGAGAGAAACGGAAACATAACAGAACCTCATTACATTGCTAAGCTAAATGACCCCTCTGCCCCCCTCCCCGGAGGCCTGATTTCATCTTATCATGGGCGTGTATATTGTGACTAGGCCTCAGTTCATTCTTCAGAACTGGTTTCTGGTTTGGATTGGAGACATATGGGCCTTGCCACCATGTGCCACCATGGTCAGTAGCCGGAGCTCTGTGACAATCCAAATCAAGTCAAGATGCACTGCCTGTGGCCTGTGCCCTCCGCTGCAGAGACAAACAGCCCTCCTGTCCCAGCCTCACACAGCAGAACAAGGCCAGAAGGACCTGGAGCCTTCACTCGTTTTGTCTTACCTTCTGTCTTATTTTCTTCCCCCCAACAAGGACAAACAATAATTCAGTAAAGGAAATATGAGTAATGGAAAGAAAGAGAAAAAAATAAACATATCAAAATGGGCAGTGTCCCTTGGGCCACTGCTTTTAAAGAAAACAAGAAGAGTCGATTTGGAGATATTTCAGTAACTTTGGAGAAAAAAGGAGAAAAATAATCAAGCTGGCCTCTCCCTTTCTAGGCTGGATTCCTTCTCTCTCTCTTGATATAGAAAGAAAGGATTTCTCAGGCCAGGGGTTGTCACTCTGGCATGCATCAGAATCCCGTGGGGAGATGTGTTGAGCTTGCAGGGGCCAGCCCCAACTCAGGTCCAGTGAATGAAAACCCCTGGGGGAGGGGCCCTCACAGGATCACCCCTCCACCCCTGCAGGGAGGGCCCTCTCCGAGGAACAAAGCTCAGGAGGCAAAGGCAGAGTTATGCCCTGTGCCCATTGACGTAAGGTACAGCTCAGGTAAGGAACACAGATGTGCTCCTGGGGTCCCCAGAGTCAGGTACTGAAAAGCTTGTTCAGGGGCGCCTGAGTGGCTCAGTTGTTAAGCGTCTGCCTTCGGCTCAGGTCATGATCCCAGGGTCCTGGGATCGAGCCCCGCATCGGGTTCCCTGCTCTGCGGGAAGCCTGCTTCTCCCTCTCCCACTCCCTCTGCTTGTGTTCCCTCTCTCGCTATGTCTCTCTCTGTCAAATAAATAAATAAAATCTTTAAAAAAAAAAAAAAAGAAAGAAAAGCTTGTTCAAAGTAAATGGAAGAGGCCTAAGAAAATCAAAAGAATTAGTGCAAAACATACAGCTTTATGAAACAATGAGCAATCAACCTGTGGACCCCTGGTGAGTCTTACCCTGTTTTGGTTAAAAACTCAGCAGAGGCTTTGTTACCTGGATCTCAGGAGTTGTGAAAGGAAAGCAAAGTCCTCTAAGCAAAGCAACCACTTCTCTCCTCTATGGAAGGGCGGAGTCGGAGTGCCTTAGAGAAAGCCAAGCAGCCTTTACAGTGCGTCCCCCCCATGGCAGGAAAGGATGAGGGGAGCAGGGGGCAACACAGCCCAAACCCAGGAGGGAGGCTGGGTCTTTTGCGAATTCCCAAGTTATGAAAGACAGTCATGATCCCATTTGTGGTGAGCTTATCACTTGCTAGGTACCGCGCGCTATTTGCTTTCCGTGCTCTTACCGAATGTGATCTTTACAACAACCGTGTGAGCAGGTACCGTTCACGCGAGGAAACCGATTCGGAGAGCGTGAGCGACTCGCCTGCAGTCACACATCTATCTATAAAGGGGCAAGTCAGAGATAATATCCGTCAGTCTGAATCACAGTGAGTTCTTAACTTGTATCTTGGCTGTCTCTTATTTTAAAGACAAGGACAGACACCATTTGGAATGTGACATGAGCAAGAATTCTCAGTTGTCTGCCATTTTTATTTGGCTGGGCCAAGCGTCACCTCAACCTGGGAGATGAACCAGGTTCTTATTTCAGTAAGTGTTACTGACGGCCTTCAATACATTGTGCTCTGTGGCAGCTACAAAAGCCCCAGATTTAGTAAGTGGGAGATGAGGTCCCCCTTGCAAGAATTTACTGTAAATTTACAAATTTACAGCGTATTAAAGAGACAGACATAAAACACTGACAGGTAGTTTTACCAGAGGTCTGGGAATTGCTGCATCATACAGAGTCACCGATGCCTGGAGATTTAGAGAGGAGGTGAGCTTTGAACAGAGGTCAGGACTGGTTTGTCAGAGCTGAGAGGTAAGGGTGGTGCAGCAAAGGACGAAAGCAGCCAAGTGTCAGTCAAAAGACAACTCTGCCTCAGGCCATTCTGCTCCCCCTTAGTCCGGGCCCAGCGGAGTCTGGCAAGTTCCCAAGCTCACGCTGGAAAAGCAACCCTTGGCTTGGGTCACGTGTCCAGAAATGCCTGCAGTGAAATCCCAAGAAGGGTGCTATGCATCCTCAGAGCACCTTGAGGCAAGGGGAGCAAGGCTCTCATTTTATGAGGTGACTTTGAAACCAAAGTCAGCAGGTCTGAAACTTTCCAATTAATTTCTCCTCTACCTTGAAGAGCAGACATATAAATCAGAAAGGAAGCACATGTAAGCCAAGGAGTAAAAATGGAAATTAAACCCACGATAGGTAGAAACTTTCAGAATATTTTGAGTAAAAACCTTAACAATATGCACGTGCTTTCCCCCGCAATTCCACGTCCATAAATCCTCCCAGGGGGAGGGGAGGGTGCAAGGCATGGGATGCAAGGATGACTATAGCAGTTTTGTTTATAATAGTGACAAACAGTACACAACCAAGTGTCCAACAAGAGAAGATTAGCTCACAGAGTTCAGCATGTCCACAAAACAGAATCCTATAATCCTCTGTAGCCATTGCAAATGGAGATGTAGATTTATGTTTATTAATGAGGGAAACAGTCCTAATGTATTTAGTCAAGTCTGGTTATAAATAAGCAGATTATAAAACTATACATATATATATATTTTTTACAAAATGGAATCATGTGATTCTACTTTCTTCAGACCAATCCTGAATCAATTGAATAGAATTGAAATCATATGGAATAAACTCTCTGATCACAGTGTAATTAACTTAGATATCAAAAACCATAAGATAACTAGGAAAACTGCCAATATTTTCAATTAAACAACACACTTTGAAATAATCCATCAAAAGAAAATTTATAGGGTAAGGAGAATTTATAGAGTAATTTAAACTGAACAATATACAAAATATAGAATATGAAAATTTGGGGAGGCAACTAAAACAATTATTAAAGGGAAACTTTTACCTTTAGCTGCTCATATTAAAAAAAAATTTAAGGTCTAATATTAATGACCCAATATTCTGCATGAAAATAAATAAATAGGGGCACCTGGGTGGCTTAGTCATTTAAGTGGCTGCCTTTGGCTCAGGTCATGATCTCAGTCCTGGGATTGGGTCCCCAGCGGGGAGCCTGCCTCTCCCTCTCCCTCTGCCTGCCACTCCCCCTGCTTGTGTGCGCTCTCTCTCTCTGACAAATAAATAAATAAAATCTTTAAAAATATATTAAAATTAATTAATTAATTAATTAATTAATTAATTAAAGGGCAAAGTAAAGCAAAAGTAAGCCAAAATAAGAAAAATGAAAAATAAAGATAGCAACAAAATAGAAATCAGGCAAACAATGCAGAAATCTAAGAAAGCAGAAAGCTGTCTTTCTGTTTCAGAAAATCTGAGATATTCCTATATATAAGACCCTGTATAAAAGGCTTATATCTCTATGAATAGACATGTTAACAGAAGTTGTCTTTGGCTGATAGGATCAGGGACAATCTTTAAAGACTTCTTATTGACGTTCATCTGTATTTTCTTTTTTTTTTTTCTATCCTTCTTTTATATTTGAGGGCTCCTAAGGGAACTGACATCCTCTGCTTATTTGCTGAAAAGCAACAGACCCTATTAACCCTTTGTTTCCCAAAGGAGGGGCATGGGCCCCTGATGATACAGAAGTTCTGAGTGGTATGAAGATATCTTTCAATCACACTGCAGAGAAAAAGGGGGCCCCCTTTGAAGTTTCCTTCAGTTATTATGACTGTATTCAAGGAGACAGCTTTGGTTTGGTGCAACTATGTTTTCGAATGCTTTCCTCTCTTTGCAAGCAAAAGGGCTGCAGGGGCAGGAAGCAACACCTAAGCAGAAGCTAACCACAGCTGCCCTTCACTGTGTTTATCTCGAGGACTGCCTTCTGTTCATGGGATGCTTTTGCATTAATACTCGAGAGAGATAGCTTCCTTCAAACAAGGAAATGAAATTGAAGTAAAACCACACATCAGTAGTTTAAATAGAACTCACAAATAAGGAATTTGGTCAGGGGATAGCAATCAAAATGATGAAGCTAGCACACGTGTACTGCAGTCCCAAGGTAAGTGGTGGGAAGCTCTGGGGAGGAAGAAACTGCCCCTGAAGAGTATCAGTGTGCCCTGGACTGTCCCCATGGGTCCCTCAGGCCTTGATTCCTGTCTGTCGTGTCACTGAGGTATCAAAACAACAGCACGGAAATAGTAAATGTGCAATTTGCTCAGGTGATGGCCCAGGCAGTAGGAAGACCATTTCAGAACAGGATTCCAAGTCCAGATAAATCCTGCTGGGAGGATGATTGATGTGGGAGGTTTCTAAGAGCAGATAACATTTCTTTGCAATGTTTGCCCAGAGGAAAGAGGCCCTTCCACAGGAAGAAGGTCAAGGCCGGTCTATTTTTATAAAAGCATTTCAAGTGGTTTAGTGGACTTATTTCCTGTGGTTCCCAGGAATCCTGCAGCAGGCTCCCAGGAGGATGTTGGTGATAGGGAGCAGAGACTTGATGAGTGACAATCAATAATTATCTCTATATTTGCTTCACTTTTTCCAATAAAAATAATCTAGGGGAAAAACACTTGCTCTAGAAGAGCAAAGTTCACAACAACAAAGAGCAGAATGGGACATGAAAGTCCCTTAGTGTGCGGGAGAGTCCCGAGGTCAAGATTTTGCAAGCTGAAGATTGATTTATTCACTCATTCCCTTTTATTCAACAAATAATCGAGCATCCCCTCTGTGCCAGGCACTGTTTACGGGCTGGGAAGAAGATGGTAAATAAACATGGCTTCTGCCCTCCAGGAGCTTACAGTTTACTGGGCGAGGAAGAGATCAGACAGGTCACCACATGGAAGGATATATACTTAATCACAAATGGCAGGAAGCATTGGGAAGGAAAGAACAGGAGGTACAAAAGAGACTAATGGAGGTGGGGGTGGGGGCAGAACTTAGACTGGGAGGTCAGGGAAGACCTTTGAGGGGGTGGCTTCCGCTGCCATTGAAGAGTGAGCAGGAGCCAGCCAGGGGAAAGTGCTAGAAAGTGAACAATGTGTATGAAGGCAGCTATGTGGAAGAGACCACACTAGACTCAAGGATCCAAGAGAAGATAGGAGTGGAGGAGTGACTGGAATATAGTGGGCAAAGGGAGGGAGTGGTGGAAGGTCAGACCAGACCATCCAAGATCTTGCAGGCCATGGTAAGGATTCAGATTTTACTTTATGGAAATGAGAAGCTACAGAAGGTTACAAGCAAGGGGTTGATGTACGTTTCCAAAGATCCTTCTGACTCTGTATAAAAACGATGGGGGTCCATGGACAAGAGAGGAGGCTATTTTAGAAGTTAAGAAGTGGACTGGACTGGGCGTTGACAGGAGGTACTAAGTACATAAATTTGATAGCTCTTAACTTGACCATAAGAGATTAGGAATTCTACCAGCATACGGAGCTGGGACTAAGGTGAGGCAAGGGAGACACTTGCTTTGGGCACAAAATTTACTCAGAAACCAAGATAAATAATACTTTAGTGCAATATTTTTTTTAAGTTTATTTATTTATTTAAGTAATCTCTACACCTAATGTGGGGCTCAAAGTCATGACCCCAAGATCAAGAGTCGCATGCTCCTCCAACTGAGCCAGCTGGGCACCCCTTTAGTGCAATATTTTTAAAAAATCAAATTTCGGGCAAAACAATCCTTGATGAACAAAATATCAAATTTCTTTTAAAAAGACAGGATCAGCAACAGTGCTGTGCCAAGCCACATAAGGAGCCTGAGGCAAAAGGAAAACGTCTGTAATATTGTCTGTATTTAAAATTTTGATTTTTTGTTCATTTCCTACTCTTGTCTGGCTAGCTGACCTTCCCCACTGTAAACCAAGAGGTCACCATGTCATTTTCTGCTCTTAAAATAGATACTACGCAAAGAAAACTAACAACAAAAATCATCACAAGCCCCCTGGTAGTACAGATGCTCTTCTTTTTCCTGATTCTGGAGACTCTGAGATAGAAAGTGCATCATAGTTGCTCCATAAATATTTCTGATAATGTTAATGGCTAACATCTATCAGGCTCTTCATATGTCAGGAACTTTGCCAGAAACTGGTAAATACAATGATCTAATTTTATCCTCACACCAATCCTGTGAGGTAGGTATAGCATTATCCCTGTTTTACCATGGTTGGCATATACTTGGTTAGCACTTAGTGAATACAGGAAGCCAGAAAGGGTGTACAGATCAAAGGGAAAATGAGAGAAAAGAAAGTGACGGGCCTCATACTATTCCTTAAAAGTCCTATCTGGATAACCAGTGATTCCAACTCCCTTGGCAAACACTCTTCTCTGACAAACACTAATTACCACACTTAAATGGACCTGTACAGAAAGGACTATTTTTGGTAAGTTAGGTGTTTTAAACCGAACAGCTTTTCTAAGAACATATTTCTTGAATTCGTTCATTCCCAAATATTTACTGAGCAATCAGTATGCAACAGGCACACATCTAGGTACTGTCATGTGTGAGCAAATCAAACCTGAATGTGGGTCCTCGTGAGACTTATAATCCAGTGTGTGCGTGTGCGTGTGTGTGCTGAGAGTTGTGTTGGCATGAGACAGTCAATAACTAGGAAGCAAACACATGTATAAGATCATAAATTATCATAAGTGTTATAGAAGTATAGACAGGGAAGTGAGGGGAGCTACCCTGTATATGGTGGGCCCGACACAATAGACTCAGGGAGGCAGGTATCCTGCTTCCCATAATACTTATGTTGCTGAAAATGCCGTGTGAAGAATGTTTGCAAATCAAATCAACCAAACTCCCTTCACAGAGTGTGAAACTTTACAAACTAATGACTTATTCCTATCGAGGACAGTTTCAAAAAGCAACACCATTTACTTATTTTCTACCCAAACACATCTATGGAAAAGGTCTTCCCACCACTGAAGGTCAAGAATACAATACTGGAAAACATTGGAAAATGTTCTGCCTTCTGTCTGCCCCACCCCCGTGGGCCCATCTAAATGTCTAGATTTATGGAATTCCCGAGGAGCCCCACGAACCCGCCAACACCAAGGAGGAACCAAGGAATGTAGGACCTTTGAAAGCCAGCAGAAATTATGCACAAAATGATGGCAGCCTAGCGAAGTAAGGAGAAGTCCCTTTGACGTTTCTTTTTCCCTCCTGTTGCCTAATCTACTTTCAAAGGCCAATAATGTAGAAATTCTCCATTTTTCAAACAACCCCACCCAACAGAATAGCACTTTGATCTCGAAAGCATGAGAAAGGAGCAGTGGATGGTGCAGGGTATAAATGGCTTTGAAAGGTCAGTCAGAAAAAAGAAATAAACAAGGAGAGGAACCATGAGGAGTTGAAGGAATAAAAGCAAACCATGCTTTGAACTACCTGCCAACTTGAAAGCAAACTCCCCTGAGAGGCCACGGATGACAGATGAGTGTATTATCAAGGTTACTGGTACCTACCTATGCTTGCGAGGTGCAACCCGCACCTTCCTGGTGATGCTAGACACCGGGGGCAGGTTTATCTTAGTTTACCCTCTTGGATACAAGATTTCAACACACTTCCAAGCTCTTTCATCCCTTATCAAACACCAGTCCTTGCCCGGGGCCTTCGGTGATACTCTCTTACTTCATCTTCTTCCCATAAAACCCACCTGGTTCCTGCCAACAGCTGGGTTGTGGATAGGGCTGCATGTGGAATACCAATGACATGCTCACAGGACCACGGGAGCCATTGGGCCTGCTGAAACAGGGCAAAATGTGAGGATGGGAGAATGGTCCCTTTTGGACTTTCTGTGTGGGATCAAAGAGAGCTGGCAAGTGAAAGGAACCTCTAAAAATAGCCGAAGTCCTTAAAAAGAAATCATGCAAAGGGAAACAAGGTTTATACTGTCCTAATGTAGGCTCTGCAAAAACTAAGGCCTGGCAGGCTGATGCTGGGACAGCTTATTATTTTCTTCCGGCCCTTTGGTGGAGACACCCACTGGGTCCCTTTGCAAATCCCGGGCCCTGCTCCCCCGCCTGCTTCCTGCATAGCGCTAGAAGCCTCCGCAGGAATGTAGCTCTGCTGGGGCACAGCCGGGGCCTCCATGGCCCACTTTCAAGATCCAGAATAGACTCTGACATGTGAAATGAGCTCCACGGGGTTTACAATCCTCCTTCGTATCCAAGTACCTTAAACACAAAACCTCATGCCGGGATTGCTAACCATTCTTCCAGAGACGCCTGGATATCATGTCTGGCAGAAATGTGAGTTTTGTCCTTTTTACTCTTCAGTGTTTTGAATGAGCATGGGGCCCGTGGAAATGAGGCTGCCCAACAGAGGGCTGACATAATAAATGGATGTCTTAGGGCTCAGGGTTTTGTTCTTGGCTAAGCTACAGATTTGCTTTGATAAGCTGTTCAGCCTCTCTGTGTCACACTTCTCTTGGCTAGAGAAAAAGAGAAAGGGCTCATCTATCCCACGTCATAGGAGGAATAGAAAATACAAAATGATTATCAAGTATCTCATGTAGTATCTAAACACAACAGGCATCCAGAGATGCCTGCTTACTCATGTAAAATGCTTTGTGAAACTCCAAGTGCCATAAAAAGGTAAATAACCAATGCTGTAAACCATAGGCTCTTATTAACAACCATAACAACACCTTTTATTTCCTAGGCACTAACTACATGTGAGGCCCTTCCCAGGCCTGCCTTGCTCTATTCCTCCCTCACAGCACCGATACGAGATCAGTATGCTTAATAGCTTCATTTTACAGATGAGGCAGCTGAGGATCAGAAAGGTTAATGACTTGCCCAGTCATGCAAATTGTTAATGACACAGCAGAAACCAAACCCAGGTCTATGAGAACTTCCCTTTTTCCTGGCCTTTCCAGCCCAGTCGGAAGTAGGACTATCCACTCATTTCCCCCAGTGGGCTCTGGCCTTAGCCCAGCCCCTTGAAAGCAATGGCAATTGATTCTACTGTGACAAAGGCCAGGAGGGACTTGACTGCCACTGGGTCATCTTGGGAAAGCATCACAGTGACGATCAGAAAAGTGCTGGTGGGGGTATTTATCACACTGAGCTGAGAAAGAGGACCATTCTGTGTCAAGGGAGGAACCTGCAAAGACTCCATTCAATAGACACAAGTATCTGTCGATGGGGCTGTGTGAGTTATGGGTGCTGGGAGGGCTTGGGGAGTAAACAGAATAGAGAAGCTAAGGATCAGTTATCTAAAGGCCCTTTTGTCTCTTTCCCGTATTTCTTTGGCAGTTAAAATCATGGACTCTGCAGTTAGAAAACGCTACGTTCAGATCTCGGCTCTAACATTGATTTATCTGCGTGACCTTAGACAAACTGTTTAAACTCTCCAAGCCTTGGTGTCCTTCACTGCAAACTGGGGATAAAAAAAGCAATGCCTTGAGTTCAGTTCAGGGCAGCCTCCTTATTCAATTAATTAAACTTTGGGACATGACCAGGCTAGGGTAGATGATTACATAGAAAATATTATTCTATTCATTTATCTCTCAGCCGAAAGAAAGAAAGAAAGAAGGGAGGGAGGGAGGGAGGAAGGGAGGGAGGGAGGGAGGGAGGAAGGGAGGGAGGGAGGAAGGAAGGAAGGAAGGAAGGAAGGAAGGAAAGGGAAAAGCAATGCCTACCCCACAGAACTTCTCTGAGGATTAATTAAAATAATGTATGTAAAGCACTTAGGACAGTACCTGGTACATAGTATATGTTCAAGAAAACGTCACTACTTTATGATATATGAACTTATTTGATTATTTATGGGTATGTCCAGAATAGGCTATTGGGAAACATACGGTAGGGCAAGCCCTCAGCATTTCCAGAGATAACAAACACATACTTCAAAAGACTGAGCTTGGAGAAGCCAAATTTTGTAGGTCAGGAGGGAAGAACAAAAAACACCTAGCAAGCAGACCATCTTCCTACGAGTTGGAAGGTCAGCTGTCTTGGAGAAAGGAATGTCCTTGTGGGCTGGTTCTGGAGATTGTAACTTGCACAACATTTTCAAAAGAGTTTTGGAGGCACATCAGTGAGAGCAGCCTGGAGAGCGGGCCCAGAGCCCCTGCAGAATCACTTTGCATTTGGCTGGAAGCCCAGGGCTCTAAAGCATCAGTCTGTAGGAAGGATACATCCACGTAGGAAGTGTGGAGGTCTTCAGGCTGGCCGAGAGCCTACAGGATGCTCCGGACGGAGGGGCACCAGTACCTGGGGCCCGCAGAGCATGCCGCTGCACCGGGGCATGCGCAGTTTCTCCTCTTGGAGGGTGTTTTCTCTAAGCATCAAAATAATTCCCGACCTCCAAATGAATGATGCTCTATGGGGGTCTGAGTTTTGGGGGTGGATAAGCCCCACTGCAGAGAATTAAAGACCCAGAACCCAGGGAACAAATAATGGACACTGGAGGCGATCCCTGGAAATGTGTGCATCTCTGCTTATGTTTTCCTACTCCTCGTAAAGGAGTGCGGAGGCTAACGGTGCGATTGAGCTGTTGGGAGATACCGCCTGACTGGATTTCCAGGCCCTACTTCCTGCCAGCTACATGCGGTCCAAGCATCTATGCCCCTTTTACTGGAAGCTCGGCTGGATTGATCTGGTATGGCCAGATTATAACCTCCTTAAAGACAGATACTGTGATTTCTACTACAGGCTCAGAATCCCTTCTCTGAAAAGCCTTGGGATGATATGTTTCTGAGTGGAGACTTTGGGGGATTTTAGACAGGTGGTTTGGTATGCATATTGTATATTATGGAACAACCTCAGTGGGGTCTGGGGCAGTTCCCTGTCATCAGAAACACTGGTGATTCTGTACCAGATTACACAAATATTAATACAAAGGGTGATAAAGACTTTAAATCGTCTCAGGGCAGTTTGGGTCAGGTTTTGCCACAATTTGAGTTATGAAAGAATGTCTAGTTTTCAGAGCTTTTTGCATCTCAGAATGTAGATTAGGGATTTCAGGTCTTTCTTTTCATTTCCATTTCTTTCTCTTTATTTACTTTTTTAAATTTCCAGAACAGTCTGCCTGTGGCAGGTGCTGAGTAGAAGTGGTTGGCATCTAGAGTATGACATCTTGATCTCCCTCAAATAATATTTGATCCTGGAAGCCAGGGGATGGTTTATTCTCAGTGACTTGGGGATTCTTGAGGATTAGAAGGATTCTAAATTAAAGAACAGGAGAGAAAGACATTGAACCCACAGGCTCTCTGTCACCCTGGACAGTAACACACAAACCCATGAATACACAGAATGGTGACTAGTACATGATATTCAGCACCCAAGTAAACGAGAAGAGGGCATCATGGCGCATCAGTGGCAATGGTAAGCTTTAACTGATTGCTTAGAAAATGATATTTTTAAAATATTGCTAAAATATTACTAAATGTTAAACTCAAGTTTGTTCAATGCTAAGTCGATAGCACAGGGGATTGGCAAAACGAAACAACAAGCTACATGGAGAATGATAATCAAGCTAACATCTGTGAATGCTTACAAGTTTTCAAATGCTGGGCTTAGCACTTCATATGCATGATCAATGAACACAGCAATTCTGCGTGGTAGCTAATGGGGCCCCATTCTGCAGATGAGGAAACTGAGGCTCTGTGAAACTGAGTGAGTACTTTGCTAGTGAGCGTCCAGCCAGGACTAAAACTTGAGTCTAGTCGTATGCTGGTAAACCAGCTATCAGAGAAAAGGAAGGAAGGAAGGAAGGAAGGAAGGAAAGAAGAAATTGAAGGAAGAAAGGGAGGTGGGGGAAAAAAGAGAAGAAAAGAGAGAAAAAAGCCCTGATTGTAGTATTTTCCAATTTCTGTGGTGTAAATACTCTCACAAGGGTTGATTTCAAGCCCACTAATGATTTACTAACCTGAATATTTAAAAATTGGCTTTCACAAACCGGGAGGAACCACCTCCTGCACACGCGGTCAAGTCCACCCCATGGCCATGTCCACAGTTCGCTGCCAGCTCTGGAGGATGAGATTGCAGTTCACAGAACACAACTGGCCTGGGAGCGCCAGACCAAGATGCTAGCCCCACCAGTCAGCCAAGGCCACATTCCTACCTCAGACCTGGTACAGATCCCTGAGCGGGGGAGGAGGGGGAAAAAGACAGAAAAGCACCCTGTCTCCCTTTCTTCAGGCAAACTTTCCTCACCAGAGGGTGTGAGGTGGGTTCCTGCCAACCTGGCACTCCCTGACAGAAATAACAAAACCTAGAGTTCTTTTTAGGCCCTACAGACTTTTTCGCCATGAGGTAAAGAAGTGAGGTAAAGACTCGAGACTAAAAGATCTGATCCTTTTTTGAGATCTTTCAATTCCCAAATATTGCCTTCAAAGAAGTAAGGAAGTATCTTCTACAAGATGGGGAAAAATGTTTGGGTCTGCTTTTAACCAAGGGTAGGGTATTCCAGCCTAATTTGAACTCACTTAGAATACGTTTAGGGTCTTGGTTTAGCCTCTCTGTTAATACCTGTAGGACCCCACCTTCTAATTAGGTCTTCTGATAACATGTTTCCACTAGAGGCTCCTAAGAAGGGACCGGCCTGGTATTCAATCCACAAATATGCCGAGGGCAATGATTATGTGCAGGCATTTGCTAATAAATGCAGGGCCTAGAAAAAGAGGCATAGCTTTTGTTCCGGAGCTTCTGAGACAAGTGAAGGAGACAGTCAGGTAACCTTAGTTAAATTGTATTCATTTACTCATTAAACAAATATTTATCAAGGGCCCATTAGATGCCAGGCATTTTGCCAGGCATTTTGCCAGGCACTGATGGTGAGCGAGACAGATTGGTTTGTACTATTATGGAGCTGACAGTCCAGTCATAAAGGGAGACATTAATTAAATAATCACAAGAATGAATGTGTAATTAAAAAATGAAGTAAGAGCTCTGAGGAAATGTTAGATGGTTCTACGAGAACGAGAGGAACCTGACCCAGTTAAAGAAAGTCAGCAAAGGCTTCCTTGAGGAATTGGCAATTGAACTAGGACTTGAACAAAACGTAGGTGTTCACGCAGGCGAGTGGGGTGGAAGGAAAGAGAGGAATCGTGCTCTAGAGAGAGGGAACCGTGTGGGCCAAGATCCCAGGGTGAACAGGGGCACAGGGGTTTCAGGGAAATGGAAGGCCAGTGTGGGGAAAGAGCACGGTGGGTGATGAGGCAGGGGATAAGCCAAAGCTGGTCCTCCGAGCCCTGCAGGCCCTATTAAGGCCTTAGAACTTTTTTAAAAAAGCAAAAGGGAACTTGTAATTATGTTTTGTAATTGAAGTGTAGTTGACATACAATAGTATATTAGTTTTAGGTGTACAACATAGTGACTCGACACTCATATACATTATGAGACAACAGGGATAAGGCCTTAGTCTTGCCCCCAAGCAGTGGGAAACCACTGGATGGTTTCAGTGGGAGACATACATGGTAATCATAGCCAGGGCTTCCGTAGGGTAAATGTGCTACTAGAGGGGCATATAGGGAATCAACTAAAATCTAAACTGGTGTGTGTGGTGTGGAGGGAGAGGAGGGGGTTAGGGCTGAGGGATGTGTCCACATCGACCTTCTGGAGGAGGACATATCTGAGATGAATTTTTGAAGGGAGAGAATGACCTAGCCCGGCCACGGTGGAAGGTGGAGGGAGGGAGAGAGGATGCTTCTGGGTGAGTGTGAGGGTGTGGGGGGACTACAGGAAGAAGAGGCCAGTAAGAGAAAAGGCAACAGAACTTATAAATTTCCATTATACTTAATGCCTGATTTCATGTAGTTAATGGATTCATTTATTAGAACAATTTGTGAAAATCCCCAAGGGCCCATGAAGGCTGGGCTTAATGGTTTTATCATGTCATAGACTTCCTTTACTCCTCTCCTTTAACGAATCCTGAGTAGGCAAGGAACTTAGGACTAACTACTGCTTAAAATATAGGTAAATTGTAAATAGAGCCCCCAAAGAATAAGGGCTTTTTGTGCCTCTGGGGTTTCCTTCAGCAACAAAAAGGGATTTCATTTTTTGTATGTTTCAGCTGATTCATAAATCCCACTGCCACAGTCTATCAGCTTCATGTTGACTCAAGGCTGATTTTCAGGAGTCGACATGTTCTCCTCAGGTTTCCAGCTATGGATGTGAACTGCAGGGCGGTGAGAGCGATCTGAAGTCAGTACAGCCACCCCCCATTACTGTCCCTCTTACTGCGGGAAGCAGACAGAGAGCACAGTCGTGGCTTTATAACTGTGGGGTGCACTGTGGTCGGGAGGAGAGGGACACCTGAGGACCTGCTGGCCTCTGGCCGAGATCTCCACAGTGATGAAGCCCAGGCTGTCAGGCTTAGACACACATAAGAATGTGAGCATTAGGACAATCCTTGGCCAGACCTGGAGCCTCCAACCTCAGGAGCCTTCTGGTCTATCTGGTCCCCCTTCGTACCAAGGGGATAGAAGCAAGAATGCAAACGGGTAGAGCCAAATTCATACCCAGCACTTAGAAAACGACTCAACAGAGACTCCCCGCTGGTGCTAGATCTAGAAGGGAAGCCATCCTTGATGCCCACACAGTCAGGGGCACACAGGGACCTCCACTTGAGGAAATCCAGGGACAATGACAAACAAAATCCTGTCTACCAAAGACTGGCAATACAAATGGCTATTTGTACAGTTAAATGGCAACCACCAGTATATAATTATCGTCTCCTGTACCAAATTAAGTACACAACTTAGCAAGTCCTTGGGGGAAAAAACCAAAAAAATATTTATTATCTCTTGGCTGTACTTTAAGGCACAGGGATCTGATCACTGTTGCATGTTAATGAAGAGGTGATAGGTGAAGATGCCCAAGTTTGGAAGAGCTAAACTGCTTTATATCAGAAGGAGATCCAGAAGCAAATGGAGGGAGGAAATGGAATGAGAGAGAGATTGAGAGGTTGGGTGAAAAAGGGCTGAGCAGAAAGACAGAAAGAGAGACCGTGAAAGGAAAAGGTGGGCCCACAGACGTAGAGGCTTGTGGATGAACAAGAAGGGTTTGGAAGAGAGAGTGTGGATTTGGGAAAGAAATGCAATGTGCTCCACAAGGTGAGGTCTGCGGATATAAATAACATTTTTTATCTGTTACTACATTATCTGAAAAGAGCTGTATAGAGTTTCACCATATGTGAAGGGGATGTTTGGGATGGCCTGACTTTAAATATAGTTTCTGTAGCATATCCAAAATGCTCTTTGGGGGTCGCTGGAGGGACTGCAAAGCATAGCTGAAACCGGGGACCGTGACTGGCCCGTGTGACTGCGGATTGGAAGACATGAACCACAGACATTAAAATGCCTGGAGCAAAAGAAACAAAGAGAGGCTTCCAGCATGAACCCTAATTCCAGGAAAATTACTCAAATTGTTTTGATTTATGATGGAATTGCTTTCCATGTGAGCAGCTCTCTGAGGCCACCCTGGAGATGGCTGGCTGGATGGATGGATGGTTAGTGCAGGGCCTGCAGGAGGCTAGCAGACCTTCCGTGAAGCACACAGTGCTCCCTAGAGCCTGGCGCTGTGGGGTCTCTTGGGGAATGAGGACATGCCTGGAGTCTCGCTTCAAGGTTGACATGGGGACAAAAGTTGGTGAAAGCCAACATCTGGGTCACAAATGAATAACTTAATGAATAACAAGCTCAGGGGGGCAGATGTCTGTGCCAGACAAGAGGTAAAAAGCCCACTTTTGGCAATGATACAGTATCAGTGAAGTCCCTTCACCTTTTCATGGTGTTAAGGCCAAGTGACCGCTTTGTTTCAACACACTCCTTTTGAGGCTCAGCACCACCACCTAGAAGCTGTTGACCTTGGACAGGCCATCGAACATCTGTAAGCTTCGGTGTCATTTTAGAAAAAATGGGGATCATATGAGTGTCTGTCTCAAAGAGTAATAAAGAAGGTCACATGAGCTAATTTGTACCCCAGAACGTGTGAATGATGATGATCATTATTATTATAATTGATATTATATTGCTATATTTGATAATATACACTTGGTATAATTGATAACAATATAATTGATATTACTGATGATCACCGTGTACAGCCAGCACCTGATCACTTTTGTAAGGAAGCTCCCACATAGTTTTCTGGCTCTTCTTTGCCTCCTCCCTGCGTATCCCTGTTGTCACCAGCGCATTGTTCTCCTAAGTGGTGGGGCAAGGAGATGTTTTAAAATTCTAATGTTTATTACTTTTGCTTTTTAAAACTTAGCTTTGTGTCACTGATGCATTTTTACATGATGATATAAATCTCTATAGAGTGGGTGTCTACACTATTGGAGGATTATACCGTGTAATATGGCGGCTGCTGTGTCAGAATAAATATGTCTCGTTAGAAAATAATGAGGAAGAAGACGGCCTTTGTACAAGGGACAGACCCACCTTCTCTTTGTGATATGAGGACGTACGGAAAGCTGGGGAAGGATAACTGGCAGACCCTTCATCATGATCTGTCTCATCAAGGTTCCTTTGGTACAGCGTCTGCCCTATAGAACCCTCCGGAACACGTGCCATGTGCTTGTTCCCTGCTCCACTGCTGTTCCTGCCAGCAAACCCTTGACGCATGAACCCTTGGCGGTCCCTACTGTGGGCGGTCTGCAAGGCCTCCATCCCTTTTCCTATGGGTCCCCAACAGTCAGGCTATCCGCGGGGCCGGCAGTCCCCAGCCAAAACAGTGGGAGGATGGAGAGCAAAACCTCAGTGCCGGCCTCTCGGCTTTTGTGGGTTTCAGCCAGGGCCCAGGTGTTATTTTAGTGCAACTCCAGTGTTTAATTTGAGGATATGTGTGGATCAGAAGGAGGGACCAAAACATTATTTTTTTTCCCTTGGCCAAGTGATTAAATTTGAAGTTCTAAAAAATGCACAGCCTGGTCCAAAGCTGTGTCCAATTGGGAAGTAAGAAATGTCCTGAAAATCCCTCCCAGGCCAGAGACCTTTATTCCTTAACCACTGCCCACCGCACAGGCCCGTTTCCTGTGGCCATCACCTGGGCAGTCTGTGGTTACTAACCCACCAGGAGCCCCGTGCCCTGAGGCTCTCCTCCCCTTCTTGAAAGGGTACGCGGCACCTTTGCCGGTGGGACATTCTACAGGGTTGTCTAATTTCTTACAGCCTTGAAAGCGCCGTAACCAGCAGCTGCTGAGCCATGGCTGAAGGGGAAATCACAACCTTCACCGCCCTGATGGAGAAGTTTAATCTGCCTCCGGGGAATTACAAGAAGCCCAAACTCCTCTACTGTAGCAACGGGGGCCACTTCCTGAGGATCCTTCCAGATGGCACAGTGGACGGGACAAGAGACAGGAGCGACCAGCACAGTAAGCACCCATCTCTCTTGCAGCCCCCTGCCTTCCTGGCGTCTTCCTTAGTCAAGGAGGCGAGCAGGGAAGCTATCTGCATACGGGTACCCTTTCTCTTCCTGACACACTCAGCGGCAGGGCAACATAAACGTGTACAGCTCTAGGTGTGGGAAATAACACACTGTGAGAGCTACAGCCTACCTAAAGGGGTCCTATATCAAGATTTTAAAAGGACTATCTGTTGACCTAACATAACTGCTTTGAGATCAGATACACCTGCCAGAGTTCAGCTGTTGTGGGTTTCTGTAACTAGTGAAGACGGGCCTGGCCCCCAAGGCTGGTGAGGGCCCTGCCTGCTCTCTGACAGGAGGATCCACGTGAGGCAGGGGGGCAGTCAACCCTACACAAAGACCTGGGCTCAGTTTCATGGTCATGGACGCTCCAGCGTATGTTCCCACCGGGCTTGATTTGCGAAATCCTAGTTCATAATCATAGTCTTACACATCGTAAATTACGCAGCTTTTGCTCTGCGTATCATGCAGATGTGGTTGTGGTAACCGGGAAGGGGTAAAGTCATTCTCCAGATCTTATAGAAACTGGAGAGCGAGAGCAGTGGGAGCCAAATGCTGACTATCTCTTCCGGGCTTTCCTGCCAGCTTAGCTCTCAGATGGCGTTGATAAATGGAGGTATGACTTTAGAGAAAAGAATCGTCGTGACTATCTAAGAATAAAAATCTCTTCCTTCTGCTTTAGTACTTTTCACGGTGGTGTGTCTGTTTGATATTAGGTGTCTGGGTCCTACTGTGATGTTATCAAGGATTCCCTGAGCCAAAAGTCGGAACTAAGTTCCTGCTTAGAGGGTCAGTGATCTGATGGGTAAAGCACACTGTGAATCAAGAGAAGAAAAGTGTAGAGGAAACCAGGAGATACATAATAATAGCACAGGTAGCAAGTAAGGGTCTACAGAACAGGCTTGAAAATGAATGCAAAATACTGACCTTGATGTGATATACCAAATAGTCTTAATTATTCATGTAATATGCACCAAATTGCAGGCTGTAAGCACAAATGACCACCTCGGTGTTGCTCACTCTACTTTTAAATGCAAAGGTCGTGGGGTCGGAAGCCGCCATTTATGGACCAGAGGCATTGTCTCTTCCTTCCCATTCACCAGGCAGACCCTTGAGATAAAGAGCAGGAAGGCTGATGTTGGGCCTTGCAGTTGCAGGGTCAGATTTTTGGGGGGGTTTGTTTTGATGGCTTGTCTTCAAATGGGCCTAGCAAATGCCTTATATTTGATGAAAACTAGGTACCAGAGTGAGGCAAAAAGAACCCTATTTAGTACATTAAACATATATATGTATATAAGTAACATTTACTGCAAACAAATGGACTTAGATTGTAGTCCATTATGTGAGGCAAGCTATACAATTTGTGTGATCTGCCCCATACAACACAAGGGAAAGAAGTTTTAATTCCTCTGGGATTTTAAATGTTTCTCATAAGTCTTACCCATCTTCTGAACCAATGGGAATGCTCTCTGGTGCTCAGACTCTCAGGGGAAAGACAACCATTATGCTGTGTTCCTCAGGGTTAGGCTGGCTTTTCTGGGAAATCTTGAATTCTGGGAAAACAAGACACTACAATTAGGACTTCCAAGTACTGGAATTTCTGTACAAATGGCATGTGATTCCATTGTTGTCATCCCATCATTAACACTATCAATTGCATTCTGGGTATGTAACATTGGGACAACTCCTGAAGGTGCTGTGAATTTGGCCACCTGACCAAAGACATCAGGAACCCCTGGAATGCAGCAGCAGAAAGCTATAAGAGTAGGTGTGAGGAGGTCTACATCCAAGTAATGCTGGATCGACTGTTTGCCAAGTGACCTTGGGCTAATTATGTAATCTTTCTGGCCTGACTTTTCTCACTTGTAAAATAAGAATAATACTACTTGCATCGCTGGTTTCTTGGGAGGATTAAATGACATGATCGAGCACAGTGCCTGGCTCAGGGTAACAGCTCAGTACAATACTGCTGTTGTTGTCACCATCACATAATCAAGGCTTCGATATATTCAATCCAGCATGTGGAAATACAGTATAATATTTGAGGACCTTCCCTTCATTTTTTCTATAATATTGTCTCCCAGGAAGGTCAAGGGTCTGGATTCACGTTTTGATTCAGGGCCTCTTTGGCAACATTCAGAGTTGTGTTGGCCTATTTATTTACTCTAGAACTAGGAAGATGGGCCAAGGAGGACAGAAATCAGAGTAAGTGGGGTGAGTGAGCAGAAATCCATCTCTACTTGTGAATGCCAGGAGAACGGGATAATTCACATACTCTCTGCAGACTCAAGGGGCCCTAGATTTGGAGTCAGAAAGCTTGAGTTCATATTCCTGCACCATCACTTTGTGACTGGGACAGCACTAAACAATGACCATTCTCCCCATTTTGCATAAAATGCTCTGCAAAATAAATGTCAAGTCCCCCAGCCCAAGGACCCTTCCAATCACCCCTCCTGTCTAAAAATGTAGATGTCTCCAGTGTTCCCAGCTGTCTAATCTTGGGAATAGTATTGAGACTCAGCTTCCCCAACTGGGGAATGGGAATAATAACACGGCCCTGTGTGTCCGAAAAGTCTTAAAAGATCGTGCAGGCAAGAGGACTCCCAGGCATGGCTGTACCCACTGAATGTGGTTCTGTCGCCCTCTACTGCCCAGTGGCGGTACTGCCACACACCGTCTTCATTTTAAGGGTTATTCTGCATCAGAATCAATCTGGACAGGGCAGGGTCGGAGACAGTAGATGACCCTGGCTTACCAATTAGCACCGTCTGGCGAGGGGATGGTTTCTATTCCTAGATCATTAGTTTGAGCATGACTAGAGATTGTGGTCACAGGTACAGAGCCATACTCTAAGACTTCCGTGAGGAAGAATATTTCTAAAACCCAATCAAATATTGAAATGAATCTACATACCAAATAGAACTGCATGCCTTCCAGCTCTACAAGGCAAAAAAATAACTCTTTTCACAGCTTCTCTTTGTCTGCAACCAGCAGATCTGCCCTGGGCAAAATTGGGATGTTTTCAAAACTTATCGTCTTCCTACTTCCGGGAGAGTAAGTTTCCATGTACCTAACACAAGGCCTTTCTTGGAGTGGTTGCTGCTGTTGTTGTCACCATCACATAATCAAGGCTTCGATATATTTAATATCTTGAATAAACCTACGACAGATGCTTGTGCGCAGGCCACTGTAATGTAGGCCTGAGTAAAATGTCCCCCTAACTCCTCAAACCACGGCTGTAGGCAATCATCCATACAGGCTGTGACCATCTGTTACAACGCCATTCTAGGAAAGCCAGGCAACACCAGAGTAAGAGCTGCAGACCTTGAGACAAGGCAATGGGTGTTAAGGTGCAAGAAGATTCGTGGTGACTCCTATGGCTTTCCTTTGGGACATGGGTAGATGGCGGCATCACCTTGAGAGGGAGGATCCTGGAAGAGGAACAGGCACAGGGAAAGATGACCAGTTTCATTTCAGACACAGAGTATTTGAGGAGTGCCTCTTGTACCGTGCATATCTCCTGGTAGTTATAATTACACTTATTGTGTGAGTATTTAATGGTTTCCCCACACACACACTAGGCTCCCTGAGGTTGGGGACTTTGTCTCTTATAGTTCAACAATGCAATTCTGTGTCTAGTACATTGACTGGCACTTGGCATAATGCCCAATAAATGTGAATTTGATGAGTGAATGAATTGTATTCGTGGCAGATAAATTCAAATTCAACAATAAATTCAGTAAATTTATTGAGCACCTGATATATGCCAGGCATTGTGTTAGATTCTTTCATTTCCACTTAACCATAATCTCACAAGGTTATGAATTATCATCACTCTGCAGACACTGAGCTAACCGGGCCTGTGACCGGTTAATAAGTGGGAAAGTTTAAAAGAGGTCCATAGCTTCTTCTTCCAATACTAAGGCTCTTTCCATATACCACTACGGCCCCTGACATCAATACCATGATGGTGGTCTTACCCCATGAACTGATTAAATAAACATAGTGGAGGGGCGCCTGGGTGGCTCAGTTAAGCATCCGACTCTTGGTTTTGGCTCAAGTTGTGATCACAGGGTCGTGAGATCGAGCCCCATGTCAGGCTCCGTGCTCAGCATGGAGTCTGCTTGAGATTCTCTCTCCCTCTCCCTCTGCCCCTGCCACTTGTGCTCTCTCTCTCTCTCTCGATCTCTTTCTAAAATAAGTAAATAAATCTTTAAAAAAAAAAGAAAAACAAACCATACTAGATTCACACAGCCTGTCATGTGGATCAGAGGGGTGTAGGTGCAGCTCCCTGTTCACTAGCTCCTTGTCCCCCTGGAGAAGTTACTTCCCCACAGGCCTCCGTTTCTTCATTTTAAAAACAGTTCCCATGTCCTAGGAAAGGAGGAACCTTAAAAGTAGTATAGCACATAGTAGGTGCTCCAAAAATGTTATTCATCTTCACTCCTAGGCTTACTTGACCTTCTTCCTGTAACCATCTGATCTCTGTAGGCTGTTAAGTTAAATGAATGTTAGCCTTGCTCACGGGAGTTAGTCTTACTCTTTATCTCGGTATCGCCAGGACCGTCTAGGTTTGGCGCTCTCAAGGCCTGGAATGTAGGAAAAATGTGCCCAGGCCCAGCAAGCCCTGCCCTGTCTAACTTCTCTGGCAGAGAGAGCAAGCTGTGGTGGGCAGAGCAAGGAGGGGCTCCGTGTTCCATTCTGTTCTTCCTGCTGCACTTTCTTCTCGGGCAAAAGGGGACATGATTTATTCCTCAATGGGTTGAATACCTGAACGGTAACTGGAGAAGAACAAGTTCACGAGCATCCCAGATCTGCAGCCTCCTCCGTGACCCACACCCCCTTGCCTCCCCAAGCACACAAGAGGCTGTGCGGGGAGCAGGATTACTGGCACTGCTCACCGCACAAATGGAAATGTTCCTGAGCAAAGTGTGTGCCAATCAAATATTTATAAATCAAACCACATCCTAAAGGCACTAAGGGAGTTCACTGGTCAGAGGAATGTACTTTGCAGCCCTTTATAAAGGGCAGACTCCTTTTCAGTGAAATCCCTCCCACCTCCTTGTTTGGGGGCCATGCAGACTTCAGTTTCTGGTATGACTCGGCACCCCATGGTAAAGGCACCTGGCTCCCCACCAGCTTGGGCTGCAAGTCAAGACAGTTTTTCAGATCACCAAGGTGGGCAGAACTGGGCCCTGCTTGCAGAAGCCAGCGAGCAGGGCCGGTCTTCAGGCAGAAATGCTCCCTCAGCCCCTGCAGGGTGTTCCCACCTTGGTGGGATATGATGCCAGAGGTCGTCCTGCCCCTCCTCCCACTCACCCCTTATCTGGTTATACAGAAGAGATTTTTCTAGATAGACTCCTTTTTTTTTTAATATCCACAGTCCAAGGACTATATCAAAATTTTCCAGGCATCTTTTTTTCAGACCCTAAAGCAGAAGCAGACACCTTTACACATTCTAAGAAAAGTCTTTTTCATATATATATATATATATATGTATTCCAAACCACTGGAATTTTTTTTCCACAAACTCACTGTTTTTTTTTTCTTCTCCATTTTTCTCTAATGTTTTACGGAGCCCAGCTTGGGGCTACATTTTAATTATAAATGCCACTGACATAAAACAACCTCACTGAGTTCTGAATGAGGCTGACCTCACTTTGGGTAAACACAGCAAAGGACGGGAAGTCTCCGACCCAGAATAAACTCGGCACGTAATCTTTTTTGGCCTCTCTTTGGAGAGCAGAGGTGGAAAGCAGGCTTCAAGGCCACAGACGTGCTACCAAAGCAGAACCTCCCTCTGCACTCATTTGTCCCCTGAACGCACCAGTTGTAATCTTATCTTTAAAAATTTCTAGGGTAGGAGAGGAAGACGCGAGGATGGCTTGGGGCTCGGAACCATGGTGCAGTGCCCCAAAGCTCACTTCATCTTGGCAGTGGTAGGCTCGTAACACCTTTCCCTTCTTTCTATCCTTGGAAAGTAAGAATCATGTATCTTCCTGTGAATAAAAGTACTGCTAAGAGCTAAGGGAAGGTACTGCGGAGAAGAGAAAACCAGGGATATAGACATAGTTCTGCAGAAAAACAGGCACACTGCCTAGTTAGGGGCTGGCATGTCCACCCAAAAGCTCTGGGTTCACCTTGATGTACGTTCCTCCCAGTAAAAAGCCCCGTGAAGGGGTCCAAACTATAAGCCCAGGGCAGGGAGGAGTACGATCCACAAAGGTGGAAATTACGTTGCAGTATTTCGACATTTAGTTTTGATAAATGGGCCATTCCTAAACCAGCACACCCTTCTGCGTTTCCTAGTAAAGAAGCAGGGCTCTGGATGCCACTGGGCACATCATGGTCACAAATCCACCAAGCAAACACTTACAACCTGTGTATAAAAAATGTAGCCCATTTTTTATACTGCTTTGTAAATTTGACTTTCTCTAAGAAGCTTATGTCTATCTAGAGTAACTTTAAAAAAATTTGCTGGTGAGGGGCAGAGAAGAGGCCCGGCCGGGGGCAGAGAAGGCAGGAGCCCCAGACAGTGGCAGAGCCTCTGTGCCTGTGCAGGCCGTGGGGGCTGGGAGAACTGGGGACCACAAGAAGGCAATTAAAAAATAAATAAATAAAATAAAACAAATTAAAAAAAAAATTTTTTAATTAAAAATTGCTTCCATTTCTCCTGCTAAGTCAAAAGTGGAACAACAAGTACTCTACGGACTAAATGACTTGTCTCATTTTTCAAAAAGTACTTGCCCTTTCATCCTGGGGATGTGACAGAGCCAAGGACCTTCCTGTCACAGACAGCAAGTCCTAAATTCCCTGCCCAGGATGAAGAAAAGCTGTTCCTTCCCGTTTGCTCAGGTGTTAGTTAACCTGGTGGAAGGTGCTGGAAAAGGAAACTGAGCAGAGAATGGGGAGGCCCTAGTGCCCCCTCACCCCTGTCCTGCCTCATCAGCTTTCCTGGCTCCCTGTCACCCCCCAAGAAGGCTCACCTTTATGGATACCTAGGTTTGGGTCTACACGGGGCCTGGGTCAAGCCTGAGCTGGGTCGTAGGGCATCAGGGGGGAGTCAGGAGCAAGCAACGGGAGCCTTGGCCAGCTCTGAGTGTTTGCCCATTGACTAAGAGCAGAGCCTTATACATCAGCTACGGCCCCGAAAAGGAGAAGTCCATGGTCAACAGCAGCCCCATCACCCAGACTGAACCAGGGTCACCCGGCGGCTGGGTTTGCCCTGGAATTGTGCTTTTAACAAAATGAAGAGCTGGGACAAAGGGGAAGTTCCTCCCACTGCCCTCCCCAACTCGGCCCTTCACCTCATCCTCCCCAGAGCAGCAACTGGTATGAATTTGGTCTGAATCTAAGGCACATTTTCCCATTTTACTCCCTATATATTCATGACCTATGCACACTATTTTGTGTTTTATACAGAATTTCATCAAGGATTTACTACATTCTTTTGCAATTTGCTTTTTTTCACCCTACATTATTTTCTGCTTTTCTTTGAAAGATAAAAAATATATATATATATATTTTCTACCTAATACATATGTGTATCTACCAATAGCATCTAGTACATATGAAATAGAGAGTTTCTGCTGTAGCCATTGCACTTGTGTTTGCTTGTAGCTGAAAAATGAGTGGAGTTTCTCTAGTGGGTGTCTTTATCATTACAGGGTCTGAGCCCCCTCGGCTCCCGGGGCGGGGTCCCTGGGTGGCACGGGGCACGAGTCTCTGCACGCCACAGATGGGCAGGGAATGTGTGCTGACTGAGCAGTTTCCAGGCCGTTGGGTGTTGCTCTGAGAGGGAGGAGCTGTTGCTGGGCCAGGCTGGGTGGCTACCCCTCCCCTTTCTGAGCCCCCTTTCTCACACACACTCCTTCTCGCTCCTCCTGGGCAGCAGCTGCCGGAGGCTGTAGGTTGAGAAGACTGGAATGGAGTCACTCGAGGGAGCCAGACACCTCGTTGGTTCCACAAGCAGCCCTAGCTGGGTGTTACTCCTTCCTGCCAGGCCTGCTCGCAGAGGATATATGTTTAGGAAACTTAGCCAGAAAGAAATCCAGTGAAAATGAGCTATGAAACTTGGACATCCTGGAGAAATAATATTTACAGAGGAAACTCTTGAGACGAACTCTCACCAGTGCAACAACCCTGGCGTTGGGGCTCATGGCTGAGGACTGAGTCCTGTGCCAAGCAGCTCCGGCTCATGTGTAACTCCGTGAGGCCTTCACGTGGCCAGCATGGGAGTCCATAGTCCACAGACGGCGAACTCAACTCTACCTGCCCACCCCCCACCCCCGAGACTAGGGAAGGCAGAGAACAGAAATGAGCTAGGAAATGAAAAGCTTTCTAAAAACGTTCCTTGCTGATAATGACGTGTCAGTGTAGGTCCATCAGTTGTAACAAATGTAACACCGTGATGGGGGTGTTGGTAATGGGGGGCTGCACACGTGTGACAGCAGGGGACATACGGGAAATCACTGTATCTTCCCTTCATTTTTGCTGTGATCCTAACATGGCTCAAAAATACAGTCTATTTAAAAAAAGCATCCTTGATTACACAAAAGGACCTGTCCTTTGGGATTTCTGCAGCACCTATAATGTGTTTGAATAAATACCCACATAATGGGTGGGTAGGTGGAAAAAAGTCCCAGGCAACCGACCTGGGGCTACAAACGGGATCCTGGATGACTATCCGTCATCTGTACATCTTGTCTGACCTTGAACACAAGGGGGTGCGAGAAAAGAGAATTTGGCTGGATTTGGATCCATCTTTCCCATCACTGGAGCCCAAGGTGTTGTATGAAAGAGAAGAAACACAGGGTACTTGCAATACTCAGGGCTGGGCTCTGGTCACGATGTGACTCCTGATTATAAGTATAATGTTGGGTAAAACATTTTGTCAGCAAGCTTCAGTCTCCCTCCCTACAGGACAAAGCCACTGCCACCTTCCTCCAGACAATGCTGGGAGAAGCAATGAAGTCACCGTAGCTCCGTGGAAATGACAGTGACAGTCCTGGGCCCTCACCATGCATTAAATCATTTAATCCTCAAAACAATTCCATGAAGCAGGTACTATCATCACGCATAAGGCAACAGAGCTAAATAACTTGCCCAATGATCACACAGCTAATACACAGCCAAGCCAGAATTTGAATTCATGTAGTTTGATTCTGGAACCCACACTCTAATTTTATACTGTTTATACCAGGATAGAAACTAGCACGATGCCTGGCATGTTTAGGTGATCCATACACAGTCCCTTCCCTTGGTCTCTCTTAAACATACAGATTATGCTGAGAAACTGGCAGGAAAATGTATGTAAAACTTCTCTGAAAACCATAAGATCCAATGAAAACACAAAGCACTAAAAAACCCCAATTTTACTGAGATATCATTCATATACCGTAGAATTAACCCGCTTATGGTGTACAAGTCAATGGTTTGTTGTTTGTTTTTTTTTTTTTTTAAGATTTTATTTATTTATTTGACAGAGAGATAGTGAGAGCAGGAACACAAGCAGGGGGAGTGGGAGAGGGAGAAGCAGGCTTCCCCGCCAAGCAGGGAGCCCGATGTGGGACTTGATCCCAGGATCAAGCTCAGCTCAGGCTGAGCTGAAGGCAGACGCTTAATGACTGAGCCACCCAGGCGCCCCCAGTGGTTTTTCTTAATTCACAGAGTTGTGACTATCTCCACAATCAATTTTAGGACATTTTCATCTCCTGCAAAAGAAACCCTGTACCTCTCAACCGGAATTTCCCCTTTGCTCTCCCTACCCTTGTCCTCAGCCCCTGGCTACCACTAATCTATGTCCTGTCTCTATGGGTCTGTCCATTCTGGACATTTCATTTAATAGAACCATACAATATGTGGTCCTTCGTAACCGGCTTCTTTCACTGAGCACGTTTTCAAGGCTCATCCATGTTGCAGCACGTAGGAGTACTCCGTTCCTTTTTATGGCCAAACAATATTATGTTGGTGCAGCACTGCTGTGAAAGGTATTTACTTAGATGTTAGAGCTGGGAAAAACTTTAGAGACTGAATGCAAAGCCTTCCCATGTTACTGATAAAGAGCCTGTGGCCTCGAGGTTAAGGAGCCTCGCCAAGGTCACCCAGCAGGCTGGTGGAAGTGCCCGGAAAGCTCTCAACTCGGTCCCTCTTACTTCGTTCCACAAAGCATTACTGGAAACATAATTCAAAGTGCACAGCTTATTGATGATGGACAGCAGGATCATCTCTGCAAATATTGGCCTAACATCATCCATCTGACAAATCTATCTTGGCTGAACTGGTGGGCAAGACACGGTGTGAGGTGCTGCAGACCTACGGGCAACAGGACAGAGACGATCCCTGTTCCTTCCCTGGGTACACATTCTCCTGGGGAGGCAGGAATAAAGGAGCAAATCCCTAAATGACAAAAACAATTGCTCGCCGTATACAGTGCCACAGAGAAAACAAAGGACTGAGAAGGCGGACAATGGCGGGGACTCAGGTGGCATTGGCAGGGGCAAGGTTGTATACAGACAGTTCTGGGGGCCTTGAGTGGGAAAGGCCTCTCTGAGGAGGAGACATTTAGGCTGGCGCCTGGAGGAGGAGAAGGACCAACTGTGTCAACATCAAGGGTTAGAAGGTGCCAGACAAAGCGTCAAGCGTGGGAGGTGGGAGAGAGCTTGATGTGCTGGGGGAGTTAAGTGGGTGGGGCAGGGTGAGTGGGCGAGCAAGTGGTGTGGTGTGAGGCTAGAGCAGAGGCCCAGATCACCATGGAGGCCCTCTGGCCTGTTCTCTCATGACTACCCTCTCCGACTAACCCAAGTCAGGAGGACCCGTGGGAAAGGAGATCAGTGGCTTCCGGTTTCCTTCCTGTGAATTAGATAAACTCCACTGACCACAGGAAGCTAGAGGAGACCCTAGTCTCTGTAGTGAACACTTCCAAGGACAAGAAAACTGCATCTTCAGTAAGGGTAACTATGTATCACTCTCGGGATGAATCAGAAGATAAGGAAAACAGAGGGAAATGAGAAAAAACAGACATATTAATAAGGAAGCGGTTAAATGATCATGGTGTAGCCACATAGTAGAACACATAGAGGTGCAGCTGGTAAAAAGAATGAGGTTAACTCTTTCAGTGCTGCACTGGCAAGATCTCCAGTTGGTTGTTAAGTTTGTGTTAAAAAAAAAAAAAAAGGCAGAGGGGCGCCTGGGTGGCTCAGTCGTTAAGCGTCTGCCTTCAGCTCAGGTCATGATCCCAGGGTCCTGGGATCGAGCCCCACATCGAGCCCCACATCGGGCTCCATGCTCCACAGGAAGCCTACTTCTCCCTCTCTCACTCCCATTGCTTGTGTTCCCTCTCTCACTGTGTCTGTCTCTGTCAAATAAATAAATAAAATCTTAAAAAAAAAAAAAAAAGGCAGGAGGGATAACATGTATTTGCCCAGTCGCACAAGGGAGGCTGGGGGACAGAGGCAATAGAAGGGAGACTCTGTCTCCTCTTAACACGGTTTCCAAGTTCGAAACAGGTGAATGTATTTCCTATTCAAAGAAATTGAATAAAGCAGGAAAACAAAGAAAAGGCAATGAGGGGTCTCCAGCTGCCAACCAGAGTCCGGTGTTCCTTCCAGCCCACCCTGCCCCTCAGCCTCTGACTAAGCTGACCCTTAGGGAGGTCAGCTTGTGCTCCCGGAGAACGGGGTGCTCACTGGTCCTCAGTTAGATTTTTCACCCCTAGTCATCACGATGGTTGTGATGACTAGTCTAGTGACCAAAGAAATCATCCAGAGAGCCCAGAATTAGTTTTGCTTCTCAAATGTGAGCCATTAAAGGATCTCCCCCTTTAGAGCCACCAGGGGGAGAATGAACAAATGAAGAATTATTGAGTGGCTGTCATACTCCAGGTAGTGGTCCCGCAGTGGGCAAGCCTCCTTAGGGTTATTAATCAGTGTAAATGGGGAGTCTAACTCAGAGGAACTCAGCTCCTTGCCCTCAACCTCATAGTTTCCCAACCGCAGCACTATTGACCTTCTGGGCTGAATAATTCCTTGTTGTGGGGGCCACCCTGAGCATTGCAGAATGTGTCACAGCATCCCTGGCCTCGACGTACCATCCTCACTGCAGCTAACACAGCCCAAAATGTCTCCAGATGTGGTCAGATGTCGCCTGGAGAACAACAGCACCCCAGGGTGAGAACCACTGTTCCCATCCCTGCATTTCCAGACAACTGCTTTGTCTTCCCATTGAGAAGCTGGGGTTCCCCTCTGCCTCTGTCTCAGCTGGGCTGTCGCAGAACCTGGCAGTTGACTGAACTTCATGGTGGGAGAGTTCCCCGAGTTTCAGATGCACTAATCAATCCAACTTCCTGGGAACCTCTCTGTCTGGGAAAATAACGCTATCGGATTTTTTTAAATAACAATCTAGGGGCGCCTGGGTGACTCAGTCGTTAAGCGTCTGCCTTCGGCTCGGGTCATGATCCCGGGGTCCTGGGATTGAGCCCCGCATTGGGCTCCCTGCTCAGTGGGAAGCCCGCTTCTCCCTCTCCCACTCCCCCTGCTTGTGTTCCCTCTCTCGCTGTGTCTCTCTCTGTCAAATAAATAAATAAAATCTTTAAAAAAAAACAAACAATCTATCCGTGAGAAGCTCCCATGGCGGAACAGGCTGGGGCCCTAAAAAGGCACCCCCAAAGCAGGTTGCTAATGAAAGCAAAACGCACTCAGGCTGGCCAGCTGCCCACCCTGCAGCACCTAGGAGAGCGAATGTTACTCACTCCCTCCCGTGGTTACTTCCCTGCCAGGAGGGGACAGAGACAGGAAGTGCGTGAGGGGTCATTCTGTAACCAACAGGGGGATGGAGGCCACGCCCACCAGCATCTCTCCTTCTCTCAAGAACATCACTCCCAAAGGGCAGCTTTCTTTGGAGGGCAAAGAAAAAGGAACTGTATTTCTATGTTTTGATTAATTTGAGTCTCATCCTTGAGGGCACTGAGAAATGAATGAGCAGAATTTTCCATGGCTAACTGTCCTGGCCGCCAGGCCCTATCAGCAAAGGTTTAGTGTTTATTTACTTTTGCTCGTGTTATTTTTGTTTCAGTTCAGCTGCAGCTCAGTGCGGAAAGCGTGGGGGAGGTGTATATAAAGAGTACCGAGACTGGCCAGTACTTGGCCATGGACACCGATGGGCTTTTGTACGGCTCAGTAAGTATGAGGCTGACATGCTTCCAGACACGGCCAAGGTTTGAGGTTTCCAGAAATCGTGTTACACTGAGTGATGCAAACTATAAAGCAACAATTAGTCTCTGTTTGTTATTTTTTCCAGCAGGATTCCCACCCTCTACCGTGCCTTATTTTAGGCGCAGGCATGAAAGACTTTCTTGTGGTGCTCTCTCAAAATACTCGAACGTATTATCACCTAGACACAGAGGAGATATTGATTGAAATTTTAGTAACTCCTCAGTCAATCATTTCAGAATACCTACTTCCACTTCATTCATTCATTCCAAAAATGTTTCTCCAGCACCACTGCATGCTGTGTGTTCTCTATGCTTTTCACAAAAATTATAGAGCCTAGACTCTAGCATGTGACTCATCACCCAGTAAACCTTCAGCAAGTGCCTCCTGTGTCTAAGTACTGAAGGGATGTGGCGATGAATGAGCTACATCCCTGTCTGAGCGTTTACTCAGGAGCTAAAAATCCTCCACATCTTTTGCACCATCCCTCCTCTGGGTAATGCTTTACACAGGTTTGACTCAGTATATATTGGTCTTTGTGAAAAAAGAATGGAAACACACAGTGTGATTTTTGCCCCTATTGGTATCTCTGGTAGAAGATTTAAATGGAAAGAGAACTAAAGCCAATGGACCCAAGTTTTGAAATGATTTCTGAATCTCAGTGATCCTTTCTCTATATCCTAACAATTGATCATTGAGGCTTGGCCAAACTCCTTTCTTCCCTTTTATGAAGATGTCTACAAAAAGGCAGCTAGTAGGGGGTTTTGGTCGGAAGCCCCCTTTAACTTACATCAAATTGCCAAGGGGCATGGGCACAGAAAACTGCCTCTTAAAGCTGTCACTTCAGCCAGGGTTCAGGATGTGAGCACAGTTTGGTCTTTCAGGCCGCCTGCTAAGGGTCAGGAGATGAGACTGTCAGAGTAATGAGCAGCCTCCTGTAGGCTATTTGCTGAAATATGGATTAAATGGGACAATTTTAAAGGGTTTGGAGCTAGGTAGTGACTGCTACATAGGAAGTAGATTTTTTTTTAAGGTGGTTCTTCTACTTGGTAATAAAATCAATCAACCAATCAATCACTGAATCTCAGACTCAAAACTGAATCTCAATTCTCTGCAACTTTGGCAAGTTACTCACCTCCTCTGAGCCTTGTCTAAAATGAAGATAGTAATTGATGGTGACTACCACATATAGGGGTTAAGAGGGGTCAAAGAGACAATGCACAGAACCAACCCACCAATGTTGCTGACACATGGGAGGTACCCCATCAGTGAGAGTTATAACAAATAATAAGTTTATAAATCCCTTCTCCTCATTATTTCATAGGTTACATTTTTAGTTTATGGCTTTTCCTCTTTTAAATCAGTTTTGATATTTAATATAATCTTCTTTTACTTGTATAAAAATATTGAGGGAGAACCCCCAAATCCAGTTTCCTCTGGGCTCCCACCGTAGTCCTGTCCATCACTGTACTTCACCTGAAATATTCAGAGGGTAATCTTAATATATTATGCCTAATAATCTATATATTTCTCCACTAATAATGACAAGTTCTAAAATATCTCAGAGCTCTGCCTCACACTCTTAACCAGTTTTAGGTATTAATCCACCCTGCTACAAATTTTTATGTCTGTAGAAAGGACATATTATTTTAAAAAATAAGTTTGAAAGGCTATATATCAAAACATTAATATATGTATCTCTAGGGGTGGTAAGTGGCTAATTTTACAATATGTGAATGCCTGTCTTATCCAAATTTTCTACAGGAGGCATATGTCACCTATTTAGTGGGGGGAAAAAAAGTGTGCTAAATATAAAAAAAGAGAGTAATTTTTAAAATAGTCATGAATCAACTGTTAATCTCCAGGCCCTTGGCATTGCACCAAGTGCATCACAACTCCTGACAAATCCTGGTTGAGGGACAGACGGAGCTCCTCTGATGCGGCCCTGCTGACTCAGCCTGTGACTCAGCCGCTCTGTGTGTGTCAACTGCCCTAGTGTAACAGAGACATCAGGGGAGGGACGTGGCCATCCTCACCTGCGTCACAGAACGCAGGCCTGACGCCCACTGAGGGGTGCCATGGGGGTCCCTCCCTGCAGGGAAGCGGGTAACCCACACACGTCCACAACTGCCTACCTCCTCCCACACCCAAAAACGTGCATCAACCGCTAACGTCTGGATAAGTTCCTTTAGGGGCAGCAGCTACCCAATTAAATATTAGTTGTCTCCCATCTTATTCTAAAAGGATCCAAAGTGTCTCACCCATATGTCATTGCATGAGACTACAAATGAATAAGAAGCAGGAAACGTCTTGTTCTGTAGTTCCTTACTAATCAGACGTGCCCACAAATAAAGAATAATGAACAAGATCGGAAACCACCAGGAAGGGCATCACCCACTCCTGTGGGTGAAGAGATAACGTTAAGATCACGTGACTTGGAACTGGAGCAAAATCAATATACAGCATACGTATTTTATATCCAAATATAATAAATGTATTCTAAAATCCTGATGAATAGGAAGTTAAATGCCTGGGATTCTTCCCACTTTCTAACAGATGAACTCCAAATAAAACAGTAATCGTTGGTAGATATTTTTAAAGTAACTGCACTATTGAATATGTCATAGTGATCTTTCCAGCTTAATAAACTGGCAACTGCACTGGATTCCACTGTATGGATGTGCCCCTAGCCACTTAACCAATCACCTTTCCATGAAGATGTAGGTTACTTCGAATGTGTTCCCATTATACCCAGTACTTCAAAGACCATCCTCGAAAATACCGTTTTACATTTGCTCAACTATCTCCCTAAGGCTCAATTCCTACAAATGAAATTGCTGGGTCAAAGGTAAGACATATTGCCAAACTACCCTCAGAAAATTGCTACCAATTTATCTCATCAACAGTGCACAAAAGTGCCTATTTCCTATGCTCTCACAATACTAAGCATTGCAAATTTTTTTTGTTCTTTTCAGATATTACAGCCAACCTGTTAAATTGGTTTTAACTTGCATTTTCTTGTGAGATTGAAGGTTTTCATAGGTTTATCCCCCCCTCCTTTTTTTTTAAAGCAGAGATAGCATGCCATTTTGCTAACATCATCAGCCTCTATCCGTATGGCCTTATCTATGTCCCTCTGTGTTTACATACGTAAAGATGGGAGGAAGTATGTTCATCACTGTTAACAGTTGCCTATATCTGGGTGGGTGGCTTTGGGGTGGTTTTTAAATTTTTTTTCTTTTTTTAAAGTAAAGTTGTGATTTTTTAAAAGTGCAATTCTTTAAAAAAAAAATACAGTGCAATTCTTTGTATAAGTAGGTCTTTTTATACATAGGAAAAAATAAAGCTATGTTCACTTTTTAACAATTTTAAGTTCCAGGATAATGTTTAATGCTTAGGATACATTTTGTACAAGTGTTTATATCCCTAACAATGCTAAGGTAAAAATGCTGATATTGTTAGTGAAAGTCACCAGGATATAAAATAATATTAGTAGGTTTTCATTTATTTTTCAATCCAAACTTAAAAACCCTCACCATATCACGGTTTGGTTTTACCGATTTTGGCCTTTTTTCAGGGTCATGTCCATGTGCCAGGCCTTTACAGAGACAAAAGGCTCAGCCCTGCCCTTGATGTGCTACGTGGTCGTTCGGGATCTTCCCAGCTGGGAACTCTAGGGTCCTGAGGACAGCAGATGGAAGGGAGCTTGCAAAAACAGTAAATGAATTTGAAGGCTCACTAGGTGCTGGGTCCTGTTCTAAGTCATTACCATTACCATTACGCTCAGAGACAGGTCCCATTATGATCTCAATTTTCCTGAAAAACAAACTGAAGGACAAAAGGGCCTCAGTAAACTCTCCCAAGGTCACATGGCTAGTAAACAGAGAAACCTCACTGAAAACCAATCACTAATAATTCTACCCTCTTTCGGTCTTATCTTTTTAGCAGACACCAAATGAGGAATGTTTGTTCTTGGAAAGGCTGGAGGAAAACCATTACAACACCTACACCTCCAAGAAGCACGCCGAAAAGAATTGGTTTGTTGGTCTCAAAAAGAACGGAAGCTGCAAACGCGGTCCTCGGACTCACTATGGCCAGAAAGCAATCCTGTTTCTCCCCCTGCCAGTCTCCTCTGATTAAAGAAATCTCTTCTGGGTGCCGACCACTTCAGAGGAGGCTGAGGGGTCCTCACCCAGTTGACCCCAGATTGTTCCCTTGACCTTGGCTGCACTAACCCCCGGCCCACAGAGCCTGAATTTGTAAGCAGTGCACTTCTAAATGCCCAATTCACTTTTTTTTGCAGAGCCTCTTACCCCAGCACAGTTTGGAACAGAGGGATCAAATTGCTTCTAGGGGCCAACAGGCTGGTCAGTCTGGGTGTGTGGCATGTCCAGTTGCCTCCGGGCACCTGCTGTAGGCTAAGCCTCTCAATGCAAAGGTGTGGCCAAATGAAGTGTGTTCAGGGGGCTGCCACGCGAGTCATCAGTAACTGCACACAGTTCCCTCTACTGAGTAAACTCTGTCTGTGATTCCCCCAAACATCTGGCATGATGCCCTTTTGTCCTTTCAATTCCCCACATGTATTAGCAGAGAAGCTTATGGCTAGGTTAGGGGAAGGTAGTGTTCCAGGGGTAGAAACTGGGAGGAAGAAATCAACCTCCCACCCCACCCCACCCCCCAAGAAGAGAAGGGACTAAAATGGCAAGGGGAGATTGGGTTCTGGTGGACAGCTCACAAGGATGGGCTCTCAATGCAGAATAAACAAAGGATGGGAGGCTTAGCCGCAAGAAAGGATAAATGCATAGCTTCAGAAGTCCTTAGGATGCCTCGACTTTCCCAAGATGATTAGGCAGCAGGAAGCCCCAGGATGATGTCTAATGGGCAGCATCAGAAGTGGGCTCTTGGATAAAAGCAAAAACATCCAATGTTGGTAAATTCATTTGGGTCTGGGGTGTGGGAGTGCTGAGAAAGAAAGGAAACGTGGGCTGAGGGGACGGCTTTCCTTGAAAGAGGTAGATTCCAGAAGTGAGGAGGAAAGAGAAAACAGAGGATCTGGGGTCCCAGGCAGTGCTTACAAATCACAAGCGGATCGGGTTCGAGTGTAGATTCCGGTGCAGTGGGTCTGGAGTGCGGTCTGTGTATTTCTAACATGCCCCGGGTGCCGCAGGTGCTGCTGCCCTCCCCCCGCCCCAATTTAAGTAGCAAAGTCCTGACGAATGCAGTACAAAGGAAGGTGGCTCAAGCCCCCTGATCCTCTCTCGCCTCACCCCTAGAAACGTACACACCACGAATCTTCCCGAGCGTTCAGGCACCATCCGCAGCAGTGATGCTGCTGTGAAGGAACAAGGACTTAAGGCGCTTTGGCCCAGTGCCTATAAAATACCCATTTAGAAGATATACAAAAGCATACTTCAAAAATGTTAAACCCTCACCAACAGCTTTTCTCAAGAGACCATTTGTGTTACGATTACTTGTATAAATATGCTTCCTGCTTAAAGTAAACTTGACCCAAGTGGCTAGCAAATTAGAAACACCATTCATCTCTGACATATGATACTGTTGCCATGTAAAGGCCCTTAATAAGCCATTTACATTTACTGTGAGACTGTATGTTTTAATCACATTTAAAAATATAGAGCTCAAAGGCAGTTAACTGATTAGCATTCAGCCGCTGAGAATAATAATAGGCTATGATGTATAAGCTCTTCAATTATCTACTACTTATACTATATTTACCTATAAAAAGAGATTGTACTTCATTTTCCATTGTGCTATTACAAATTTTCCTTTGAAAGTACGGACTCTGAAGCAAAGATATGATAACTGTGGATAAAAACTGTTGAGAATATCAGCTCATGGTATAAGGAACTGACATGACTAATTGAAAAATAATTCCTTACTAATTGAGTTGTCATGTTTACAATGGGGAAAAAAAGACAATTTGTGAAAGTTCAAAGCAACGGTACAACTGAGGAACTGAACTAAGTTCACACTATGGTTGATAATATCATTCTGCATTTGTGCAGAAAAATGATTTCAGAACTTTTTGTTTTTTATAACTTGGATAAGACAATGCTATTTCATTTTAGTAAATGCTTACAGGCAAGTTGGGGATCGTGCAGTGTGGTTTAACATCTCCTTACTCTGAAGATCTGGCAGAAAAGGGTACCCAGAGAGGAAATCTAAGATATTTATAATGGTCCATAATTTTTAGCGTATGAATCAAATTCAAATATAACACCGGCCAAGAAAAATTAACTGTTGCTAACAGATGAGACGGAAGTCTGTGGTTTCAGAGATCCAAAGCAGTTAGAAGAAACACTACCGTGGCCTCCACGGCCTCCGCCTGATTATTCATGCATTCATTCGTGAATATTTATTTAGTGCCTACTGTCTGCCAGGCACTGTCCTGGGTACCAGGGCCCCCGGAAACCTTGTCTGTCTGGTTCGCTGCTGTATTCTCTCCCAGGGCATTATATTTATAGAAAGATGTTGTGGATTCATTTATTTCAGTCAAGTAAAAACGGAGACTGTGTAGGTTCCTGCTGAATAAACAGCAAGTCCCCGAAACCCAGATTCTGGAAGAATTAGCAACACCCAGTGTAAGAAAATCTATCAAGGTGTCAGAGGACATGGCAAGGTAAACCTAGTATTTTCAACCGTAGAACCATGTCCGCTTCAGGGGGACCTCTTTCAAATTGGGAAAAGAGCCTGTCAGATCTTGTAAGAGGGGCGTAGTGGGCAGATCCCCCGCCATCGGGAACATGCTCTAGTTCCTTAAACGTGGAGCGTTCCTGTTGTGCTCTCTCCCTTCCTTGAGTAAGTCATGCAGCCATCTGCTTGTCACATGCCTCTCGTTTGGATTCATTTTCAGGCCAACTGTTAAGAATTGCCTGACATTCTGTACAAAGCACCAGGAGCATTTATGCTTTTTGTTTTCAATTTATTGTTTTCAACGCGGAGGTGGAGGTGGTTAGTGATCTGTTTCCTTGGAAGGGATGATAGTTAGAGCCTCCTCTGGCCAACAGTGGGTACTTATCGAGAACTGACTAGAGCATCAAGTGTTCCTGAAGATAAAGGTCCTTGCTTTGTATCAGAAGCAACGGAGCCCAACTGCTCGGCCTCGGGGAACATACTGCCTAAAGCAACCGAGCCCACAGGCTGTGAAGCAGACCTCTGATGAAGAAGACATCTGTCATTTTACATCAGTGTCTCTCCCCCCCCCTTTTTTTTTTTGGCACCTTACAAGTATTAATAAATGTTCCACTAAAAGGTGACAATGTGTCTCTGAGTTTTAGAACATCACAGGTCTCATCTTCCTGTGGAAGGTCTTCCCCTGGCACCTAGCAGGTGTGGCTGCTTTGTTTTCTAGATATAGCTTGTCACCGGATAGGATACCTTAAAGGCCGAGAGGAAAAGTTAAGGTAGAAACATTTTTTCATTTTGTTTGGAAACCTAAGGCCATATTACTGTTTTTCTAGGGATCCATCAGGGAAGTATATTCAAAGGGATTTGCTCCCTGAAGAGCCAAGTATCATAACGAATTCAACTGATACTTTTTTCTTCATGGTATAAATTATGAAAATTTATGCTACTATCATACAGTTGACCAGCTTGTGCTTAGGCAAACATATATACTGTGACGTGAAAAAAAAATTTAAGGACTTACAACTTTAGGTCAATGGCAAAAGGTGCATCTCTTGCATCTCAAGTGCCTTAATGAAGAGTAATAGGTTTGCCCATCAGATTTTCTGAAATTACTATCATAGTAAGCAACATCTCCTTAAATAAACTTCTCAATCTTAGTACTTTATCTTATTTTATTTATTTTTTGAGAGAGAGACAGGGCATGAACAGGGGAAAGGGCAGAGAGAGAGGGAGAGAAACAAGCAGACTCACCACTGAGCAAGGAGCCCTACAAGGGGGCTCCATCCCAGGACCCCTAGATCATGACCTGAACTGAAGTCAGACTCTTAACCGACTGAACCACCGAGGTGCCCCTTAATCTTAGGACTTTTTTTTCTTAGGAGAAAGCATACCACTGCCTAGACCTCGTGGCAGAATCAGATCACACACACAAACACTCACACATACACACATACACACACACACACATACACTCACACAAGCACGTGTACCTATTAATACTGGTTGGGCCGTGTTTGTCCACTCTACCAATTACACACCACAATCAATCCCTCCTTTTCCTTTCAAAGTCACCTAAACCCAGTACTTTCCTACTCTTTGAGCTTGATCCACAGTAAGAACTACATTTTCCATAACAACCCAGCGCATACACATCCTTGTATACACACACAACTGAAACAAAAACAGCAGGAAGCTATATACAGGTGATGCATTTTTTTCTGTTACATTCCACTAAAAAATGCTGGTCAAAGATCCATTAAGTTGGGTCACAACATTAATGGGTTACAACCACAGTTTTTTGGAAAACACTGGCTCAAAGCACCTGGTCTTCTTCCCAAAGATGACGAGACCCAATTAGGATTACTAATCATGCAAAATGAATATAACGATGCAGATCCCACAGGTAACCACTGCCTGCAAAGCTTCCAAAGCTTTGAGCAGATTTCTGCTGGCAGAGCCCTGAGGACTTTGGCCCCCTCCCCTCCTTTGGAATTCTCATCACTGTGGGGCTTGAGGCCATTCCCTCCCTAACTTCCACAGTCTTCACTTCATTCCTCCCTCTTGCTCTCCAGCGCCACCCCCCGCCCCAACCTCAAATTCTTAATTCATAACCATTTCTAAACAAGACTTGAAAAATAGATTGAGCCAGGAAAAGGCAAGGCGCCCAGGGTCTCTGAACATCCTCCCCAGCCCCCAGCCCTTTCTGACAATTACCCTCTTATCTACCTAACAGAAGAGTTTAACATCCATAACTCAGTGACAAGATGAACACCATTGCTACTGGAACGCATCTTATACTGGGATTCAAAGATTTTCATTTTTGCTGAACCAACTAAAAAAAGTAACTCTGTGCCCTAAATGTTTGAGAGGGTTAGGCTGGCTGAGAATTGGCCTCTTATGGGTGAACTCGACAGCAAAAGGGAAAAGTATAACTGAAGTCACTGCCTTCCATATTTATCTGAGTGATGTCCTAGCTGCCATGGGATGGGGAGGGGAGGGGAATCCTAACCCTAAGCACCCTTGGGTGGCCGTTACATTGAGGAGTATGGTAACAGTGATACGTCAAACAAAGACGTGCTTTCATGTGCACTTGTACAAATTAACAAAAATTATTTGTAGGAGCAGTAGTACAATATAGGAATCCTTAAACCTGACCTACCCTTGGGACTTGTAACTTCTCCATTTCAAAATCACTAGGCATTTGTTTGACAACCATTAAAACTGCAATAATGGCTCATGAAAAGCGGCACACCCCCACCTTCCTACTCCACTCCTTAAACCTGTCCTCCAGTCCCAGAAAGAAACTCCCTTGCTACTGTACATAAAACTTACTCTAAAACCCAGAGAACTCAGAGCCTGAGATGTGGGGATCCAACACAGGGCATTCGGGACCCCAGTGATCCATCTGACATTCTCTCAAGTTATGGGGAAATGTACTAAATGACTACTGGGATCTTTTGGTAACACTGTACTCACTCTGCGGCTGACATATCGACCATGACATACTACACTGTTAGCTTTCCACCCCAGTTAGAAAATTTAAAAGAGAAACCAGGTCACACACAGCCTGAAGCTGGAGGGTGGGTTTGCTTTATAAAACGCATGTATTGTAGGACCTACTTTTGGGGTCTTCTGATGGGGCTAAGAATGTGTGTGATGTGGGAAGGAGGTATTTCCTAAATTGCTTCCTTCCCTCTGAGCTACCCACTGTCACACAGGCTGTGTTTACACATTTAGCAGCTAAATACTGGTGTCTATTTTATTACGTAAACAAGCAAAACCTCACCATGTCCTCGATGTGCTCTTCTATCAGCCTTAATGAAGGGTTGGGCACTCCTTGTTTGGAAGTGTGTTCAATTTCAGGATTTGGTTCACTTGGTTGCAGTGTCTGGGGAGGTAGGTGTAGGCAGGCAGTTCGTGCAAGTCGTCACAGAGATGCACATCACTGTGACTTTTGTAATTCATATTTTCCTGCCTTAAGAGAAATTCTTTTTTTAGTCTTACCCAGAGATGCATAAGAGCAAAAGGTTAGCCTATTTTACTGATACGCTTTGGCCCAGAACTTTTTCCTCCAAAGTAAGTTACAGGGACGTCTCCATACACTAACTGGTTTTGTTTGGACTGTAAAAACAGGACTGTTCGTAGTCTTGACGTCAACTGTGTGGAGAGTTCAGTAGTTTCCTGTAGAAACGAATAGGAAGATCCCTGGCTTTCTCAAAATATAACACCTGCGGGGCGCCTGGATGGCTCAGTCAGTTAAGTGTCTGCCTTCGGCTCAGGTCATGATCCCAGAGTCCTGGAATCAAGTCCCACATTGGGCTCCCTGCTCAGCAGGGAGTCTGCTTCTCCCTCTCCCTCTGCCTTTCCTCCCTCTGGTGCTCACACTCCCTCTCTCTCTCAAATAAATAAAATCTTAAAAAAAAAAAAAAAAGCACCTGCATTAGGAGCCCTGAATGATCAAATCAAAAATCCAGGCGGGTGTGCAGAGGGGACGTATGAGAGAGGAACTTGTTTCCCTATCCGTGGTGCCGCTGGAATCTGTCACAGAACATTTACCTGAAGAGAAGAAGAGAGGTGGGTTTTGATAGACTGTTTGAAAGTGTGTAACTCTCAAGCTACCTGAACATTTGGGAAGAGTTTGGCAGGGCAGAGGGCTACCCCACACCGTCAAGTCTTCAAGAATAAACAGAAGGAATACGTTTTGAAAAGGATGCATTTTTCCTCAATTCTCTCCCTCATTCATTCATTCACCGGTCATTTATTGAGTATCTAGCATTGTATTCGTGAAAGTCGGGTCAGGAAACTGAGACCGCACCAATACTCTGAACAGGGAAATTTTAATGGGAAGAATTCTTAGCTAATGAAAAGGGATTAACTACTGAGGGGTAAAGAGATCTCTAAGCAGGTGGAGGGAGCAGCTTCTATCCCAAGGCTAAGGAAAGTACTCAAGAGAGAGGGCCTTCTCTCAGGGATGAGATTCAGACTCCATGGGCAAAGGGGTGGCTCTGGCCCAAGGATGGTGGCGGATCTCACCGTGGCGCTTCAGGGAGCTTCCCACAGGGCGCTGGCGAGCCTCCCTGGAAGCAGCCTGAGGCCGAGCCAGTGCGACTCGCTGCAGGTTTGCACAGGAAGCTGCCCGATGGCCACCCCAGAGACAAGCCCCTTCCCCTCGAAGTGTCCCTCCGGTGCCCTCTGCTGACAAAGCCTAAGCTGCATCAGCTGGCAAAGGAGAAACGTTGCCAGGGTCCGGCTGCAGCACGACAAAAGGAGGCAAAGAGGAATGGATTTGGAGCAGAGAGACAATAAACCGACAACCTGCATAACCACATGATTTAGATACTCGGCCAGACATAGCATTAGAGATGAATAAATGTGGTCCTTGCCCTTAAAAAGCTTATTGTAGGAGTGGATGGAGCCAGTCCCTAGATGAAGGCATCGATTTTTTTTTTTTTTTTTTTTTGGTTTATTCCCTTTAAAAAATCACTGCTCTCTGAGCCCTCTGAGCCTCTCCGAAGACCATCACGTACATTCAAGGTACTTCCTTTAGATATTAAGTCATTTGCTATTTTATTTTTTCAGGGAAATAATAAGGTCATTTGCTATTTTAAAGCAACCCTAATTGGGGCGCCTGGGTGGCTCAGTCGTTAAGCATCTGCCTTCGCCTAGGTCATGATCCCGGGGTCCTGGGATCGAGCCCCGCATTGGGCTCCCTGCTCAGCGGGAAGCCTGCTTCTCCCTCTCCTACTTCCCCCCGGCTTGTGTTCCCTCTCTCGCTGTGTCTCTCTCTGTCAAATAAATAAATAAAATCTTAAAAAATAAATAAATAAAGCAACCCTAATCAGTGCAATATACACACAGAGAAGCTAGCTCTGGAGCCAGACCAGCAGAGTTGGAATTTGGGCTCCTCTGTTTACGGACTTGGTAACTTTGGGCAAGTGACATAATCTAGCTGTCCTCCAGGTCCTCCTCCATAAAGTGAGGATCCAAATAGTATCAACCTCACAGGCTTGGTGAGAGGATCAACTGAGATGGAGGCACACAAGTACTTTTAACACAATATCTGGCAGACAAAATATAATTATACATATTATAATAAAATAGGGCTAAAAATGATCTTTTAGATTCTCCATTCAGGTTCCCAGGGATTGTTTTCATGAACCCACATTTAGAAAGATCTTGCTTTTAAGCAATTCATTTAAAAGAGTTATAAATGGGGGTGCCTGGGTGGCTCAGTCAGTTAAGTGTCTAACTTCAGCTCAGGTCATGATCTTGGGGTCCTGGGATTGAGCCCCACATGGGGCTCCCCGCTCAGCAGGGAGTCTGCTTCTCCCTCTGCCCTTCTCCCGGCTCGTGTTCTCTCACTCTTTCTCCCTCTCAAATAAATAAATAAAATCTTTTTTAAAAATAATAAAAAATTAAAAAAAAAAAAAAGAGGGACACCTAGGTACTCAGTCGGTTAAGCATCCGACTCTTGATTTCAGCTCAGGCTATGATCTCAGGGTGGTGAGATAGAGCCCCGTGACAGGCTCTGCAGGCAGCGTGGAGTCTGCTTGCTTTTCCTCCCTCTGCTCCTCCCCCTGTGCTCTCTCTCTGTCTCTGTCTCTCTCTCTCAAATAAATAAAATCTTTTTAAAAAAGATAAAAGTCTAGATTGACTCCAAGCTTACTTTTATATGGCACATCTTAAATGAAGTTTTACAAATTAAAAAAAAAGGTGTGTGGAAGATAACACAGGAATAGTAAGGGGCCAGAAAAAATGTGCAAAAACAGAGCCGAAGAAACTATGTGTGTTTGGTTAAGAGGTTTAAAATGAGAGGTCTTTGCTCTCTTCAGATAGTTCAAGGGTGATTTTGGTTTTCTTGCTCTGCTGGTCAAAATGAGTATGTGGAACTTAACAAGGAAGGGGTTTTGGTTCAGCATAAAGGAAAAAAAACTTGTAACAACTACAGCCATTCTAACCATGGTTGAAGTACATGCACTTAGTGGCTGGTACCTGCTACTCCTGGAGACGTTCACACAGAGACGGGATGGACACCTGCGGTAGCCTGACACCCCACCCACACCTCCCTCCCGAGATGAAGCCATCAGCACTCCGCAGGGGTGGTGCAGGTGAAGACAGCTGCCCTGCCCAAGGGCACGCACGCCCCTCCGAGGCAGTCTGCATAGGGGCACACCTGCCCGGCTCCTTTGCTTCGGCACCAGACAGCTCTCAAGGATCATTTCAGCTTCAGAACTTCTCTAACGTGGGCTGAGGCCCCTACCGAGACCGCCGCACTTCTCCTTCTACCCTATCCTGCTTCCTTCCCTCCCACAGGGGTGGATCCCCAAATCCCTAAACAACTGCCGGCAGGAGAATCTGCACCTCACAGTCTGCTTCTCGGGGCAGCCCAGCCTGTGACAATACCTGCCCAGGATGCTAGAGATACGGCTCTGAGCAGGATAACTGCAAAGGTCCCCTACAGTCCTGTGACTCGACAAAGCCATTGGGCATCTGAAGCTGAATGTTCTAAGTCTACACAGTGTCCACTATGTGCAATCCATACGGATGATCCTCAAGAGAAATCTCAACCTTCTTTAGTACCGTCTGATCTACGGCCGGCCTGAAGTCACTTAGGAGGGGTACCTGTGGGGTCATTACATTGTTCATTCAATCACTTGTCAAGTCTTTCAACAACTATTTATCAAGGCCCAGACAGGCACCCAGCCTGGTAGAGACAACAGTGAACAAAAGAGCTCTTTTCTGGAGCTTACATTCTAGTGAGGAGAAACATATCAACCTATTTTCCAAATTTCAGTCATTTGCATAATGCTTCCAAAATTTCTGCCTCTATGCCCATTGCCTGATCATGGTACTTCTACTTCCTCTGGCTTATAGATGGTGGATTCACAGTTTTATCTACTTTCGGCCCAACGTAGGCTAAAATGTTCACAAAAGGATAAGCTGAGTATATACATATGTTTTCTAACACACATTAAAATAAACATATAACTTTAAAATAAAAAAAAATGAACACCTGCATATCATTTGTGCCATATGCGTACCATACTTTAGGAAGCAATTTATACAAAGGATCACACAGAGAAATGTAAAACTGCAAGGGTGACAAGTACTTACAATGAGAAGTATCCAGTGTCCTCAGAATATATAACAGGGGGATTTAATTTACTTAAGAGCTTCCCCCAAGGAAGTGAGCTAATATCTGAAAGAAGAGTAAGAGCTGACAAGGTAAAGAGGTGGAGTGTGTGTTGTGAAGAACATTCCAGATAGTGGCAGCAGCATATGCTAAGGCCCTGTGGCAGGAGGGAACACAATGCCAATGAGGCTCAAGTGTGGTGACCAAGGGGTAGGGAGCATGTCATGAACTGAGGCTCGCTGGCAAAGTAGAGGCCAGTGAAGGAAAAGGGAAGTTAGGTAGATTCCGTTCTCCAACATCCGTAGATAACCAAGTTGAAGCTATATATACATAATCACTCTCTCCCTCCTTCTCTCCCCCACACAACTGAATTGTAACACTTCTCTAGACCCTCTGCCAAAGGACACAAATAAGCAGCATCAACATGCGTGTTTCTGGACTGGGGCTGTGAAATTATTCCAGACTTGAAATTTTGGGGGCTGAGGTTACATTTGTTAAAATATTTAGACCTTTCCCCTAGGCTTTTATTCATTCCATCCAGCAGGTGGAGTATAGGGATATGCTTTTTGTTCCCAGCAAATCCCCTTATGTCGAAAAGGAAGAGCAAGGTTTGCCCGCACAGTGAAGGGTGAGAGAGAGAACAAGGAAGCAGTGATTGTGTATTTGAGTCTCATTCATATGGAAAACATGAGCTAATTAGCTTCTTACTGCTGCGCTTCCAGAGATTCTGAATTTGACGTTTCTGTCCAAGTTTGGGGAGCTATTAATCAGTCCCAAAACAAATGAAGTGGCTTAAAAAGAATCACATAACCAAAAACCACATCCTTCATAAGATAAAAAAAAAAAAAAACAGAAAGGCAACTTGGAAACTCTTCAGAGATGGTGCCCGTTTCAGGGTTTGGGGGGGATTTGGCTGGCTGACAGAGATGTCTTAATCTGGGGATGAAAATAGAGAACACAAACATATTTACACAGCTCTAATGAGGAAAACTCAACAGACCACATTGCCCTGTGGAAAGCGGCTTCTTAAAGTCCTATAGCCAAACAGTGACCTTGTGGGAAAAAACAAAGAAACCGAAGGACAGAAAGTGAATAGAGACAGAATAAGTTAGTTGGGGGGCTCCAGATTCTGTAAGAAACATGACTGATTCTTTATAACCATTCTGAATTGATCTCATTCCTTTTTCTGGAAGACACAGAGACCTGCCTTCCTGACAACCAAACAAAGAAGACAGTTCCTGAGTCTCTGCCATGGAGGAGGTTATTGCAACAGATGTGGGGGAAAAGGAGAGAAAAGGGCTCTATTGAGGACTTGCCCCTGAGGACCCTCAGCTGGTGGATGTGGTTTATAAACAAACCCTCAGAACGCAACCTAAGAGAGCACCGAAATAAATGCAGGCAGGGTGCTCTAGGAGCATGGGCGGAAGGAAAAATTCCTCCTGGGGGAGTTAGAGAAAGCTTTCCAGAGGAGGTGATGTCTGACCTGTGTCAGAAGAGATGAGCAGGTGTCTACCAGGCAGGGAAGAAAGCAGGAAAAGGGGGGACCATGGGGAATGGGGGGAGGGAAGCAGGATGATGGAGTCTCACCTCACTCATGGATTAGGAACGAGAGAGCCCACTTATAAAGAGGAGTCAGTCCCCCCATGGTCAAACTCAGTCCTGAAAAGCCCCCAGAGAGATGGACGTACCATATCTCAGTGAGGAACTGGCATGCATTTGGGGGGGGGGGGCTATGAACACTGAATAATTAAGCCCTGTAATCACATTCAGGCAGCCAGGTGCTCCCAGTACGAGAGGCCTGGAAAACCAGGATAGCAGCAGACTCTTGCCTCCCCTCACTCCGTGGGGGGAAACAGACACAGGAGTAGAATGTCAGACAGATCACCCACAGTATTTACTGTTATCTTTCTCCTTCCTCCCTCCCCCACGCTCTCTCTCTCCTGAGTTGGTAAAGTTGATTTCTTTTAAGTTAACTGTGTGTGCATGTGATGTCACTTTCCTTCCACGTATAGGGCACAAGCCGGGAGTGACCCAACTCCACTATTCAGTATGTGGTTTCTGCATCTCTAACACAGGGAGAACATTAAAACCTCCCTCACAAGGTTATGGTGAGGATGAAATGAGCTAATCAGTGGAGACTGCACAGAACACTGCTTGGTGCAGGGTAAGTGTTTAATTATTACTGTTACGATCATTACTCCAATCACAGGAGACAGCACACGTTAGGACACAGAAAGACAGAGGAGAATGGTGTGTTTAGAGGATGGTGAACAGCACAACCAGCCAGAGGTGAAGCTAGTAAGGTAGGCTTTGGGGAATTTGTGAATATTCTTTATTGCAGGACTAAGCTTAAATTCTATCTTTGGGTAAGAAGAAACCAATGGAGGTATTCTGCAGGTAGGTCATACTTCTACATTTATATTAAACTGAGATACCTCTGGCTGTTGTGTGGAAAAGAAGATGGGAAAACCTGTCAGAAAGCCACTGTAAGAGTGTGGTCTTGGGGGGCACTGGGTGGTTGATTTAGTTTAAGCATCCGACTCTTGGTTTTGGCTCAAGTCATGATCTCAGGGTAGTGGGATCAAGCCCTGCATTGGGTTCCACACTCTTTGGGGAGTTTGCTTGGGATTCTCTGTCTCCCTCGTCCTCTGCCCCTCCCCACCATGCACCCACTTGCGCTCTCTAATAAATAAATAAATCTTCAAAAATAAAAGAGTGTGGTCTTGGGATGAGGAGGACCTGAGCTGATGACAGTGGTGAGGGTGATGATTTTAATGTCAGTTCCCCCAAAACAGACCCTGAGACCATGACTTGGGCACAGGCTGGGAGGAGATCCCAAAAAGCACAAGTGTGGGAGGGGAAAATAAGACAGGGATAGGAGAAGGGCCAGCCATGCCTCATGGAACAGGTCACTGGTGTGGACAAGTGAGGCTCAATTCCACCGGGGTCTCTGCGAGGCTGTGGAGAAGACACCTGGGAATTGCCCCAATCATGGAAGTGGGATACTTGTGCAGCATGCCACCCTTCTCCAGCTGAGGGCTTCCCCTGGAGGTGTAAATCCCCGTACTTTGGAGCTGCTGTGCCTCCAGACTGAGCAAACTTCTTTAACACCCAAGGAAGTCCTCAGGCAGAGAAAAAAAGAGAGGCAGGCTCTGGAGGGGAAGCTGTTGGTTTGTATGGGGACCGTCCAACAAGGCTGCATGCGAGCTCAGAAGTGGCTTGAAGAGATATGAGGCAGGGCATGATGATGACGATGATGATGACGACGACAATAATACTAGCTGCAGTAGGTAACCTTTTCTGAGTGCTTACCATGGACCAGACATGATGCTAAGCATCTCATGTAAATGCATTATCACGGTCTATCCTTACAACCCTCAGGAGGTGCCAGTGCTATTACTATCCTTATTTTACAGATGGGGAAACTGAGGCACTGAGAGGTTATGTGATATGCCCAAAGGTACATAGCTAGGAGATGATGAAGCGCATGCTGGATCTCATGTATTGTGACTCCAGAGCCCATACCTTCAATCGCTACTGCATACTGCCTCAAAAAGACTGGCAATGAGCTGGGAAGAAGAGATGAATCTGAGAATGATTTAAGACAGTGCAATCCAATACAATAGCCACCAGCCGTGTGTGGCTACTGAGCACTTGGAAATGTGACTAGTACAACTAAAGCAGTGAAGTTTGAATTTTATTTAATTTTAATTAAAATAGTTATGCATGCCTAGGGGCTACTGCATTGGACAGTGGAAATTTAGGAGGTAGAATACTCTGCCCTTGAAGAAGGTAAAGAATACTTAGATGTTTACCAATATGGTGATGTTATGATGCATCTTTATGTGTGTCACAGTTAATTAATTACAAAGAGTATTGAAAATTCTGGGGGCGCCCAGGTGGCTCAGTCGTTAAGTGTCTGCCTTCGGCTCAGTTCATGATCCCGGGGTCCTGGGATCGAGCCCCACATCGGGCTCCCTGCTCCACGGGAAGCCTGCTTCTCCCTCTCCCACTCCCCCTGCTTGTGTTCCCTCTCTCGCTGTCTCTGTCAAATATAAATAAAATCTTTAAAAAAAAAAAAAGAAAATTCTGAAATTAATGAATTTTTTATATTTAATAAAATCAAACTAAAGCAGGCACACAGTTTTAAAAACACAGTATTACAAAATTTATAGCAGTAGTACACTTTCCCATTGTACTCCTGGTTCCTGCTCTCCAGATGCAACCACTTTTATTTCTTCTAGACATATCTCCTGATACTTACTTTGTATTTCTAAACAGTATCTATTAAACAGTACCTATTAGTTTCATTCTATGGAAGATACAGATTTAGCTTTTTATACTATATGCCCACCAGTTATTTACATAACCTCTATCCCATCCCAGGGCCCTTCTCATCATGCCTAAAGAGTCACATCACTGGTTTGTTCAAGATTCAATGTTCACATTAGTAAAATGTTGTAATTATTAGTTACATATAAGCGAGGGGATGATTTCATGTCATTTTTCATACAAGTGTCTATCTTTCATTTCCTCCATTTTCAGCTTACTCATCATTAATTTAGCCTCAAACTTTCAGACAAGCTCTAAGAAGCCTCTCAATACAATCAACCACATTTTTTATCATTTTGATTTTCATTGAGACATCCCTCCTGGAGCCCTCAGATCTGTGAGGGCCTTTGGCAGCACCATTACCCTGTGGCTTCCCACCAATATTTTCCTGGGATTCCTCGTGCCTCTCTCCTATTTTAGATTTGCTATTCCAGGATCCCATGCAATCTTCTTTCTTGATTTAGCCCCTGGGCTATTTAATATTACCTCTAGTAGCTTTTTTCACAAATGGTAAATGGAAAGTTACTATTTAGAAGGTGTTTCGGTCTTCATTTGATAGTCCAGCCGGGTATGGAAGTCTCAGTTGTAAATTACCCTCCCTCAGGAACATGAAGGCATTGCTCTGTTGTCCCTTAAGCTTACAGTGCTGACGTGAGGGAGTGTAATGCCATTCTGATTCCTGATCATTGAATGTTACCTCTTTTCCTCTCTGGAAGTTTTCATTATCTTCTCTGGCTCCAGTATTTGAAGTATTAGAATAATGGGTCTTGCTGCAGATATTTTCCATACATTGCGGTAGGTTAGTGGTGGGCCCTTTCAGTCTAGAAATACATGACTTTTGGTTCTAGAGAATTTTCTGGCAAAATTTCTTAGATAATTCTTTTCCTCTCCTACCCCTTCTACACACACATACATTCTCTCTCTCTACACACACACACACACACACACACAATTTCTCTGGAGAATCCTAATTAATACAGTTTGTTAGGTATTAAATAGTACTACAATCTTGTAAAGAAAACCCTCATTTTTGGAGATGCATAATAACATATTCAGGGGTAAAATATCATGATATATATAATTTACAATGGTTCAGCAAACACAGACATACAAAAGCAAATAGGCAAAATGTTAACAATGAATAAATATAGGAGGTGGGGGTATGGGAGTTTATTGCATTTTTTTTAATGTTTTATTTATTTATTCATGAGAGTCAGAGAGAGAGAGAGAGGCAGAGGCAGAGGGAGAAGCAGGTTCCCCACCTAGCAGGGAGCCCGATGCGGGACTCGATCCCAGGACCCTGGGATCATGACCTGAGCCGAAGGCAGACACTTAACCATCTGAGCCACCCAGGCGCCTTGCATTCTTTTAGTATTTTTTCTGTTTAAAACTTTCCAGAGTAGAAAGTCAAGTCAATTAGGAAATAAAAAATCAGAGCAGTAAGTGGGAACTGGCAGTATTAGAAGTTCATCTCATTTCTCATGGTAATCAAGTAGATAAAGTATTAAAAGCTTCTGGTGGGCTGAGGTGACAAAGGAGAGGTCTTGAGCTGGAAGTAAGCAGAAACTATTACTGAGACTACTACCAACCAGGAGTTTCAAAGAGCTGTACTGTCAGTGATGGGATGGATCAAGGGAAAAATAATCTATCCCATGGTTGGGGATATGGCTGTCCTCAGGCCTGTATCATGAGAAAGGAAAGTCTCCCTCTAAGAAGCTATAATCATGAGCCTGTCCTCAAGCAGAATTGGACTACAAATTTATACTACTTGCCTCATCTAGGAACCCATACCCTTAGAAATTAATGTAAGAGAGTGGTCCATGATATTCTTTAGACACCAAGTACAAGCAAACAATCCAAGAATTACTGGGCAACTGGGTGATTCAGTTGGTTAAGTGTCTGACTCTTGGTTTCAGCTCAGGGCATGATCTCAGGGTCATGAGCTAGAGCCCTGCCTCAGGCTCTGAGCTAAGCATGGAGGCTGCTGAAGATTTTCTCTCTCCCTCTGCCCCTCTCCTGCCCACACATGCTCTCTTTCTCTCTCTCTCTCAAACAAAACAAAACAAAAATTACTTATAAAAAGTTGAACAAGAGGGAGTCAATGGACAAAAATGGTGCTGTGGAATACTCAAGCACTTCAGACACTGGACTTTCGGGTACTAACTGGATACAGACCATCAAGAAGTACATTTAAAGTGGTCAAATACATTTTTTCAAAAGGGACTTACAGTGTGAGAAATAAAAAGACTATCATGAACACCAGGTGGGTTTAACTCAGAAAGGAATGAAATAAGATTCCAAATGAACAACAGAGATACTGAAATTAAAAACCTAATGGGTAGATTGCTTCCAGAAATGTCAGAGGAGTGAAGCAGACATGAAGCCCTCCCATAGTTAACAATAATAGAAATAAGACTAAAGAAATATGTTTTAGAGGACATCTAAGTAAAGATATTTTGGACTGTGGAGAGAGTCCAAAAGCAGACAGAAGCAAGAGAGTTTAATCTCAATAAACTGCCACAGGAAGGGGTCAGAATTGAGAGTTTATGTCTTCCCGGACTGAGGATGATGCCCAACCCTTACAGCTCTAGTTGTAAAAAACAAAACAAAACAAAACAAAAAACAAAAAAATAGCAGTGGAAAACCACAGCCTTACCAGCTAAGGTGCCAAAGATCAGAGTTCAAGGCTGAAAACGTAGCTAGAAATCTACAGGAAAAGTACTGGCAGCAGAAAAACCACAGAAAGAGTATAAAACTCTGAGTATAAACTCTGCCCAACTTCTGGGCCAAGAGCTAAACTACGCATGTGTGGGAACAGGCACTAAGAGGCCTAGGGAAAAAGTGGGCAGAAACCAGAAAGCAATCTGCTCTTGAGTAAGAAAACTGTGTGCTGCCCTATCTGTGAGTTTGCTGCTTTTTTTCAAAATTGAGTTAACTTCCCAAACATGCACAAGTCAGGTACCAGAAAGTTGAATCTTACAGGCTTGAAAGGTCAGAGACAGAGCCCCAAACCAGCCAAAATAGCTAGAAATTAAGAAGAGGGGAATAACTAAAAGCAAGAAAATCAAAGAGAGTGACCTCTATCTCTGTTGAAATCCTTGACTAAACACTACATTACAAGAAGTGGAAAACTCCCAAAGGATCAGGTGGGAAAGGTAGCAATGAGAAGCCATAAGAACAGAGATATTCAATGCTGCATACTCTAAGGGTGACAAAAGTAACACTGGAGTCCAGACAAGTTAATTGCCTACTAGAAAACAAAATGCACCTCAGAAGAATGAAAGAGAATCTAGAGTTGCCATAACATATCATCTGTAAGGCTCAATTTTCAACCAGAAATTACTAGATATACCAAGAAATGTTAAGTGTGCTCTGTATTCAGGGGAAAAGGCAGCCAATAGAAACTGACTCTGAATGCCTCCACATGTTGAATTTAGCAGACTTTAAAGCAATTATTATAAATATGTTCAAAGAAGTAAAGGAAAATACGGTATCGTATTGAATGGACAGCTAGGAATTCTCAAAAGAAAAACGGAAACTAAGAAAAAAAAAGGAAATTCTAGATCTGAAAAGCACAAAAACTGAAATTTAAAAAGTTTATTACATGGGCTCAATTATCTATTGAGAATGGCAGAAGAAAGAATCAGTGAACTTGTAGGGCAACAAAAGTATCAAGAAACAGAAAGAATAAAGATTAAGGTAAATTGAGGAGAACCTCAGAGACCTGAGGGAACAATATACAAATGTTGCAATACACATATAACCGGAATTCCAAAGGAAGAGGAGAAAGAAAAAAAAGGGTAGAAAAAAATATTTGAAGAAGGAATTGCTGAAAACTTACCAAAGGGGAATAAGGAAACTCTTAGGGGTGATGGAAATGTTCTGTATTTTGATTGTGGTGGGGGTTTCATGGGCATATACATTCATCAGAACCCATCTAATTATACAGTTTAAGTGGGTATGTTTTGTTGTACATAAATGATCTCAATAAAGTTATTTAAAAATGTAAATGATGAACTATACCTCTCTCTTCCATTTAAAAAAAAACAAAAACTAAGAAGGGGAGCCTGGGTGGCTCAGTCAGTTAAGCATCCAACTCCTGATTCTGGCTACAGGTCATGATCTGAGGGTCATGAGATCAAGCCACCACATCGGGCTCTGCACTGGGCATGGAGCCTGCTTAAGATTCTCTCTCTCCCTCTTCCTCTGCCCCCCTGCCCTGGCTTACACACTCTCTCTCTCTCTAAAAAAAAAAAAAAAAAAAAAAGTCCTAACAAATGGGCTAAATATTATACTGGACATATGGGAGAGAATATGGATAAAGAAAAAAATAAATCTGAAGAAATTAACCGGAATGTAACATGGTGAAATCAAGAGGTCAGGGAGAAGAGAATGAGAGGAGGAGCTGTAGTATGAGACAGAGTGGAAATGTGGACAGATAGTATTTGAAGGGATTTTTACTGAGAATTTTCCAAAGTTGATGAAAGACATGAATCCTACGTTTCAGGAAGCACATGGAGTCCTGCAGAGTAGAAACAAAACTACAGCCACATCTAGACCAAGAGCTGTGAGGGGGGGAGAAAACCACGGAGAGTATCTTCAAAACAGGTGGAGGAAAGAGGGATTGCCTACGAAGTGGCATTTACACTGGCAGCAGACTTTTCAACCCAACAGTAGTGGCCAACACAGAGTAGAATCCGGTCTTCAAAGTACTGAGAGAAAATAGATTTCGACCTCTCCTGCTCCCCCCTGGGTACCTTGCACCCAGCTGCAGAGCTATTTCTGAACACACCTTCTGTTTTGAGCCTTCTCATTACCTCTTCACTCCCAGTCCATCAAATATGTCCAGTCTCTTGGGCTATTAAGGGATTTTATTTAAAGTAAACAGTGTTAATGTGCTGAGGGTGTTAATGACTCGATGCTGTGGGTTGCCAGTATTGACCTAAGCTATTTTTATTATAATATTACTTAAATACACACAAATATATAAAACTAGGCATAAACTCTTATGCTTATCGTTCTTACACAACTATTAAACCAAGACAAATTCATAAATACATATGATTAACTTATAAAGAAATTATAAGCAAAATTATGACAATAAAATCTAAAATACAGATATGTGTGGCCGATGATACTAATTTGCTGAGATGAATGGCTAAAACTGTGTTTGTTTTTTAAAAATTTTATTTATATGAGAGAGAGAGATAGCAAGAGAGTATGATCGAGGAGGAGAGGGAGAAGCAGACTCCTTGCTGAGCAGGGAGTCTGATGGGGGGGGCTTGATCCCAGGACCCCGGGACCATGGCCTGAGCCGAAGGCAGACACTTAACTGACTGAGCCACCCAGGTGCTCCTAAAATTGTGTTTCAGAGCAGAAAGATACCATTGTGTGTCTTTTCCTTCACTGAAGCAGGCTCAGAGCAGAGAGTCAGGCTGCCTGGGTTGAAAGCCCACTGTGTGATTTGGGCAAGTGACTTAATCTCTTTAAGCCCCCACCCCTCCCCTCTAAAATGAAGAGAGTGAAACCCAAATCAGGAATGTTGTGAGGATTAAATGCAACAAGAGGGGAGTACTTAGCCCAGTGCCCAGCACATAAAATGGGCTTTATAAATTATTATTACTATTGTTGTAATTTGTCCTCTTTGATAATAAACCCATTTTAACTTCTGTTCCATCATTTTGAAATTTAAAACACAATACTAAAAAAATTTCTTTTCAAGAAAAAAGTCCTAATGAACTTGGAATCTACAAGCTGGCTCTTGGCTGAGTCTTTGCCTGTAATGAAAAAGGTAGTGATCACATCAGGCTTTTGAGTTTGGAACACCTCTGCTGGCGTGGACCTCCTAAGACTCAATTTCTACATAATGTCTTCCCTTAAGTCTACCCTGCGATGGGAAGTCAATGGCCTTCCCTTGCTCCCAGTGTAAGCATAAACTCCCATGCAAACCTGGGAGCTATAACGATGTTATAACGATGTTATAGCGATGGGGTAAATGTCCAGGCGATCCAGAATAGGTATACAGTCCCTTTTAGAGATCCTCCCTGAAATAGAAACACACACACACCACCTCTACCAACACCAACACCACCCTTAGATTTAACAGCTTCCTGGAAATGAAGGGTTTTAAGCCAAAGGAGTTGCTCCAGGGTGAGAACCTTAGTCTTGGTGGCAGGCTGTAGCAGGATGGTGATAAAGGGGAGGGTCTGTCATCCTTTAGGGGCAAAAGAATGCTTATAACATAAAAAAACAAAGAAACCCCTATATATTCAGTCTACCAAGAAAGCAGGTTCAGCTATTTAAAACAAAATCTTACAGTTTTAATCTTTATGAGATGGTAATTTATGGTAAGAAAGGCTTGGATGAAATTGAACTATCTTTATAATGTTTGTCAAGAGAAATTTAAGGGGCACCAGGGTGGCTCAGTCAGTTAAGCATCTAACTCTTGATTTTGGCTCTGGTCATGATCTCATGGTCCTGAGATCAAGCCCTATGCTGGGCTCCTCACTGGGCGTGGAGCTTGCTTGGGATTCTCTCTCTCTCCCTCTGCCCCTCCCCCACCCCTCTCTCTCTAAAAAAAGAATAAAAAATTTTTTTAGAAAGAGAAATTTAATAAGCAAACTAGCAACACTAGAGGATGAACTTTTCACCACTTGAAAAAAACAACCATTTTTAAAAATGACTTTAGCCCCTACTGTATACAATGAAGCTACTTAAAAATAAGTTATAGCTATCTCTCTTAATTAAGGAAAGTCTTTTAAGCTCTTGGTCCCAAAGGTACATGCTTGAGGGTAATCATAATCTGTTTCCAGTACTTCTTGTAGTTGACTGGCCCTATTGCCAATTAGTCTAAATGGGTAAGGAATTAGCTGAGCTATCTGAGACTGGGTAGGTTCAGACATTTCTTACAAATAAAAGCAGATCCTTCAGGGGGGACCTGGGTGGCTCAGTCGGTTAAGCATCTGCCTTCTGCTCAGGTCATGATCCTGAGGTCCTGGGATGGAGCCCCTTGCTCAGTGGGGAGCCTGCTTCTCCCTCTGCCTCTGCCCCTCCCCCAACTCTTGCTGTCTCTCAAATGAATAAAAATCTTAAAAAAAAAAAAAAAGGCAGATCCTTCAGAGTGAGAAGGTCACTTCTCACTAGGTACTTTTGTCCTTAACCTTAAGTCCTCTCCTAATGGCTCTGCAAACTCTGTGATAAAATGTAGCAAAGGCCAGATAAAGTACATCATGTGAAACACTTATCAAAGACCACTTCAGGGGGGCCTGGGTGGCACAGTTGGTTAAGTGTCTGCCTTTGGCCCAGGTCATGATCTCAGGGTCCTGGGATCAAGTCCCACATTGGGCTCTGGTTCAGCGGGGAGTCTGCTTCTCCTTCTCCCTCTGCAACTTCCCCTGCTTGTGCTCTATCTCAAATAAATACCTTAAAGAAAAAAAAAGACCACTTCAACCCAGGTGTTATACCACAACCTGAGAAAAGTACGCACAGAGGCTCCACTGACGGACCCCTGCCCATTACCTGAAGCCCACTTTGCCCATACCCAAACTATGACTGCCTTCCTCCACCTCCCAGAATACTGAGAGGCACCTGCATGGCTCAGTTGGTTGAGCAGCTGCCTTGGGCTCAGGTCATGATCCCAGGGTCCTGGGATCGAATCCTGCATTGGGCTCCTTGCTCAGTGGGGAGACTGCTTCTCCCTCTGCCTCTCCCCTCCGCTTGTTCTCTCTCTCAAATAAATAAATAAAATCTTAAAAAAAAAAAAGGGTAGAATTCCTCCAATACCTTAAGAATGCTAGATACAAAGAACAATGACAGCTAGATTCAGACAAAACACCAGATTCTTAGAAATGAGGATTCCCACATACACGACCACCCCACCAATTTAAATAAAAAGTGGGGGTGGCCAAAGAACAGAAAGCAAGGACTCAGATACTAGTGCCCCATGTTCACAGTATTATTCACAATGGCCCAAAGTAGAAGCAACCTAGTGTCTATCAACAGAGGAATGCATCAACAAAATGCAGTATCTAAATACAAGGGAATACTGTGCAGCCATAAAAAGGAAGGAAATACTGACACATTGTACATCACAACATAGATGAACCTTGAAAACATTACGTTAAGTGAAACAGGCCAGACACAAAAGGACAAATGCTTTATGATTCTATTTATATGAGGTATCTAGAAGAGACAAATAGAGATCAGCAGGGGCTGGAGAGAATGGAGAGTTATAGCCTCTCCTGGGCCCCCCATACTCCCCTCCCTCTCAAAATGTCCAAAGATCACAGTCTGGAAAATATGTTTTGTAAAATTATAATGAAGGGTCCATATTTCTATTCCTAGAAGGGATTCTTCTCCCTGCACCTCATCCATCCACATAAAATCACACTGTCTTTCTAGCCTGGATACCTTTCCTGAACAAAACTCTATTCACTTGGGAAAAGAAAGGTGGCTGTGTCCCAGGGATAATGTCCACAGGGTCCTGGAAATGATCAGAACACACATCTATCACAACACAATGAGGAAAACATTGAGAGTACTTCCTCTGAGGTACAAACTTGGCGAAATTTGGGTTCTCTCATGAGTGTCCTAGGTTGTTCAATAATGACAGCTCCAGAAAACCTTCTGGGTTCATGACTATGAGTACCTGGAAGGAGACAATCCCACAAGAGCCCAAATCTTAAGGCTCCATCTAGAAAGCACACCAAAAAAAGCTGTGGGAAACTCTGGATGTAAACCAAGGGTCTGCAGGAAGAACATGGTAACAGACGGCTCCCAGCTATCTCATGTTTCCATGGTAATTCATGCTGCACTGGCAACTCCGGCCTCTGGAAGCCCCTGGGACATGATTTATGGCAGCCACAGGCAGCTATGGGCGCTGGATGTGAGCCGGACACACATAGGATAAAGCAGACAGAGACAGACTGCCCTGCTTTATCTCATCATGTACTTCCTCACCTTTCCTGACTGGGCGGGGGTGTCGCCCAGTGAAAGAATGTTTTACAAGCAAGCCATTCATCAGGACTCCTAATTAAAAAGTCGGAGAGCGTAACAATGGAGCGGATTTTGCCGTCTTCTGACACTTCATTAACCTCATCATTGTTCTTCTGCCGAGGGCAGGAGTCTCCAGGATTACTACCTAGGTTCTGTCCTTAACACTCAGGCAGAAAAAGAAGCAGTAACACTTTGCCTGAAAAATAACTCCCCCATATGACCACAAGAGTTGTGCCAGATCATGAAGGAAACGGGAACAACATGACAAGGAAAAGAAGATCTACTTGGACTTCACTAAATTTAGGAATATTCCCCTTCACTCAGAGGAAAATAGAGGAGGAATAATAAGTAACCTATTTTTTCATAGACCTTTCTAGTAAAGAGTAAAATGTTACCCACTTCTCTCTGAAGCAGACAGCTAAGAATAAAGAGCTAGGGAATTGACATACTATCTCTATACCAATAGCTGCACATTTTGTGAATTTTGACTTGAGCTCACTTATCCTCCCCCCCCCTTTTTTTTTTAACTCAGTGGCAAAACTAAACTTATGTTTTAAATACATAAATAAACCCCGGGGGATGTAGTTCAAACCAAAACCATATCCATTTATTTTCTGTGACTGGTGAGCTGAAACATAAAAATATTCACCCAACCAAAGCAGTGTTTCTGTGTTTGAGTCTGTCTCTGGGATCATGGAAATGGGAGGAAGATGCCAGACTCTGCTGGAGCAAGGCATTCAACTTCACCTCACTCCAGGTGAGAATCTGGTTAAGACTCAAAGAGGGAGAGGTCCTGAGTGGTCTCATGAAGCCCAAAGGCAGAATTCCCAAAACTCTAGGTTTTACCTGACTCTGACATTCCTCAGAGAGCAGAGGACAGTGATACAGGCCTGGCCCAAAGCCCTGATCATCTTTCACAGTCTCTTTTGCTTTGTGTTTCCTCCTCTTTTTTTTTTTGCCTATGGGTCTATTGTTGGCCTCTTCCACTCTCCTTAGGTGACTACAGCTGCTCTGACTTTCGTGGACAGCCTGTTCTCTGATGACTTCCAACCCATGTCTGTGCTTCTTTTGGGAGCTGCAGGTCAGTATGTTCAACTGCCGGCTGGACATTGCCAAGGTGATGTTCAGCAAACGCCTTGAAGGTAATTAGCTCTCCCTTTCTCAGTTCCAAATCTATTCCTCCTCCGGATTCACTCATGAAAATCCTGAGCTCTGAAGCAAACATTACTCCCAAATGATTCCCATGATGCTTTCTCAGTCTCAAAATGAACAGATTTCCAGAAAGGAGACGGTGGCCAGAGGGTGACCACGTTGTGGAGAGATGCCTGCTCACCCTGAGGCTACGTGGGTGAGTGTGAGGAGGTGTGTGTAGGGCAGGGGGATAGGGAGCTGTTCCCAGGAGACAGAAATAGTTCCTTGAAAGTCAGAGAGGTTGGTCAAACAATCCACTGCAAACTCCAAGAGCTTTCAATATTTATGCTCAGTGTAAGTGTTTAAAGGACCTACCTTATTGCTTATAAAATAAAGAAAATTACAAGATTTATGTGGAGTTTGCTTACGTCTTGGGATATCAGGACTTTTATAGCTTCCTTTAGCCAAGTCACCATGTGCTTAAATAAAAATACAAAATTTTCTCAAGAATGACAGAAAAATCTTCTAGAAGGAAGAAATGTTGAGCAGTTTCTGATTCTTGCCCCCTGAATTTCTGCCTATAGGTGAAGTATAGACAAAAATCCCCTTTCTTTGTTTCTACTTGTAAGGTCTCAGACCATCTAACAATTTTGTAAAGAACATTATAAAACAAATAAGCTAGCAAAAACACAGAATGCTTAAGTCCTCACAGTGTTAAAACTTGAAATCTGGGCATAATCTAACAACCAACCTCTTTAACTTTCTTTTTATAAATGAGGAAACTAAGTCCCAGAGAGAGTAAATGAAGGGCCCAAAGCCACAAAACTATAGAGTGACAGAGGCAGAACCCAAACTTGGTGACTTACCTCCCTATCTCATGTTCTTTTCATTCTTTCAAGCTACCACTCTTAAAAACAAGGTCTTGATCCCTTCCCTCCATCCTAAGGTTGACTCCTCCTTGGCTTTCTACCGTATGGCCTCCCAGCACCATCTTGGTTCCTTGGCCCCTGAAAACTGGTTGATCCAAATATCTTGCTATATTCAAGGTCAGACTCCAACTCCTCTAACAAACCAGTTCTTTTATCTCATAAACATTCCACTCTGTTCTGGTTTTCCATCTAAGCAACATGCCTGATTTACAATGGAGTTACCTGGTAATGGGAACTAAAATCCCTGAGTCTCCATGAGTGGCCATGGTTCAGGTAACTTGTTCCAGCCCCTTTAGGAGTCTACAGTGAGTCTCCCAAACAACATAGAAAAATGGACTCTAAATTGTGAATATTACCTTCTCAATAGACTAATGCCTTAATCAGACAACTATTATAACTGCACACACATGTGTGTTTATACACACAAACTCACACAGTAAGAACTAGAATATATATATTGAGGAAGATTATTCTTGCTGTAATATCAATAAAAAGGCACTTGAAGATCATGGGATTTTACAGAACATGATGTAGTAAACTCAGTCTTAGGCTGGAAGTCATCATAATGTGTTCCTTCTCCTGATTTTGCTAGCCAGAGTTCTTTTTTTTTTTTTTTTTTGCTAGCCAGAATTCTAAGAGAGTCTGGTCTGCATGCCAACTCAGGAAATCTGTGGAATCAGCAGGAATTTCATTTGCCTGGGGCCTCAAAACCTCATAAATTGTGCTTTTCAAATATCTTTGGCTTTCCTTGAGGGATGGAGATGAAGGAGATGTAGTCTCTACATTAGTAAAAGATAAATGGTTGAGGAGAGATATTATATGATGTGTAACATTCCTTTTCTAGAAGTTTATGTATGGATCTCAATTTCCCTTCTTTGGCTTTACAGGGAGTGTTTAAGGGGAACACTAACTTTTCTCTGGAATTTTTGCTTCTGGTACTTAGAAGGGACTTGAAGTGTCTTCCTTCCCCATTCCACTCTCAGGCAAAGCCTGAAATTGTTTTTTAAAGGTCTGAGCATCCTGGGGGTGACTGGGTGACTCAGTCGGTTAAGCATCTGCCTTTGGCTCAGGTCATGATCCCAGGGTCCTGGGACGAAGCCTTGCATCGGCCTCCCTACTCAGCAGGAAGTCTGCTTCTCCCTTTCCCTCTGCGCCTCCCCCCAGCTCATGCTCACTCTCTCTCAAATAAATAAAATCTTTTTAAAAAGTAAAAAATAAAATAAATAAATAAATGTCTGAGCATCCCATCCCTTCTCCTATCCCCTCTTCCCCCTCCCCTCTTCCTTACGCTTAAGGGAATAAGAGTAAGCATTTTTGGTTTAGGGGGATTATACTAGATCAACCCAGAGAGAAGGATGTGGGCCTCTACTTTACACCAAAGAAGCAAAAGCAGCCAGACTCCCCAAAAGGGTGGCTGGAATTTTTTGGAAGGTCATGGTTTTGAAGTTTCTGCGTATAGAACCTGAACATCTGTACCCTATTGACGTGCCATAACCTGAACAGGAATGGGGCATTGCTTCTAAGTCACAAAAGCCTGACAGCAGTGCCAGGGGCTTCTGTATCTTCATCCTGTAAAAATAAAGCTCTTTGAAGGACATCTCTGGGCATCTTGGGGAAATAGTACCCAAAAGATGGCCAAAAAAAAGCCACCTGGAAATAGCAATCAATGTCCCAAATACTTCCCAATTCAATTTATGAGACCAGTGTTACTCTGATACCCAAACCAAAGACATTATAAGAAAACTACAGACCAACATCCCTCATAACATAAATTTAAAAACGCTTAACAAGGGGGCACCTGGGTGGCTCAGTCGGTTAGGTGCCTGACTCTTGACTTCGGCTCAGGTCCCGATCTCGGGGTTGTGAGATCAAGCCCTGAGTCAGGCTCCATGCTCAGTGCTTAAGATTCTCTCTCTCTCCCCCTCTCCCTCTGCCCCAACCCTGCTCATGCTCACTCTCTCTCTTAAAAACAAAACAAATAAAAATAAAAACACTTAACAAAATATTAGCAAATTTATCTAGTGATACAGAAAAGGATAAATGTGGTATATCCAGGCAACAGAAAATGACTCAAAATAAAGGGGAACAAACTACTGATATGCATGACAACAGGCATGAATCTCAAAAACACCACCCTAAGGACAAGAAGCCGGACAAAAGTGTGTGTGTGTGTGAGTGCAGATACAGATATACATGATTTTTTGTATATGAAACTCGAAGAAAGACAAATCAATGGCAGGGTGATAGAAGGCAGATCAGCGGGTGCCTGGGGTGGGGAAGATGAGAGGTGAGCACTGACTAGGATGGGGCCCAAGGAAACTTTTTGGGGTGATAGAAGTGTTGTACATCTTGACTGTAGTGATTATTACATTGATTTATAACTCTCCCCAAACTTATCAACATATACTCTTAACATGGGTGCTAATAATCACATGTAAACTATAGGTCAATAAATTTGATTTTTTAAAAATCTGACAAAGCAAGCTTCTCTAACACAGGTTCTAATCTTTAAAAGGCCCCAACATTTGGTGGAGTTGGCCAAAAACACTGTAAATACCAGGATGCAAACTCACTTACACCACCAAGGACTCCCTTGAAGTTGGGGGCAGATAGTCTTGGGAAAGGCAGTGGCAGTATGGACAACATAAAATAATCAACCCAAACCCTGAGAACTCACTAAAAGAGACATGTCTAAAAACCATGGGGTTGATGTCCCTCAAGAGTCCCTGAGCGCTCAGGCTTCAAGGTTTACGAGGGTTGAGGCCTCTTCTTCAAGTCCTACAAGCCTTTTTTTTCACAGAAATATTTATTAATTTATTTTAAACTAGCAGTAATAAACCATTGCATGTTAATACAAAAAACATTAAAAATTTTTTTTAATTTAAATTCAAGTTAGTTAACATATAGTGTAGTACTGGTTTCAGGGGAAGAATTGAGTGATTCATCAGTTGCATCTAACACCCAGTGCTCATTCCATCACATGCCCTCCTTAATGTCCATCACCCAGTTACTCCATCTCCCGCCAACCTCCCCTTCAGCAACCCTGTTTGTTTCCTATAGTTAAGAGTCTCTTATGGTTTGCCTCCCTCTCTATTTTCATCTTATTTTATTTTTGCTTCCCTTCTCCGATGTTGATCTGCTTTGTTTCTTAAAGTCCACATATAAGTGAAATCATAAGGTATTTGTCTTTCTCTAACTGACTTATTTCGCTTAGCATAATAACCTCTAGTTCCATCCACGTCGTTGCAAATGGCAAGATTTCATTCTTTTTGATGGCTGAGTACTATTCCATTGTACAGATATACACCACATCTTCTTTTCCATTCATCTGTCGATGGATATCTGGGCTCTTTCCATAGTTTGGCTATTGTGGGCACTGCTGCTATAAACATTGGGGTGCAGGTGACCCTTCAGATCACTATGTTTGTATCCTTTGGATAAGTACCTAGTAGTGCAATTGCTGGGTCGTAGGGCAGTTCTATTTTTAACTTTCTCCATACTGTTTTCCAGAGTGTCCAGTGTGTGCATTCCCACCAACAATATAAGAGGGTTCCCCTTTCTCTGCATCCTCGCCAACATCTGTTGTTTCCTGAGTTGTTATTTTTAGAAGTCCTAGAAGCCCTTTTGTTTTTCTCATGAGAGGTCTCTGAGAGCTCAGGGCAGCACCCAGACAACAGCCAGTAAGGACATGGGTACCTCAGTACTACAACCACACACAACAGTATTCTGCCCATGACCTGAACAAGCCTAGAAGCAGATTCTTCCCTCAGGCCTCTGGAAAGGAACTCAGTCATGCCCACACTTTGATTTCGGTCTGTGAGACCAAGAACAGAGAACTATGCCCACCAGATTTCTGACCTGCACAACTGTGAGAAAATAAGCCTCTAAGATTGTGGTACTTTGTGATAGCACCACAGAAACCAAACAGGTTATAACAATGATAGCCACATACTGGAACTCTATAGACTTTACTAGACTAAAAAAATCAGAGAGAAGAAAGAATCAATCTCACTGTTCTTTTTTTTTTTTTTTTAAAGATTTTATTTATTTATTTGAGAGAGAGAGAATGAGAGACAGAGAGCATGAGAGGGAGGAGGGTCAGAGGGAGAAGCAGACTCCCTGCCGAGCAGGGAGCCCGATGCAGGACTCGATCCCGGGACTCCAGGATCATGACCTGAGCCGAAGGCAGTTGCTTAACCAACTGAGCCACCCAGGCGCCCAATCTCACTGTTCTAATATATCTTCCTTTTCCTTCACATTTCAAGAGGAAAATAATTAAACATATGTGTATCTAGTGGTCCATACCCCTAACACTAAACTGTTAATTTCCCCTTTGGTTTGACCTGAGTAATTCCAAGAACTGACATTTCATATGGAAGAGACAGTATCTTTATAGTAGACCTTTTGTTTGAGTCAAAAGAATTGAGATTTTCTTTATTACAGTATGGAACTGAACTTTGATAAGAGACTTTCTTTGATTTCTGAAGGAAAGTATATTTAACATTTTACTTCACATATAGAATTAACTTTGATTTCAAAACTGCTCTTCACTTAAAACCCAGACACAGGATTTTTAGTACATAGTCTTACTAATATACAACAAAGATGTATGTTAGTTAAACAAGGTTTTCATTTTTAAAGATGGGATTTTCCAGGTATAATCAAAATGGTTTCTTAGCTATAATCTATAAAATATCCTCCCATGTTTCTTCACTATGTGATAGCAACTTAAAATGCCTTTTCTCCTCCTTAAAAAGTTTTAAAGAGCACCTGGCTGGCTCAGTCAGTGGAGCATGTGATTCTTGACCTTGGGGCTGTAAGTTCGAGCCCCATGTTGGGTGTAGAGATTTACTTAAAAAAAAAATTCTTAAAAAAAATGTTTGAAATAAATTTTTTGCTTAGAAAGCTGATGTCAGAGTAGCATAATACCTCAAGCAATAGTGAGACAGATTCACAGATCCTTGGAAATCAGTGGAGTTTAGACCAATCCAAAAGCTACCCTGAGGATTATTTGAGTAAAAAAAAAAAAAAAATCTAATGAGTTATACAGATTTTATAATACATTAATCCAAAAGGGGTTTTTCGGTTTTTTGACATCCAACTTTGAGAAATAATGGATGTGGGTGCCAGGATGTCCCAGTGATCACTGTGTCAGGGGCTTGTCTTGGCCTGGGTTGTACTTTTAGTCATCACTAGGAGAAATATCATTTTCAAAAGGTGAGTGGCTGAGAAGATCCTATTCTTCCCTAATTCCATATAATAATTCTACAATATGAAAATAGAGTACTTTTCCATATTTCCTAGGTATTCATCCACTCCTCTGCATCCAGGATTATTTCCAAAGCTCCCAGATACTTAGAGTTTGTTTTTTTTTTTTTAAGGGGATTCCTGCACTAGATTACTCATATGCTAATTTTTTTTTTTTTTTAAAGATTTTATTTATTTATCTGAGAGAGAGAGAATGAGAGAGAGAGAGCATGAGAGTGGGGAGGGTCAGAGGGAGAAGCAGACTCCCTGCCGAGCAGGGAGCCCGATGCGGGACTCGATCCAGGGACTCCAGGATCATGACCTGAGCCGAAGGCAGTCGCTTAACCAACTGAGCCACCCAGGCGCCCCTCATATGCTAATTTATCTATAGAACTTCCGGTTTCTAGCTTTGCTTTCTCCCTCTTCCTGGTTGCCATGTCTAGTTGCAATTGTCAAACATGGTTTATTAAAAAGACAAGCTGCCTCTTGAAAAGCTGCCCTTAAGCCACTATTAAAGAGTCAGTCTCAAGGTACTAGAGTAGGGGGTGCCTCCTAGAGGACAAAGGTGATCACCAAGCCCACAGCCCTCGCCAGCAGCAAGATGAGGCCACCTTGGATCTCCCAGCTTAGAAGGAAGTAGCCAAGCAGCACATGAGTCAACCTACACAAAAACAGCAGAGGAACCACCCAACCAGTCCATGGATTGGTGAGAAATAATAAATAATTGTTATTTTAACCCATTGTGCTTTGGGGTGGCTTGTCCTAGCAAAGGCTCATTGAATTATTCGTAAAATACTGAAAAATTTCTGCCTGGGATATGGAATAACAGTGTATAACTTACAACCTTCTACTGGAGGTCTTACTCAGAACAGTAAGGTGGGAGGATATAAATAAAAGGGCTAAGGATTGGAAAACAAAAACAGAATGGTAAATATTTGGAAATAACATAAATATGCAGGTAATATAGAAGGACCTATTAGGTTTAATAAACAAATTTAGCAAGGTCACCGGTTTAAGAATGAGATCAAAATTTCCTTCATATATAAGGCAAAACACATAGGAAAATAAAAATGATGCCATTTACAATAGGATTAAAAGATATGAAATACCTGGGAATAAGTTAAATGAATGACATGTAATACCTCTATACAGAAAACTACAGAACATAACTAAACAAAACAGAACAAGACCTAAATAAAGGAAGAGATACAATATGCACGGAAAGTTCAGTATTCAAACATATCAAATCACCCCACGCTGATCTATAGGTACAAAGCTAGTACAAACAAAATCTTGGCAAGGTTGTTTCTTCTTTTTCCTGGAAATTGACCTGTTGACTCTACAATTCATATGGAAATCCAAAGAGCTAGAATAAAACTGATAATCTTGAATTAAGAACTTTCAGAAGGACTTAAAGTACCAAATATCAAGGCCAGCATTACCCTGATACCAAAATCAGACAAGGACACTATAGGCCTGTATCCCTAATGAACACAGATGCAAAACTCCTCATGAAAATACTATAACACTGAATTCAACAGTACATTGAAAGGATCATACACCATGATTGAGTGGGGTTTATTCCTGGGAGGCAAGGATGGTTCAACATCTGCCAATCAATAAATGTGATACACCACATTAACAAAATGAAGGATAAAAATCATAGGCTGACAAGAGAAACAGATTTACAGATGATTCCAATATTAGAGGTAGCTAATAAGGACTTTAAAAATAACTAGGTTTAAGGCGCTCCTGGGTGGCTCAGTCCAACTCCTGATTTCGGGTCAGGTCATGATCTCAGGGTCGTGAAATCGAGTCCCATGTCGGGCTCTGTGCTCAGTGGGGAGTCTGTTTGAGACTCTCTCTCTCCCTCTGCCCTTCCCCCTGCTCATGCTCTTTCTCTCTCTCAAAAATAAATAAATAAATAAATCTTAAAAAAAAAAAACTAGGTTAAAATACTGAAGAAAATAGAAAAGAATGCGGAGCAAATAGGTTAAAAAAGATGGAAACATTTATGTTTCAGATGGAACTGAAATCTATTTATACTTATTTTTATTTTTCAGCTTTATTGAGGTATAAGCATCAAATAAAATTGTAATGTAGTTAACATGCACAATGTAATTATTTGATTGTCCAGATTCCTTTTCTCTGGAGGGTCTGTAACTCTAATCTTTATCTCAAGATACTGCAAAAGGCTTCATTTTTGCTCTTTAGATGCTTTCCACTTAGGTTTTTAGTTCTGCACAGTCCCCCAAAGCAACAAATGACCTGAGGAGGAAAACTGATTATGCACTTAAGGCCCTTCTGATTCTCTGCCAACAAGTTCTCCTTCTAATTTTTCAATACATTCTCGACTATTCATAATGAGGACATTTCCCAGATACACTTTTAGCCCAGCATGTCCATGTGACTAAATTCTGACAAAGAGATTAACGAATGTGTCATGTGACAGCTTTTTGAGCCTTTCTGAAAATAAAGCTGATCCAGGAGGCCCTTTACCCTTTCCTTTTTGTCTCTTTCTGTTGGGTTAGAATGTGGTTATAATGGCAGGACCTGGAGCAGCCATCTTGGGCCATAAGGTGAGCCTAGTTAGAGAAGTCATGTGGGGAAGCAGGGACGGGAGCTGAATATTCTGCAGAGCAGAGCTACTATACCCAGTCCTGGACTACATACCATAAGACTTTTCCATGAGAGAGAAATAAACTTCTCTCATGTTTAACAACAACAAGATCAAGCTGCTGGGAACATTAGACATGAGAGGGACAAATAGGGTATTCCTCATTTATTATGGACTTAGTTACAATATAGTAAACATAACTAAAACCCAGATGATGTAGGTAGTAAAAGAGACAGTGAAGATGTTAGGTTAACTCTAGGAGAGTTTTGTCCACCATAATGGCATAGGTTGGTGGTAGACCAGTAAAGTTACTGTGGTACTTGACAGAGGCCTTAGAGTGGATCAGACATGGAGAAGCCAACATGAGCCAATCAAATGCCTAAGAGACTTAAGTATATAAACCAAATCGACAAATTACGGTTTCCATTCCACTGTGTAGGTGGGATGATTTGAAAACGTGTTCAGTGGGTGTCTGTTGTCTGCCTCAGTTCATAACCTCCAAGCGTGGTCCTCTATCTTTTCCTTTGAGCTACTCCTTATCTTTCTGACACTCTCCTCTAGTACCTGTCATTCAGTTCTCATGACAAAGATGCTATTACTGTCACCAATTTTTAGATGGGAGAATGAAGGCTTAGCAAGGTTAAGTGACTTGTCGTCCATGGTCATACAGCTGAGATGTAGACTCAGGCCCGGCTTACTCTAAAGTCCCTGCTCTTAATCACCCTGCCACTCTGTCTCCTTGAAAGGGTTCAGGTGTTCCATATAGGTAATCTTGTTTAATTCCCAAAGCTGTGTGTTTTACAGTTGGTGAAGTGCAGGCTCAGAGAGGTTAGACAACTTATGAAAGGCCACACAGCCTCTGAGCAGCAGAGCTGGGGCTTGAACGCAAGCTTGTCTGAGACAAAGCCTAGAGTCTTCACCTTACTATGTGGTCTCATTCTCTCTCTCTTTTTTTTTTAATTTTAGAGAGAAAAAGAGAGAGAGTGCAAGCAAGCAGGGGGAGGAGCAGAAGAGGAGGGAGAAAGAGTCCCAAGCAGATGCTGCGCTGAACATGGAGCCCACTGTGGGGCTTGATCCCAGGATCCTGGGATCATGACCTGAGCCAAAACCAAGAGTTGAAGGCTCAACCAACTGAGCCACCCATGCGCCCCAACTATGTGGTCTCTCTTGGCTGTTAGGCAAAGATAAGCACGCTCCTCATCTGAAAAGTAGGGATAATAACAAGCAGCAAAATTTGGAGCTTGATGAGGTACATTAGCCCTTTCAAGATCACAGCTTTGGAGTCAACAGTTTCTACCAAGAGAACTGCATTTTTTTTCTAAAATAGAGAAAATGATGACATTTGTCATTTGATGGGAGTTATCTTCACTCCTTCAAACTCATTTGACACTTATCATTTAAAGAGATAAGAGCATTTTATGAGGTCTGCTCAGTAGATTACATTTTAAAATAATAATTGTTGTTACTGCTTTGTTGTTGTAATTACATTCAGTGTTTAGATTTGTAGGCCAGTGACTCTGAAGAGTTAATGTGCCTCCTTCAATGTTTAGTTCCTTGCCAGGGTGCCTCAGGCAGTGAGGAGAGGGGAGCGTCAAGTACTATAAATTCTGAGTCGTGAATTATCACCGCATGAAAACATTCCCAGGACTTTCAGTGTACGTTTGTTCTAATATGCTACAACCTGAGAAGAAACAGCACAGGCACCGTGATTAAAAAAAAGAGACTGCCCACCAAAACAGTGCAAAGTAGACAAGCTTTCATTTATTTTCTTTGGAGCATTCCTGTTGGCAGCTCTACTCACTTGGTTAATGGAATATTCTTGATTCATTAAACAGGCTCATTTAGAAAAAGGAGCCACCATGGCTGGGGTGGGACGGGGAACCACCCTTGCTCTCCCTGGCAGGTTCTCCAAAAAGTGGTGCCTTTTCAATGGTTCCCAAAGATAGTATGTGGACAGGATGGGCGTTAGAGCCATGTTGAAAGACCTTAAAGAAAGCAGCATGAAGACAAGACTGTGAGTCTCAAGGGGAAGGAAGTCAAGGGTGGAACCTCTTCTGTGGGCTCGCCTGGCACCACTGGGTGAGGGGTGTGGACAAGGAGAATAGTGGTCAGCGTCAGGCCCCACCTCCAGGCTGGTTGCCTTTACACTAGGACTGGCCTTATCCCTGAATGCCTCACCTGCCCGGAGACTATTCCAAGAGCAATCATGGCTCATCCTCCAGGACCCTCCAGTCTTCAGTCCCCCTCCTAGTGCTATTTTTGAAGTGCAGCAGGCTCCAGAGTAGGGAAGAGGCTCCAAACACTGATTCCCAGAGCCCATGAAAAGGCCTGTGGCCAGGAACCGTGTCAACAATTTGCAATATGGTTTCGTGCCAAACATCTCAATCTGTGTCCCTCACCTCTGAAACTGGAACTAGACACTTCTTTATATTATCCCCCAAACTAACTCTAAGCGGCAGTTAAAACCTTTGATGGATGTTCGAATCTTAACAAAGCTGTGCTGGCAGGAACTTTCGGTGTCAGGGTAGACCAAATCCCATTACAGTGAGTTCAAGTACAACACAAAATCATCCCAAACTCTTCCCAGGACCCACTTATTTCTAGCAATATTTAATACCAGGTAGCTCCAGCACCACCCAAGAGTCTGCTAATCTCTTGTTTTTCTCCTGTTAAATCTGACCTATTAATCATACACTGAAGACAAAACTCTTCAGTCGAACATTGACTCACTTTTTCTACAGATTATTCCCATCAGTGACTGACAACTGTATAGCACTTTGGGACATTTAATGTTAAGACCTACTTCTCTTTTAAATACCATTATAACCATTTGTTATTTACTTGTCATCTCTCTGCTCCTCTGACTCTAATCTCCCTACTCCTCCCTGCCCCAGCCTTCTATCTTGATAGCTTTCCACCCCAAAGTGGCATCTCTTGGCTCAAAGACTATTTCAAAGACCTCTGGGTGACAAATGTTAACTAGATTTATTGTTCTGGTTATTTTGCAATATATACCAATATGTGGAATCATTATGCTGTACACCTGAAACTAATATAATGTTATATGCCAAGTACACCTCAATAAAAAAAGGAAAATTATGGTAGGTAAATTATACCTCATGGAAGCTGTTAAAAAAGTTCTCTGAAATGCACTTGGGGAAGGATTGCCTGACTCCAGGGATATCCCCTTACTCTGGGTTCTGAGTTTGGTTACTTAAAAGCTCTGCTGGGACCAATCAACGCTTCAGGGTATGACAGAACCCTAAGGAGAAGGACAATTCAGGCATGTGTATGCACACAGACAAGAAATAGGTTTAAATACTTTGGTTCCACCAAGACCAAGTCCAAGATCCCTCTGGAGACTGCGCGCGCGCACGCACACACACACACACACACACACACACACACACACACACACGTGCACGCCCACGCGCAGGCACGAACAATGTAATTCATTTCCCAACTTGAGATAGAAGTAATAAAGTTAACTGGAAAGTGATAAGGAAGGAGTTAGGTTTCACAAAACTAATCAGCCGCCATAAATATGAACACAAACAACTCTGCTCAAGAGAAAACAATCTTTCTTTTTTTCTTCCTACATAGAAGTTTCACTCCACAGTATTATAAACAAAAAAGACTAGCCATCCAAGAGGAGGGAGGAAAAACTCTATAGATTTTGCCATTTGCCTGTTTTGTTTATTCTACCCCAGAAAGAGGGGCATGAAGTCACATAAACCCCTGTACTCTAGGGGCTAAAACTTTTTAAAATTGTACTTTATGTTAAATAAACAAACTTTCTGAAGCACTGCCATTTGCTGAAGAAGAATGTAAATCTGGACTTAATGGGGCTCAGATGTCCTTCAGGGCTGTCTGCACATGACCATGAATGGAAAAGTACTAAGCCCCAGACAGTAATAGTGTGCACAGCTATGGATCTGCTCAACTAGAGACTTTCTCCTTCCTTTAGAGATGAATTCTGTCCCCTAGACATGAAGAAGGGGTAGCCATAGTGCCATCCAAGAGAAGCCAAGGGAAAGGGCTCAGGATGAGGGCTGACAGAGAGCTTCTGATATAGCCTAGTACTCAACAGAAATGAGAAGCAAGAGTTACGTTACCAAGCTTATCACAAATATATCAAAGTCTCACCCTGAGACACTCCATTCTGCCCACATATAGCCACTCACCCCCTCCATGGATATAAAGAACCCACCGCAGGTGAAGTCTTCTTAAAGGATCTCCCCCAGGGGCGCCTGGGTGGCACATGGATGGTGCAGTTGGCTACGCATCCGACTCTTGGTTTCAGCTCACGTCATGATCTCAGGGTCGTGAGATCGAGCCCCATGATGGGCTCCATGCTCAGCATGGATCTGCTTAGGATTGTCTCTCTCTCCCTTTCCCCCTGCCCCCTTCCCCCACTCTAAAAATAAATTAATTAATTTAAAAAAAAAAAAAAAAAGGGATCTCCCCCAAAGCCAGATCTATATTCTCCCGGGAAGGGATGCAGTTTACCATCTTTGGTCAACACCCTCTCCTCTTGTCTGTAGGCTCAGAAGACTCAAAAGCCCAGGAGTCTCTACTTAAGACTATTAAGGTCATGAAAAACAAGACAAGACTGAGGAACTCTCAGACCAGAGGTGCCCGGGGAGACTTGAGGACCGAATGCAATGTGGATTGGAGTCTGGAGTTTAGCTAATAGTAATATACCACGGTAATATAAGATGTCAAAAATGCTGGGAAACTGGGTGAGGAGTATATGGAAACTCTGTACCTCTTCACAACTTTTCTTTAAACCTAAAATTATACCAAACTAAAAGGTTATTAAGAAGTTTTATTTTTTAAAAATGCCAAGAAAAGATGTATTAGTTTTTTTTTTAATTTATTATGTTATGTCACCATACAATACATCATTAGTTTTTGATGTGGTGATCCACGATCCATTGTTTTCGTATAACACCCAGTGCTCCATGCAGTACGTGCCCTCCTTAATACCCATCACCGGGCTAACCAATCCCCCCTCCCCCCTCCCCTCGAAAACCCTGTTTGTTTCTCAGAGTCCATAGTCTCTCATGGTTCATCTCCCCCTCCAATTCCCGCCCCCTCATTTTTCCCTTCCTTCTCCTAGTGGCCTCCATGCTATTCCTTATGTTCCACAAATAAGTGAAACCATATGATAATTGACTTTCTCTGCTTGACTTATTTCACTTAGAATAATCTCCTCCAGTCCCATCCATGTTGATGTAAAAGTTGGGTATTCGTCCTTTCTGATGATGGAGTAATATTCCATTGTATATATGGACCACATCTTCTTTATCCATTCATCTGTTGAAGGGCATCTCAGCTCTTTCCACAGTTTGGCTATTGTGGACATTGCTGTGAACATTGGGGTGCATATGGCCCTTTTTTTCACTACATCTGTGTCTTTGGGGTAAATACCCAGGAGTGCAATTGCTGGGTCGTAGGGTAGCTCTATTTTAAAATTTTTGAGGAACCTCCACACTGTTTTCCAAAGTGGCTGTAACAACTTGCATTCCACCAACAGTATAAGAGGGTTCCCCTTTCTCCACAACCTCTCCAACATTTGTGGTTTCTTTCCCTGTCCATTTTTGCCATTCTAACTGGTGTAAGGTGGTATCTCAATGTGGTTTCGATTTGAATTTCCCTGATGGCTAATGATGATGAACATTTTTTCATGTGTCTGTTAGCCATTTGTATTTCTTCTTCAGAGAAGTGTCTTTTCATATCTTCTGCCCACTTTTTGACTGGATTATTTGTTTTTTGGGTGTTGAGTTTGAGAAGTTCTTTATAGATCTTGGATATTGGCCCTTTATCTGTAGTGTCATTTGCAAATATCTTCTCCCATTCTGTGGGTTGCCCCTGTGTTTTGTTGACTGTTTCCTTTGCTGTGCAGAAGCTTTTTATCTTGATGACGTCCCAAAAGTTCATTTTTGCTTTTGTTTCACTAGCTTTTGGAGATGTATCTTGAAAGAAGTTGCTGTGGGTGATGTCAAAGAGGTTACTGCCTATGTTTTCCTCTAGGATTTTGATGGATTCCTGTCTCACATTGAGGTCTTTCATCCACTTTGAGTTTATCTTTGTGAATGGTGTTAGAGAATGGTCAAGTTTCATTCTTCTGCATGTGGCTGTCCAATTTTCCCAGCACCATTTATTGAAGAGACTGTCTTTTTTCCATTGCATGTTTTTTCCTGCTTTGTCAAAGATTATTTGACCACAGGGTTGAGGGTCCATATCTGGGTTCTCTATTCTGTTCCATTGGTCTATATGTCTGTTTTTGTGCCAGTACCATGCTGTCTTGGTGATCACTGCTTTGTAATATAGCTTGAAATCGGGCAACATGATGCCCCCAGCTTTGATTTTCTTTTTCAACATTTCCTTGGCGATTCGGGGTCTTTTCTGATTCTGTACAAATTTTAGGATTGTTTGTTCTAGCACTTTGAAATGTCATTGGAATTTTGATCGGGATGGCATTGAAGGTATAGATTGCCCTGGGTAGCATAGACATTTTAACAATGTTTATTCTTCCGATCCATGAGCATGGAATATTTTTCCATCTTTTTGTGTCTTCAATTTCTTTCATGAGTGTTTTGTAGTTCCTAGAGCATAGATCCTTTACCTCTTTGGTTAGGTTTAATCTGAGGTATCTTATGGTTTTTGGTGCTATTGTAAATGGAATCATTTCTCTAATTTCTCTTTCTACAGTTGTGTTGTTAGTGTATAAGAAAGCAACTGATTTCTGTGCATTGATTTTGTATCCTGCCACATTACTGAATTGCTGGATGAGTTCTAGTAATTTGGGGGTGGAGTCTTTTGGGTTTTCCACATAAAGTATCATGTTGTCTGCGAAAAGAGAGAGTTTGACTTCTTCTTTGCCAATTTGAATACCTTTTATTTCTTTTTGTTGTCTGATTGCTGTTGCTAGGACTTCTAGTACTATGTTGAACAACAGTGGCGAGAGTGGGCATCCTTGACATGTTCCTGATCTTAAGGGGAAGTCTCTCAGCTTTTCCCCATTGAGGATGATATTCACTGTGGGTTTTTCATAGATGGATTTTATGAACTTGAGGAATGTTCCCTCTATCCCTATACTCTGAAGAGTTTTAATCAGGAAAGGATGTTGTATTTTGTCAAATGCTTTTTCTGCATCAATTGAGAGGACCATATGGTCCTTCTCCCTCCTTTTATTAATGTGTTCTATCACATTGATTGATTTGCGAATGTTGAACCACCCTTGCATCCCAGGGATAAATCCCACTTGGTCATGGTGGATGATCCTTTTAATGTATTGTTGGATCCTATTAGCTAGGATTTTGTTGAGGATTTTGGAATCCATATTCATCAGGGATATTGGTCTGAAATTCTCCTTTTTGATGGGGTCTGTGCCTGGTTTGGGGATTAAGGTAATGCTGGCCTCATAGAATGAGTTTGGAAGTTTTCCTTCTGTTTCTATTTTTTGGAACAACTTCAGTAGAATAGGTATTATTTCTTCTTTGAATATTTGGTAGAATTCCCCAGGGAATCCATCAGGCCCTGGACTCTTGTTTTTTGGGAGGTTTCTGATCACTGCTTCAATCTCGTTAGTGGTTATTGGCCTATTCAGGTTGTCAATTTCTTCCAGTTTCAGTTTTGGCAGCTTATAGGTTTCCAGGAAGGCCTCCATTTCATCCAGATTGCTCAGTTTATTGGCATATAGTTGTTGATAATAATTTCTAATAATTGTTTCTATTTCCTTGGTGTTAGTCGTGATCTCTCCCCTTTCATTCATAATTTTATTAATTTGGGTCCTTTCTCTTTTCTTTTGGATAAGTCTGGCCAGTGGTTTATCGATCTTATTAATTCTTTCAAAGAACCAACTTCTAGGTTCGTTGATCTGATCTACTGTGTTTCTGGTTTCTAATTCATTGATCTCTGCTTTAATTTTAATTATTTCTCTTCTAATGCGTGGCTTAGCCATCGTTTGTTGCTTTTTCTCTAGCTCTTTAAGGTGTAGAGTTAGTTGGTGAATTCGGGATTTTTCTATTTTTTTGAGTGAGGTTTGGATGGCTATGTATTTCCCCCTTAGGACCGCCTTTGCAGTATCCTATAGGTTTTGGACCGATGTGTTTTCGTTCTCATTGATTTCCATGAATTGTTTAAGTTCTTCTTTGATTTCCTGGTTGACTCAAACATTCTTGAGCAGAGTGGTCTTTAGCTTCCAAGTGTTTGAATTTCTGCCAAATTTTTTCTTGTGATTTAGTTCCAGTTTTAAAGCATTGTGGTCTGAGAATATGCAGGGAATAATCTCAGTCTTTTGGTATCGGTTGAGACCTGATTTGTGACCCAGTATGTGGTCTATTCTGGAGAAAGTTCCATGTGCGCTTGAGAAGAATGAGTATTCTGTTGTTTTAGGGTGGAATGCTCTGTAAATATCTATGAGGTCCATCTGGTCCAATATATCATTCAAAGCTCTTGTTTCCTTGTTGATTTTCTGCTTAGATGATCTGTCCATTGCTGAGAGTGGAGTATTGAGGTCTCCTACAATTAATGTATTGTTATCCATATGACTCTTTATTTTGGTTAACAGTTGGCTTATGTAGATGGTTGCTCCCATGTTGGGGGCATAGATACTTACAATTGTTAGATCTTCTTGTTGGATAGACCCTTTAAGAATGATATAGTGTCCTTCTGTGTCTCTAATTACAGACTTTAGTTTAAAATCTAATTTGTCTAATATAAGAATTGCTACCCCAGCTTTCTTTTGAGGTCTGCTGGCATGGAAGATGGATCTCCATCCCTTCACTTTCAGTCTGGATATATCTTTAGGTTCAAATGAGTCTCTTGTAGGCAGCATATGGATGGGTCCTGTCTTTTTTCCAATCTGCAACCCTGTGCCGTTTTATGGGAGCATTTAGGCCATTCACGTTGAGAGTGATTATGGAAAGATATGAATTAATTGTCATCATGTTGCCTGTGAAGACGTTGTTTTTATAGATTGTTCCTGTAAATTTTTGTTGTATATCACTCTTGGGGTCTTTCTCCTTTTATAGAACCCCCCTTAATATTTCTTGCAGGGCCGGCTTAGTGGTCACATATACTTTCAGTTTCTGCCGGTTGTGGAAGCTCTGCATCTCTCCATCCCTTCTAAATGAAAGCCTTGCTGGATAAAGTATTCTTGGCTGCATGTTCTTCTCATTTAGTACCCTGAATATGTCTTGCCAGGCCTTTCTGGCTTGCCAGGTCTCTGTGGATAGATCTGACATTATTCTGATGTTCCTCCCTCTGTACGTAAGGAATCTCTTCCCCCTAACTGCCCTTAAGACGGTTTCCTTGGTTCTAAGATTTGCAAGTTTTACTATTACATGCCGGGGTGTTGGCCTGTTTTCCTTGATCTTGGGAGGGGTCCTCTCTGCCTCTAGGATGGGAATGTTTGTTTCATTCCCCAGATTAGGGAAGTTCTCAGCTACGATTTGCTCAAATACATCTTCTAGTCCTCTCTCTCTCTCCACTCCCTCCGGGATTCCAAGTATTCTGACATTGGAATGCTTCATGGTGTCACTTATTTCTCTGATTCTATTTTCATGGATTCTGAGTTGTTTTTCCCTGGCCTCCTCTTTTCCCTTTTTATTTATTATATTGTCTTCCAAGTTGCTTATTCATTCTTCTGCCTCAGTTACCCTAGCTGTTAGATTATCTAGATTGGATTGGATCTCATTGATAGCATTTTTAAGTTCTGCCAATCAGCTTTCATTTCTGCCCTTAGAGACTCTATGTTGCCATGAATTGATTTCTCCATTCTAGCCATTGTCTTCACAATTGCTAGCTTGAATTCCATCTGCGACATCTTGGTTATATCTGCATCCATTTGTAAATCTGCAGCATAAGTCATAATCTCGGAGTCTTTTCTATTTTGGGGGCTCCTCCTCCTAGTCATTCTGTTGATGGGTGATTGAGGGAATGTATAGAGTCCAAATTATTGACCAGAACCCAAGCAAGATGCACCTGTTTTCTTGGGACCTTAGGGTTGCTGGCCTCTTGTTTTCCCAGCCTGTCTTCTGCGGGAGGGGCCTGCCGCGCTGTTACTCAGGCAACCCTGTTTGGGCGGAGTTGCCCTGCCCCCCTGTTGCGGGGGATGGGCTCAGCGGGAATCAGTTTTGGGGGCTTTTGTTCTCTGGCGGCTTTCCCTGGCAGCTTTCTGCGTCTCTTCCGCAAGTCAGAGCAGAAGAGACCGTTTCCAACCCTCTGCCTCAGAGCAGAGAGATAGCAGTCTGTTCTTCAGTGAGCTCTCCAGGCCACACCGTCTCCGTTTCTGTCCGTGCTGGGTGCTATAAACTGCAGCGTCCTGGGTTGTGCGCCCCTCCGCAGCGCTCCCAGTCCTGCCTCCAGGTCGGGGCATGTCTCTGCCCTTTGTGCTTCTAAAACTGCCAGCCCCTCCCAGATCCTGCGCGCAACCCTGCCGCTCCGGGTTTCCGTCCCGGAGGCTGCCCTAAAGTCCTTTCCCCGACGCTACTGGTCTGCGAGTCTGTGCCTGTCCCCAGCACGTGAGGCTCTCGCTCACCAGCGATGTAGGATCCCCATGGCCAGGCACCCTCCCGCTGCCGTTTATCCTCTGATATCTGCCCGCGGAATCACGGCTCTCCGCTTCGTACCTCAAAACCAACCACCTGCGATATTCTGTTTGTAGAGATCCAGATCTTCTTACATCTCAGGCTGGTTTCGTGGGTACTCAGAGTGGTCTGGTAGATATCCAGCTCAATTCCGGGGACCAGTTGAAATAGGGTCCCCTACTCCTCCACCATCTTTCCTCTCCTCTCGAAAAGATGTATTAGTTAATGGATTGTATGAAACAACTGTTTTGACAAGTGAGACATAAAGTCAATCTCTATGGGATGATTTGGTCTTCCCCCCAAATTTTACTCGGATTAAAGATTTAAATATAAAAAATAGAAAGATGGGTCATTAAAAACAACAACAATAACAACATCTTAGTTTCTGGGACAGTTTCTAAGCATGTCCAGAACCAAAAAAACAATAACAATAAAAATGAAGAAAAAATTGATAATTTTGATAAATTTGTCATTTAAATAATTTTCAGAGGTTACATGGAAAAAATACCATAAACAAAACTAAATGGCAGCTGATATAGTGGGGACCTACTGATAATACCTAAGACCAGAAAAGGGTTATTTTCCTTCAGATATAAAGAGATCTTCAAGTCAATAAGAGGCAGATAAGTAATAGGAAAAGAGTCAAACTTACACAAGCAGAAAGCTATACATCTTATTTGGGAATAAGATTGGAAGCCCACTCCTAACAAACTATTACTTTAAAAAATCATAAAATTCATTTATTTCAACATTGGCAAAGCTAAAAAGTGTAATTATACATGTACTGGTGACAGTGTACATAATCAGGCATTCCCATACATTCATTCTTGAGTTTAAACCAGCAAATCTTTTTGAAGGACAATTTAACAACATCCATACGATTTTATCTTCCCAAGCCCTTTAATCTATTAAAAAAACCCAAAAAAACAAAAAACAAAACCACCTCTGAGTGGAAGTCATTCTAAAAATACAGGATATGGATATAGATTTAGGATACTTATTGTACTATTGTTTGTAATAAAGTGGAAACCACTGAAATATTCATTAGAATGGAACTGGTTAAATACGTTAGTACATTTACACAAGAGAACACCACTTGGCAATTTTTTTTAGTAAATCTAGATTTACTGAAATAGGAAACATCCAAAATGTGCTAAGTAAAAATAACAAGTTGTAGAACAAGATGTCCAATATGCTCCCATTTGTGTTAAAAATATATATACATTTGTATGCTTGTAGGTTCCTAGAACATTTCTGGAAGGATATACAAAATTCTGTTAAACTGTGGTTACGTCTGGAAACGATTCTGTTTGAAATTTTTGCCATGACTGTGTAATGCTTTAGTAATAAAAAAAAAATGTAGTTAAAATACAAAAAGAACCATGTTGCTTCCTCTGAAATTTCTCAAATGGGGGGAAAATGTTAGGACTTAACATTTCTTCTTAAGAACGAGTGTCTGGAGGCAGAGGGGAAAGTGCCCATAAGGAGAGGAATCTCTTGGATGAATCTTTCAGAACACAGCTCTAAATGGAATATTCGGAGAGTCCCCGAGTTTGGATGTGGATGGGGCTGAAGAACCCTGTCACTTCCAGCCTGCCTGCCCCTGACCCACTTGGGCCTTTACCACCACAATGGATAGAAAAAGCAGCAGGACTCAGTTCCTTAATCTCTTCCTGACCTCAGAATTAAAGCCAGCTCAGGAGGAAAGGAGAAGAGGTGGGTGAGGAAAGGCCTCCCGGGAAAGACATCAAACAGAATGGAAGCATCTCTGACCTCCAGGTCACAGGCCACTTAGAACAAATGCTGCCTCACTGCTAGCCCACCCTGGGTGCCTGCGCCAGCCCTGGAAGCCGAGCTGAGTGATTTAGGAAATCACCCCAGCCCCAGGGCCGGGGTGAGCAGGAAAGGGGCGATTAAGGGCGAGAGGGAGAGGTGATGCTTCCTCGGGAATGAGCACATTTGGAAGCGAGGCAGGAAGGGGGCAGGAAGCAGCTCTCATAAAACAATCTGACAATTATGTGTCAGTCTAGGAGAAGGGCTCTGGAAATTACGGGGCTGCCACACCGCACTGCTGGGCCCTCCCCCCGCGGTTTCCTCACGGCTGCAATGAGCTGCAGGAGGAAATTATATTTGGGGCCAAGTGTTTGCCGCTCTACGTTTGGGTTCAACTTGGGACTGAGAATTTTACGCTCACATGCCGAGGGAGAAAGTTTCCTGTTGCCGCTGGAAAGCACAGGGGCTGCACTGATTCCGCAGGCCTGTCCCACTGGGGTTGGGATTCCCGGACCTGGCACTTTCCAGCCAGACGCAGCACCTGCGTGAACTCACAGCAACCCTGCGGTGGATACTGAGACCTCAGAGGGTCAGTGACCGGCCACAGGTAACGAGCTAAGAGTGGCAGGACAAGAATCAGAACACAGGCATTCTGTCTCCAGAACCCCCCACTCAAAATCCAGTTGAAAATGGATTTTATGGAGATTTTTCATTTAGAGCAACCAGAACCATTATTTTATAGATGTTTCTGGAGGAAAGGGATTCCTAAGCAGACTCCTACCCAAACACAGTGTCTGCCTTCTCCTGGTCCTTCTTTCATTCCTTTGCTCACTTGTTCGTTCCTTTGTATGTAGGAAGTACCAGTGGTATGACCAGGACAATTAGGTGCTAGGGAATCACAAGACCCACTGCTGCTCCTGAAGACAATGGGAGGACACATTTCATAGACTTTGAGTTCAAATATATCTGCAGTCTTCTCCCGGGCCTTGACATGATTCTTCTAGGCCCATTCTGGGTTTGCCTCAAACAGACCCACTCCCTTGAACCCTCAGAACCAGCAAACTTTCCCAGCCCCCGTCTTGCCCACTGGAGCCCTCCATGCGGAGAGGATCCTCTGGGAGGTAGTGGAACATTTGTGCAGGGGCCCTGGGGATAATCTGATCTTTCCTACATGGGCTGAGGGAGTGAGGCTCTTAGAAGCTCCCACATGGCACCTGAGGAGTCCAGGGGAGCAGTGGTCAAGGGTCCTCTGTCCACTGCTCCACTAGCCATGTGACCCTGGGCCAGGTGCTTCACCTTTCTGAGCGTCTTCTGTACGTGGGGTTGAGGATTCAATGAAACAGCATGCTGGGTTTTGAGCGAGTGTGCTTTCTGGAACCTAGAAAGCATTCATCAGGTCCTGGCTATGACCCGAAGGTCTGTGCTGTGTGCTCTGAGAGATGAGAGGGAGCCAATCCTGCCCTCACAGCCTCTTCTAGTGACAGAAGCTCCCAAGACCTCAGAAATGCTCTACTTCCTCCCTAGCTCAATCCCGTGACGCCAAATCACATTAATATTTAGGAAATGAACTGTACCTGGGAACATGATTATTTCTTTAGTCTCTTAGCGGCACATTTATTAATTACTTGCAAATGCTCAGGCAGATAATGTACACCGTGGAGAAGAACAAGGTCTCTAGAGCTAGACTCCCCACTCACATCCCATCCCTGCCACTTAGGCAAGTTACTGAATGCCTCTGAACCTTAATTTCCGCATCTGTAAAAGCAGGGATAATAAAGATGGTTCTTAGCCCCTCAGGTAACTGTGAGCATCAGATGAAAGAAAATGAAATTATTCTGTGCCTGGCTTCATGTAAGGACTCACTAAGTGACACTTACTCTCATTATTATTTTTTATCATTATTGAATTGAAAACTGAACAAGCAAAACAGACATAATACTCGATTTATGAGATCAACTGGACAATGCCCATGGTCTTCAGCATATAGACAGAGCTAAATAAAGCAGAACTTGCATGCCAATTAGAATAAACGTCTGGGTGAAACAGAAACTAGAATGCTGAGTGGGATTGAGAAGGTGCCATTAATATCTCTTATTTTTCTGCAAATGTCAATGAGGAGTCTAATGACTGGTGAAGAAAAAAGAGGAACGTGGATGGTGGTGGTAGGGGTTGGGGGGAAGATGTCCAGTTTTATGTTAACTTGTTCAATAAAAGAACCTTCCAGTACATCTACGTCCACAATACTATGTGTGAGGACTGACCATCCTATCAGCAAGTCCTCTCCTAGCATGTCACAAAGGGACTGCCAGGCCACAGACCTCACCTCACCGCTCTGCGATTTCTGCCATACCCAGGGTGCCTTCAGCACACTCGGTGCTTTGTGATGGTTTAAAATAGTCTTTTCTGTGCGTTTAGGTATTCATTCTTCATATTCCTCATCTATACTGATTACAAGCTCTTCTTTCCCTTCGTTCACACGCTTGCCCTGGTGTCCTGCACATGGTAAGTACTCACGTAAGTGTTTGTTCCCTAACACATGGGAGTTGTAATCTCCGATGTTATTCCTGTGGACTCGCAAAGAGTTCAGGGTAGCATTAAAAAAAAAAAAAAAAAAAAAAATAGATGGGGCCAGGAGGGGGCAGTGATGGGGCAGAGCTGGCCAGAGAAAGGTAAATGTCGGTTATTATCCTAGATGATTTCAGGACAAATAGAAAACATTTGGATTTAGCCCAGGAGAGGGTGCTACCTACTTCCAAGACAGCCTCGCCAAGAACGCTGGGCAGGGCCTGTCCCCTGACATGAGGCTGGGGTTTGGGCTTCTGAGCCGCCGCTCACCAGCACAGGGAAAATGCTCCCACTCATCGCATCCTGCTTTGATAAAAATCACTCTTCTTCTAAATTAGATAGACAACAGGTAGGAGTCCAGGGAGCAGGAAGACGTCAGCAGAACACATGCAAAGCTTCTCCTTTTCTTCTCAGCATTTCTCTAAGCTTGCTGGGAACTGGAGATGATGTAAAAAAGAAACCTACATGACCACCCTACCACTGATGCAAACTCGAAGGTTGTTTTTAAAAGATTCTGAGAAAAGAGGGGAAGTGTTAAATGTAGGCATAGGTGGTTAGAGATCACAGGATATTGAATAAGCCCTAAATCTGGACCTTCTCCCAGCCCTTACATAAGGTATCTTTCCATGTCCAATGATATTCAAAGTCCCTTTTGTCTTTGTGGTGGAACAACTTCTCTGGAGACTGGGATCTAGGAGACTGGCCTTTATATTCTTAGTTGCATCCCTAATCCTTTCTCCCCATAGCTCTTCAGCTAGCTGTTTCATTTCTTCAGAATGGAATATGCTCCTAACTTGGACAGAAAAAAAAAAATCACTTGCATCTTTTCAGCAATAAAGTGGAACTTTTGCTCACAATGCACTTTAAACAATACACAGTATTATACTGAAGGAGATCACTCACCTGCTTCTCATTTGTCTCTCGAAAAGTCAGAAGTCCTGCCTGCTTTCTCTAAACACAAACCCAAATAACAAAACTAATAAGTGAACAGGAAATAAAGTGAATGTCAAACTGTGGTTCCTGATGGGAACCTGAGTTTAAAAAGCAGCCTTTATACTGTTGGTGGGAGTGTAAATGCACAGGGCTTATGATAAACTTACACGTTTATCATACCACGCCACCTAGCAATTGGAATTGCTAGGTGGCGTGGTATGAGTTACCGTTACAGATGTATTGGGACACATGCACAAAGATACACATACAGTGAATCTGTTGTAGCAATGTTTGTAATAGCAAAACTCTGGGAATAAATGTCCATTAACAGGAGACTGGTTAAATTAATTATAGGACATCTATTGTACAACGAGATACATACATCAGACAGAAGTCAGTGTACATATGCTATTTTGGAAAGATGTTCAGAATTATTATTAAATCTAAAAAACAAAGTATATTACAGTATGTGTGGTATGTTCCCATTTATGTTATGTATGTGTATATATACATACATTTATATATTTGTGTGTATGTGTATATATATGTTTATATATATATATATATACACACACACACACACACACACACACACACACACACACTTATTTATGTATACCTTCTTTTTTAAAAAAGAAGGACTCTCTATATATGGAAAAATTCTAGGTTGTCCCCAAAGCTTCCAACATAGTGAGTTTTAGGTAGTGGGACTGGGGAAAGGGAGCACCTTTTTACTGTCCGTAGCTTTGTACCATTTGAATTTTTTACATGTGTTACTTCTGTAGTAAAAAGCAGCCTCAAGTCGTAGGAGATGCTCTTCTCATCTGCCTTTAGAAACTTGGTTGGCTTTCTTCACCTACCTCTAGAGTCCAAGTGATAGATGTGCAAAAGTAATAGACAACAGTGTGTACACTGGGACAAGTCCCTGTGGCTAGGGGAACACGTGAGCTCAAAGCACATTAGGTATGAAACCATTATTTTCACTTCTCGATATATGAGTAAGGGTGATGCTCACTGCATTAGGATTTTGTGAATGATCCTGGCGACATAGGAACGTGGAGTGACTGAGGATTCAATGACTCGGAATAGGTGCATGTTCTCGTCAGCAGACAAAGACACCGTGGAGCACATCCCTGAGCAGCCTACACAGAGCAAAACTGAGCTAATTGCATTAGTTGGGATTCGGTTCAACTGCGAGGACTAGCAAATCTCGAATAACAATGCCTTAAATAAAATTTCTTTTTCCTCTCATATAAAAGGCCTCAAAGACAGTCAGGGTATGGTGTGCTATGCCTTCTACCTTGTTGCTCCATCGTGCACTGCTTCTACCTCGTGGTTTAAGATGGCAGTTTCTACATTTCAGGGAGCAGGATGGAAGAACATATGAGGAAGAAGGGGCAGAGTGTACACAAATAACATCTTTTAACTGGATTTTCTATAAGCTGCCACAAGACACTTTTACCTACTCACTTGAGCCAGAACTCCATTGACTGGCCTACCTAGCTGCAAGGGAAGCCAAGAAATGCAGTCTTAATGCCATCTGGCTATATGCACCACTCAAAATTGGGGGTTCTATGTTATTACCATGGAACAAGGTAAGGGTGGACACTGGAGATGGCCAGTGGTTTCTGCAACATTGATCTAATCTATTTCCCCAGGCCCCCCAACCTACTTTCCAAAGATGAATTTATTTTATCACCTCAGCAAATGACACAGGTAAGGAAAAGTATCATGCCTTGCCATATACCCAACTTTGTAAGCTTAGGGAAACATTTATCTATCTATCTATCTATCTATCTATCTATCTATCTATCTATCTTAGCTAGGGAAACATTTAGAGAAAAGTTTTGCTATTATTTTAATACTGAAAGGATGGCAGTGTGTCCTGGAATTTCACCCACCTGTGTACCACGCCCCCCCCCACCCCGTCTCCATAATGGATGGGATACAGGAGCTACTGGGGACAGGAACCATGTCATTCCCACAATAGTCCTACAATAAACGTCAACAGAATGCAGTAGAACTGGTCTGTGATGTAATTCAGAGACTATTTCCTGTGAATGAGACAATATGCCCCGGAATAAAATGCTATTTATGCTATGGGAAAGGCCTGTGGGGCTTCAGATTTAGGTTCAAGGAAAAAGAAATTCAAGAGCTGATTACACTGGATCCCTGGGGGCTAAGTACAGTAGTGTCAACAGTCATAAATGAATCGGGACTTGAGAGACTCCCAAGGTTAAGAAGGACTAAATACTCTCAGAGGAGACTGGGGCCGGCTCTCTACACATTCCTACTGGCCGCCCATCCTCAGAATTGCCAAAGACCAGGGCTTGAGGGAAGCCTCTGCAAGGTGGGGACTGGATGCCTCCCTGCCCCTGCCATCCCCATCATTTACTGCAGGTTCTCAGACACAGGACAGCTCTTCACTAGGAGCTCGAACAAGGATACTTTCATTGGTTTTATTCTGTGGGCCCCACCAGTTAGCGGTAAAAAGTCAAATGTTTAAATCTTTAGCTAATCTCCTTGTTGTTTAAAACAAGTCACCTTACGGTTCTTTGATCAATAAATAGCATCAGGGTGTAGAGATACAGGAACAGAACATTATTAAGGAGGCATGAAGGCAAGAGCCGAATCCAGGTGCCTGTGGATGACTCAGAGAGGTAGGAGCTCAGAGGCTCCTCTATGGATTTCCCCGGTCACTATGGAAGAGCTCTATTTCAGACTTGAGGATTTGTGATCACTCCATTTCAGCATCTGCGGAGCTTGGCACTGACCCCACCTCCTCTTGGGCCCGTGGCGAGTTGGGACTCAATGGTCATCATGCCCATCCTGCGTCTCTGCCCCATAGGTTCTACCAAGGTGCTCAAACTTAGGACATGCCGCCACGTCAACTGTTGCATTCTTCCCCAACGTGCATCTCTCAGTCTCCTCTATCTCACTAAATGGCCAGGCTATTCTGCCAAGGACTAGGTCTGAAAGCTTCGAGGCCTTCCCTGCTCCCTTTCTCACATCCCATCTCCAAACCACGAGCAAATCCTATGGCCCCACCTTCAAAGCATATCCAGAATCTGACCATTTCTCATCACTTCCACTGATCCAGGAAAATAACCTGCTCACCTGGATGACTACAAAGCCTCCCACCTGGTCTTGACAAGCCACCCAACCCATGATTTTCAGCTTTGAAAACCTAAGCCAAGTCAGGGAACCCCTTGGCTCTAGACCCCTCTGGAAGCCTCCCCATTTCACATGGAGTCCAAGTCCATATACTAGGCCTCCAAGCCCTCTGTGACCTGATGCCATCTCTCACTTCCTGCACCCTTCCTCTTGCTCTGCTCTAGCCTCCCGGCTCCTCCATGAATGAGGCAGGCACTTAACACTGCTCTTCTTCCACCTATCTGCCTACTTTGCTCCTTCACGTCCTTCAAAGAGTTCTCCATGCCCCCCGATCAGAAACCTTCCCTAACCACCCCTTTATCCTACTTTTTCTTTACAATGTTTATCTCTACTTGACAAAATATATATTCATTTTACTGTCCATCTCCCCCCAGTGGAGTGTAATCCCCATAAATACAGGATATTTCCTCCCTAGAATACAGAGCAAATACCTGAAAAACAAAGGATGCTGCACGCTGCACAGTTAAATGTGCAGCATAAAGTGAAAACAACAGCCGCAGGTACAAGAGAAGACCCAGTCATCTGTATGAATATACGCAATGTCTTTCTTCATTACTAACGTATTTAGTTTTCTCATTACTAACCTACTACAAGAAAAAGAGAGGGAAAGTTTTAATTTATTGAATGACTGAAGAGGAAAACCATTTAGTGAGCACCTACTATGACTCAGGAACTGTTCTAGTTCTGGAGGTATAGAATCAAGATAGGTAAGCTCCCTGTTTTATGGAGCTTATGTTACAGAGGGAACATGGGGATTGAGGTGGAAGTTGAAGAAGCTGAGAGGAATATACCATAAATAAGCAAACAAATGAATAACACAGTTTCAAATAGTTATTAATCTATGACTATTACATTAATAGAAGAGTCACAGAAATCTTACTGAAAATTATGAAAAATACACCTGTATTATTTCTGAGTCTCTTTCCTCAATCCACCCCCTCAAATCCAGCACTTTAAGTAAAATATATCTATATTTCATTTATATTAAATTAATACATGCTGCTCATTTCAGAGCAGCTACTTATAACTTCTTTTGAATGATGAACTATGCCAAGTCAAAGGCAATCTCTCATATATGGATTTAGCAATTGATACTGTAGTCTGCCATGTGCCTAGAAGGCACCCATTGAAAATGGGTTGATTTCCCAAAGATTTTCAAAAAGTGAATGTCTACAATTCTTCCCAACCTATCACTGAATCTTTGTACATATTTCTGAGCACTGCTGAGAAGCTGCATGCTTTTATTTTAGTAGAGTTGGTAAAAATTCCATATGGATTCCTCCGTTCACAAAACTAAATGAAAACACAGAACCTCTTAAAATAAAAATAGACACGTTTGGGAATCACAAGGGAAATGTTACTTATTCTCTGAGCACTCAGCTTCTGCTATCCCTAGTGGTAGGAACCTACACTGGCATTCCAATTTCCTATAAACTTGGCAGGACTCTGTGTCCACTTGGAATTGTAATAGCCCGGATTTCAGTTTGGGGAGGAAGGAAGGAGTCATTGCATTCCACCTAAGAGTGCTCCAGCTGAATCCCAAGAAGCCAAAACTTAAATGTCAATGTTCTCCCAAAGGAAAGAGATGGCTCCATCTAATGAGTTTACCTGGTTAATGCTCCATAACCAGTTCTGGGCTCTCTTTGCTGGCCTTTCTTTGGTAATGTTGCTTGTTGCAGAAAATTCTGGTGCCTGTTACTGGCGTTTCGGGGGTTATTTTTGTTTTTGTTTTGTTTGGCAATTATACACAGATGATTTTCATACTAAATACCTAGGCATTTGAGACCAAAAGTTCCAGGATGTGTATATTCGTACTGTTCATTCCCCACTCCTGCACGCTTCCTAATTTAGGATGTGGAAGATGCAAGGAAGGCCAGGCAACTGGCCCTCACCACCCCCCCCAGCTCTCATCTCTTACTGTCACTGTCAGACAAAGGAGCCGGATCCTGTCCAAGTAGCGGAAACCCTGAGACGGAGTTGGGGGGCGGGGGCAGGAGACTGCTCTAACGGGCTCTGAAGTGACCCAGGTAAGAGACACGTGTTGTGGGGAGTGGAAAATGCACAGGCTTGCTAAATGCTGATCAAGCCCTGAGCCTGTGGCTCCTATATCCCTCTCCCCGACTTTTGGTTCCAAGTAAGAGATTTGCGTGCAAACAGTTACATTCCACAAACAAGCCACTTCCTCTTCCTTGGGGGAAGGCAATTGAGAAGGAGAGGAAGAAACACACACCTCTTAGAAAACTAGGACTGGGTTCAGGCCTTCAGAGCCCCTCTGCTCCTGATTTTTCATGTGAGAACTCCACTCTATGCCCTCCTTGATGTAAACATAACAAAACACATCTCAGGTTAAAGATGTATGTTTCTTTCCCTGGTAAAATAATAATTAAAAAAAAAATCTGAATTTCACTTTTAAAATTATTTGGCTCCAAAGAACTAAGGTCTAAACGATGCTGGGGAAATGAGTAAATCTAACATACAAATTATTTTCAAATGAAATAGTTTTAATGAGCACCAAACTTAGTTTCTAAGTTGACATGATGTTAGGTATCATAGGCATTTAATTAGACAATACTAATTTAAATTCTGTGGACTTCCTTTCATATGCTGAAAAATATATTTGTATTTTGCTATGTATCTATATACCATATAGATGACTATAAATATATTACATATGTAATATTTTTTCAGGGTTAAATATTGCCATAGGCCCTGAAAACACCGTGGGCTCTGGGACCTGGCCCTATGGAGCCTCATAGATTCACCAGACTGGGAGGTAAACAGTCCTCTCTAAAACAGAAGAAAAAATATTAATGTAAAATGTTACTGCAAACCCAGGTTACTGAATGGCTTAACGTGACCAGAAGGCCCGTTCTGTTGAGGCTCTCTTGCCAACCCCCAGGCTCCACTAGAAGCTCTAGATTTTTACACCCACTCCCCTCCAGCCTTGCCACAGGAAGCAGTAATCCCACCACAGAGTCTTCTATTTCAGACCCTCTCTCGGTCCCTTGGGACTCTCCTCCAGGCTGTCCTTCCCAAACCACTTGAATCTCATTTCTCCTGCAGCTGATTTTTTTTTTTTTCAAGATGTTAACAATTTCTCTGGAACCATCTGGATGTTATTAAGAAAGTGTCCTGGGTCCTCTGAGGCAGCTGGCTGTGGCCTCTTGCCTTGTTTCCTGTGTCCTGGATGTCTAAGTTGACTTTCATAAGAAATTTGGAATATTAGTTTAAAAAAAGAAACAGTCAATATTTTTTAGGCACTGAGCTCTTGCAGCTTAATTTCCCGGACTGGGACTTTGCATTTTGAGTTCCCATGGCTGGCCCATGCTCTGGGAACGATGAAGCACGTCTGTTTTAAAAAACAGAAGGCCCTAGTGGTCAGGGGTGAACCAGAAATCCAGTCTTCCCCACCCTCCCCACTGAGCCCCACAAAACCTTCCTTATGTTGCTGCTGCTCAGCCATTTCCACATCTCCAACCCCTGCTGCAAGCTGAAAACACCCCCCACCCCCGATCTCGCTCTAAGAGTAAATACTAGTTCAGCTCTACTAGACTCTCTCCTAGCATCCTTGAGGGAAAAATAATGGAACAAAGACAAAAAAAAAAAAAAAAAAAAGAGGCTGGGCAGATGACAATGATTCCCCAGGTAAGAGGGGTAGTGTGAGTAGGTAGGACAATATGGGACACCATATAGTCCCTTTTCTAACCACCAGCCAAGAGCAAGGCTGGAACAAGGAGAATCCCAAGCATCAGTTTCGCTATTCAGAGGCTGCAGATGGGGCCAGGACATTGATCCCAGCTTGCTTCCGTTTATTAGTCAAACTCAACAGCCAAACTTGGGTTGCTGGCCTTGACCCTTTGCCTATTGCACTCCATGTGCATATGCCCGCCTCCTTCTTCCTTCTAGTTCCTAGGCCTTCACCTTCAGCTGACTTGCATCTCATTACCCTTTTGATTTCACTAGTTAATGCTAATTAGTTAACACTGGCTCTCTGGAAGATTTTAAGACCCCCCCCACCCCCCCCACCCCACCCCACCCAGGCAATCCTATCAAGTCAGACATGCTAGCAGACCCACTCTACCTATGAAGCCCAAGAACAGAATGAATTTCCTGGAAAACAAACAGCCTGATTATTTGTCTCTGATGCTGGTGGGAGCAGGAGATGTTTTGAAGGGAAGCATACAATTCACTCTCCATTAAGCATTCCCTCAGAAAGGAGGGAGGGCTGCACGACAACATCCCTCATTTCTTTGTCACAATCCCACAAAAATCTATCATCCCCTAACTGGCATGTAACAGACACCCAGTAAATGAGCCCCCCCACCATCTTTTTATTTTGAAAAAAATTCAAGCTACAAAAAAGATATAAGAATAATAACAATGAACCCATGTATATCCTTTACCTAGATCACTGATTGTTAAATTATTACTACATTTGCTTTCTCCCATTACTTTTTTTTTAAGATTTTATTTATTTATTTGCCAGAGAGAGCGCATGCGTGAGCAAGAGCGGTGGGGAGAGGCAGAGGGAGAGGGAGAAGCAGGCTCCCCACTGAGCAGGGAACTCGATATGGGACTTGATCCCAGTACCCTGGAATCATGACCTGAGCCAAAGGAAGACTCTTAACCAACTGAGCTACCCAGGTGTTCCTCCCATTACTTCTTCTGATTCATTTGAAAGTGCAAATAGCATGACATTTTATGCCTAAATACTTCATACTTAAATACATCCCTAAATATTTCCTACAACTCAAAGACATATATATAATCCTATATAGTCACAAAACCATTATCACATTCAAGAAACTTAACATTAGAAAATATCTAATAGCTTATATTCAAATTTCCCCAACTGTCCCAATGTCCTAATAGCTTTTTCAATTGAGATATAATCCACATATCATAAAATCCACTCTTTTAAAGTATACAATTTAGATTTTTAATATAATTACAAGTTTGTACAACCATCACCACCATCTAATTCCAGAACATTTTCAACATCCAAGCAACCCATTAACTCATTAGCAGTCACTCCCCCTTCTCCACTCACCTGGCCCTTGGCAACCACTAGTCTACTTTCTGTCTGTTCTCAAAGTTTCATGGAATTGGAATCATAAAATATGTGGCTTTTTGTGTGTGTCTAGCTTCTTTCTCTTAGCATAATGTTTTCAAAGTTCATTTATGTTGTAGCATGTAGTGGTACTTCATTTCTTTTTCTAGCTGAATTATATCACATTGGGTGGAAATACCACAATTTTTTCATCTATTCATCAGTTGATGAACATTTGGGTTGTTTTATGACATTTTTTAAAAACCAAGATCCAATCAAAGAATATACATTGCAATTGAATCATCATGTCTTTAGTTTCCTTTCATCTAAATCCTACAAAATTAATTCTAGAACATTAATCTAGATTCAAGGAAATCCTCTTTTTTTTCCCTTTTTTATCTCTTACAACAGTAAAATATTTGAAAAGCACAGGTTGGTTGTCTTGGAGAATGTCCTTGCTAGTCTGTCTGATTGTTTCCTATAATTTGATTCAGGTTAGACGGTTTTGGCAATAATACCACACGGGTGAGATTGTATACTTCCTGTTGCATTAAATTAGAGGACATATAATATCAATTTGTCTCATAACCGGTGATACTAAATTTGGTCATTTGATTAGATGGTATTTACCAGATGTCCCCATAGGAAAGACACATTTTTCTCTTTATAAAATATTAAAGTAAATAATATTAATACAAGTAATCTTTAAGACTATGTGAATATCTTGTTTCCCAACAACCTTTAACAGAACATTTTAACCTCCAGTAATGATCCTTGCCTGAATCCATGATTGTAACAGTGTTACAATAGAGTATTTTTCTGACTTTTCTAACTGTAATCCCTTCCACATAAAATTGTGGTTATTCTGTTTTAAAAAAGGAAAGAAAAAAAGCTTTCCCTGCTCTATCCCATTGTCTTAATAACTACTGAGAATTCATGGATTTTTTTTTTCCTCTATGTGTTATAGTCAACATCACTGTCATTATTCTTCTGATGCTCAAACTGTCCCAAATTTGATAAGTGGGAGCCAGTTTGGTTGAGTTTACCTACCTTTTTTTTTTTTAAGTTTTATTTATTTAAGTAATCTCTACACCCAATGTGGGGTTTGAACTCATAACCTCAAGAACAAGAGTCTCATGCTCTTCTGACTGAGCCAGCCAGGCACCCTCCATCTATCTTTCTGATGTCCTCATCAGCACTTCATTATTTTGTGACACAATAAAATGTTCCAGATTCACATTGTATTTTCCCTTCTCCAGACCTTAAATCAACATTTCTCCAAGAAGACCTGGTGTCTTTTAGTGAGAAATGGTATTTAGAAACCAAGATTTGGACACTAGATGTGCTCACTGATACTGGGTGGTCTCAAATGTTTTTGCCTGGATGACTTATAGCATTATTTAAACCTTCTATGTGTGACATCTCTTAAGATTTTCATTTGGGTTTCAGTTAGTTGGTAACACTACTACATATAAATGAGTCCTAAATATTATAGGTGTAACAGCTTCCTTTTTTTTTTTAAGTACTTAATAAGTATTCAAAAGCTCTGCACTTGGTGTCTTACACACAGTACCTTAATCTCTATAACAACTCAAAGACATAGGTATAATTCTTTATCCTTACTTAACAGATAAGGTCATGGGGTATCAAGTGGTTAGGTAATCTGTTCAAGGTCACGCAGTTAGTAAGTGGCTGACCTGGAACTACACTCCAGGTCTGTCTGACTTCAGATCTGCTAACTACTAGGTGATAGGTCAAAAATAATATTTCCTCACTATGAGGGAAATATAAGTATGTGTTAAAGCTTATAATCCACTCCTGGGTATATTATATCACATTTGTCAAGGGCATGTGGTCATTGTAATCCACCTCTGAGACACAGTGTGGTATAAGGAGAAGGGCACAAGGCACATTGATGAGTGGGTCAATCTCTACACCTGTCTCTGTTTTATCACCTATAAGAGAATAATGATACTTAGCTTGTGTACCACATAAGGTTGCAGTGGGATCAAAGGGATTATAAGCGGAAGCCCCTGAAAGAATTATAAGCTCCATTTACTATTAGGAAGCAGCACTCAAGTCAAACCGAATATGTGTAAGAATCACCTGGGGGAAGGAGTATGTATTGAATTTAAAGTGCAGATTGCTGGGTCCTGCTCCTACAGATTCTGACTGAGTGGCGTAGTGTGGAGCCCAGCAATGTGAATTTTTAACAAGCATCCCAGTGATTCTGAAGCAGGTGGCTCATAAATGACACTCAGAAAAACTCTCATGTAGTTAATGCAAGGATGATGAGAATAAACATGATAAACCCATGCGTGGAAGCCACTGCTACACCTTCCAAACACATTCTTTGCATCAGATTGCCTTTTTTTCATTCTTTCTCCCTCGTCCCTAGTATTTATCCTTTACCTTAGTTTCAACTCAAATGTCACTTCCCCAGCTTAGTCTTCCCTGACCCTTGACATAATCGGCTGTTCCTGTGACCCGCTCTCATCACAGTCTTTGATTCATTACAGCCACACATCAACCTGGCAACTACATAGTTGTAACTAGATGCTTAATGTCTGCCTCGCCTGATAGAGCGTAACCACCTGAGGGCAGAACCAGGACCTCCTTGGTACGCCCAGTGTCTCTGTTTAGTGGGCAATTTAGTGTCTGTTGGACAAACCCACAAATGAAGGGGGAAAAAGGCAGTACTAACTTTATTACTAAATAAAGTTTCGGCTGAATACAGCATTCATAAATAATGAATACAGAATCAAGTTCATTACCAACATGAATAACAATACCCTACTTCCTGTTCTCATCTTTCCTGGGATCCTTGGAAAGACACTTCTCATAGAGGAAATTGCACTTTTAATGACAAATTTGGGGACAATCTGCTCAGAATAGGCAGGAATTCATAATGCAATTATGGCCCTCTGCTCTGGCCTCCCCTCTCACTTCCTTCCCCTCCTGGATTCAGTTGTCATCTCACACCGAGCATCCCCTCCCTCCTGCCTCCTGCCAATTCTCTCTAACTAGGATCAAGCAAGAGAGCTGTCGGCCTGGGGAGGGAGGATGTTTCCCTCGGGCCATCATTAATTGTGTGTGTTCCGCAAGTATGTGTATTTTCATTTGTGCATTTATCTCCATCCTGAATGGGGCCGTAAAACTCCTTTATGATTTAGCCTCAGGCCAAATAAGCATTGAATTTCACAACTAGAGTTTATGCTCATGTATTTATGGCAAGGTGGGAGGTGGGGTTGTTTTGTTTCAAATATTTGTTTCTCCAAAGTGGCTGCTGATTCTGTTTGGAAGACATGCCAGAGTACATGTGAAGGAGTGAGAACTGGAACTGTTTCTATCAAGTGACAGGGATCAGGACTTACTATTCCACAATAGGGTACCATACATATTCAGTATTTTAAGCTGAAGGAAAGTGAAAAAAACAGCAGAAGCATAAAGTTCTCTCATCTTTCTCCCTGAAGCAGGTCTTAAGATGTGAGAGGTGCATTCTCTACACCCAGAGGAAAAGAGCATCTTTACTGCCAGGATGGAGGGTCACGGGGAAGAATCCAAACAAGCAGGACTTGCTAAGTTTCCCCCAGTTTGCTACACTTCCCTCACATTCTCTGTTCTACCACATTTCTGCACAACTGGCCACTCTTCATCAAAGTCAGCATAAAAATGTGCAGGGTTAACTGTTTCTTCCAGTCTTCATTTCCTTATGAAGGCTCCTGTGCCATGTAAAACTTATACTAAATAAATCTGTATGCTTTTCTGCTGCTAACTTGTCTTGTCAGTTTAATTGTCACACCTGCCAGGGGCCCTACGTGGATCAAAAAAACCTTTTTTCCTTCCCTGCACAAGGTTTCCAGAATTTTACAGCAACTCTCAACTTGAGGCACCAGCATGGCACTAAGTGAGGACCCCGGGGAACTGAGTTTATGTGATATTTTGTCCATGGAGACCATTTCCCAGCACACAAAGGTGAAGAAGGCAAAGACACCAAGCATTTTCAAGCTTTCAGTTTTAACTAGATAAAGGAGTATCCTAGTTCCTGAAACTTACTGACCTCAACAATATTAAGATAAATATGCATAGTTATTCTTATAAATCTGGCTTATGTTATTTTCCTGGGAAATTCTGTTTGATTGTGGCACACTCTAAATTCAGACCTGAGGAGGGCCGCTGCCAGTGGGGACCCAGCACCAGGGTTTGGTCTTCAACCCAATAAACTATTTGCTGGAGGCAGAATGATGCAGCGGCTCACCGGGCTCAAGTCCACGCTCCGACACCTACTAGCTGAGTGGTGTAGAACACAGTACTGCCCCTCTGTGCCTCGGTTTCCCCAACTGTAAGATGACATTAAAAATACAAAGTGGGGATAATAGTGGAAACTTCAGAAGATTGTTGTGAGGCCTCAATGGACAATGTGTGTACACAGCTTAGCACAAGGCCTGGCACAGAGTATTAGCAGTTATTATTTCAATGTCTGCATTCAAAGAGGTTCTGAGGTTTAAGACACACATCTGTATGATGAGCTCCAGCTGACTTTCTCCAGCCAGTATAATAAACCTATGTAACAGTCAATCATTCCAGTGTGTGTGGTCATCCAGCACCTTCCGGGTGTTTTCCAGTTTAGGAAGCTGCCCAAATCCTAAGTCCTGCTTCCCAGAGGTAGAAGATGTCGTCTGCCCATGGTCCTGTCTTCACCCTGAAGATAGAGTATAGGTATGTGGCCAGTCTTCTCTAATTAGAGCCAGAAAGCCTTCTATTCACAAGAGTAACATGCAGAATCCATTTTGTGGTGAGGACAGCAGCCCGACCTGTGGTGCCTGGGGAGGCAGCCAGAGGGGAGGCTCAGGCATCATGATGTGAGCTGCAGTCTGTGTCTGGCGACGACAACCCAGAAGCTTTTCCAGGACAGTTCATCATTGTGGCTTGGGCCTTGTCCCTAGCTTCAGTCTGACACTTCTCAGCTTCTAGAGAACTTGTGAACCACCTAACATTCTTTAATAAATTTCCATTTCTGCCTCAGCTAGCCAGAGTGGATTCTAAGCCTGGCACCTAAGAACGTGATCAAGGTCCCTGTCTACTGGGTTGGCCAAATACCAAGGCAATGAACTCCAAGAAACCATCAAAGCTCTTTGATTCAATGAAAAATTCAATGTAATAATTCGTATTTGGAGAGAAATGGTACACTAACTGGAACTAGAAAATCCTTTTATTAAGAAGATTTTCATCTTCACAGCATTTGTTATAACTATGTCTTCTATTTCTTCTTCTTTTTTCTTTTAAGTAAGCTCTATGTCCCATGTGGGGCTTGAACTCATGACCCCGAGATGAAGAGGCACATGTTCTACCAAATGAGCCAGCCAGGCACACCTACCTTCTACTCCTAATGGAATAATAGAGTAGCAGAGGTGGAAGAGACTTAAGAGATGGTCCAGTTTGCCCCAACAATTTCAAATGAGGATGAGAAGTACCAGAGAGGATAAGTGACTTGCCCATGATCAAACAGCAATTGCAGCCTAGGGTGAAGATCACCAGCTCAGAAGTCAGATATTGGCTATGATACTTACTTACTATGTGATCTCAATCTAGCCATGTAGTCTCTGAGCCAGTTCTCTTGGTCTCCTTCTTTGTTAAATGAAGAAAGTAATAGTCGGTATCTTACAGGGTTATTATGAAGAATAAATGAGATAATGCATCTGAAGTGTTTAGCATATGCTCTAAAAATAGTAAATATTCAATAAACATTAGTTGGTATTATTATCATACCCTTAAAAAAATATTTACCATGATCCCCTATGAGCCAGGCACTGTCCTAGAAGTTGGCAACATAAAGATAAAGAAGACATTCCCAGAAAACAACAGTCCAGGACCAGATGGCTTCACTGGTGAATTCTACCAAACACTTAAAGAAGAATTAATATCAATCCTTCTCAAACTCTTCTAAAAAAACGGAAGAGTAGGGAACACTTCCAAACTTACCTTACAAAGCTGGCATTACCCTGAAAGCAAAACCAGACAAGAACAAAGACAAGAAAATTCACAAGAAAACAAAATCAAAGGCCAATAACTGATGAATATATATATATATTATATGCAATAATCCTCAACAAAATATTAGCAAACCAAATTTAACAATAAATTAAAAGGATAATATACCATGATCAATAGGATGCAAGGACAGTTCAATGTCTGCAAATCAATGTGCTATACCACATTAACAAAATGAAGGATAAAAATATGATGATCTCCACAGATGCAGAAAAGCCATCTGACAAAAGTCAACATCCATTTATCATTAAAAAAAAATTCTCAACAAAGTGGGTATAGAAGGAATATACCTCAACATAATAAAGATTATATAGGGCAAGTCCACAGCTAACATCACATTCAATGGTGAAAGTTTTCAAAGATCAGGAATAGGACAAGGATGTCCACACTCACCAGTTTATTCAACACAATATTGGGAGTCCTAGCCAGAGCAATTAGGCAAGAAAAAGAAATAAAAGGAATGCAAATCAGAAAGGAAGAAGTAAAACTGTCACTGTTTGCAGATGACATGATACTATATATAGAAAACCCTAGAGACTCCACCAAAAAAAACCCACCAAAAAAACATTAGAACTAATAAATGAATTCACTAAAGCTGCAAGGACACAAAATCAATAGACAAAAATTTGTTGCACTTCTACACACTAATAAGAAACTATTGAGAAGAGAAATTAAGAAAACAATCCCATTTACAACTGCATCCCCAAAAATACCTAGGAATAAATTTAACCAAGGAGGTGAAAGACCTGTACACTGAAAACTATAAGATGTTGATGAAAGAAACTGAAGAGTCAAATTCCATGCTCATGATTTGGAAGACTATTGTGCAAATGTCCATACTCCCCTAAGAACCTACAGATTCAATGCAATCCCTATCAACATTCCAATGATATGTTTCACAGAAATAGAATAAACAATCTTGAAATTTGTATGGAACCACAAAAGACCCCCAATAGCCAAAGCATTCTTCAGAAAGAACAAAGCTAGAGGCATCATGCTCCCAGATACTGAAGTGTATCATGTATCACAAAGCTATAATAATTCAAAAAGTATGGTATTGTCATAAACACAGACACACAGATCAATAGAACAGAATAGAGTCTGAAAATAAACATATGTATATGTGGTCAATTAGCTTATGAAAAGAAACCAAAAATATACAATGGGGAAAAGACAGACTGTTCAATACAGGGTGCTGGAAAAACTGGATAGTCACATATGAAAGAATGAAACAGGACCATTATCTTACACCATACACAAAAATTAACTCAAAATGGATTAAAGACTTGAATGTAAGTCCTTAAAGTGTAAAACTCCTAGAAGAAAACATAGGCAGTAAGTTTTGTGACGCTGGTCTTGGCAATGATTCTTTAGATTTGATACCAAAAGCAAAGACAACAAAATAAAAAATAAGTAGGGCTACATCAAAGGCTTGTGCACAACAAAAGAAAACATCAACAAAATGAGAAAGCAACACCTTTCCAGTGACATACAGATGGCCAACAGGTACATTAAAGGTGCTCGACATCACTCATCAACAGGGAAATGCAAATCAAAACTACAATGAGATTATCACATATTAGAAAGACTATTATCAAAAAGACAAGAAATAACAAGTGTTGGCAAGGATGTAGAGAAAAGGTAACCCTTATGTACTGTAGGTGGAAATGTAAACTGGTGCAGCCACTATGGAAAATACTACGGAGGTTCCTCAAAACATTAAAAATAGAATTACACTATATTCCAGCAATTCCACTTCTGGGTATTTACCTGAAGAAAATGGAAACATTAACTCAAAAATGTTTCTGCACACCCATGTTCACCTAGCATTATTTACCACAGCCAAAACATGGAAACAACCTTAGTGTCCACCAATGAATAAATGGATCAACAAAATGTGGTACACACACACACGAATATTCTTTTGTAAAAAAAAGAAGGAAATACTGCTACTTGCAACAACATCAGTGAACCTTGAGGGTATTATGCTAAGTGAAGTAAGTCAGACAGAGAAAGACAAATAAATATTCAAGATCTCACTTATATGTAGAATCTAAAAACAAAAAACAAAGCTCACAGATACAGAGAACAGACTGGTGGTTGCCAAAGGCAGGAGGCAGAGCATGGGTGAAACAGGTGAGGGAGGTCAAAATGTACAAACCTCTAGTTATAAAATAAATAAATCATGGGGATGTAATATAAAACATGATACCTATAGTTAATACATATTTCAAAGTTGTTAAGAGAATAGAGCTTAAAAGTTGTCATCACACACGAAAATTTATAACTAAATATGGTGAGGGAGGTTAATTAGACTTATTGTGCTGTTATACATTATATATATATATTTGCAATATATACAAATATCAAATTACATTATATGCCTGAAACTGATATAACAGTATAAGTCAATTACACTTCAATATTTTAAATTAGGGGGCACCTGGGTGGCTCAGTCGTTAAGCGTCTGCCTTCGGCTCAGGTCATGATCCCAGGGTCCTGGGATCGAGCCCCGCATCGGGCTCCCTGCTCAGCGGGAAGCCTGCTTCTCCCTCTCCCACTCCCCCTGCTTGTGTTCCCTCTCTCACTGTGTCTCTCTCTGTCAAATAAATAAATAAAATCTTAAAAAAAATTTTTTTAATTAGATTTTTAAATAAAAGTCATGCCTAAAAATACTTTCTCACTTCCAATAGTAATGACAGTAATAAAAATAATATAATGATAATAAAAATGATAGTAACAAAAATGTAACAACAATGGTGGTAGCAACAAGTAATATTTATTGAGCATTTAATATGTGCCAAGCATTGGGCTGGCTAAACACTTCCATAGATTATTCCAATCTTTAAAATAACCTTTTAAGAAAGGTGCATTCACTGTTTCATAAATGAGAAACCTGAGGCTCAAATAAACTAAGTAACTTACCAAATGTCACCAAATAAGCAAGTAACAAGACCGGGATTTTGAACCCACCCAGTCTGACTCCACAACCCAAGCTCTTCAGATTCTCTAGGGAGGTTTCCAGTCATTTGAGGGTGAGGGTAGGGAATGGAGAGAGGGAAGGCATGGGAAAAAAATAATTGAACGCACTCTGACTACAGAGTTCCCTACAGGAATATACTGTGGAGAACAATGTGAAGGGACTTGAAAGGTTCAGAGGTTCGGGTGGTGGGAATGAACTTAAGTTGGTTCAGAGGTTTGGGTGGTGGGAATGAACTAGGCTTTGAATAATAAGTAGGGGGCTTACCAGGCATTCAGAGTCATGGGCTGGGATGGGGCAATGGGAAAGGAAGAGAATCCAAGGTAGACAAAAATCCAGAGCGTGAAAAAGCACACAAGAAAAATATCACGACATGTTAGAGGAGCAGCACGCTCCATGGGCAGAAGTAGAGCACGGAGCACGTGGGACACAGGCAGAGGGGAAGATGAGAAAGTTGGCCGGGGCTGGCTGTCCATGAGGACTGAAAGCCATGCTAAGGAAGGGGTACTTTATCCAGGAAGGTTCTGAAGCAGGCCCGGATATGGGGACGAGATGGTAAAGAGAAAGAAAGAACTAACCCAAATGGAGAGGGGATGAGGCCTGAGGAAGGGGGACAGTGGGGAGGCTGCTGGAAAAGTCCAGATAAGAGATGAGGGAGCCAGAAAGGAAAGATCAGCAGAAAAAATGGAGAGAAAGACACCGATTTGGACAACATTTAAGCAGCACTGATTAGGAAGGAAACTAACCCTTGAAGAGCCCGGGGTGCTGAGTCGGGGCTGAGTTAGACACATGTTACCTCACTTAACCCTGTGAACAGCCCTTCAAGGTAGGTACTATCATCATCCCACTTGCCTGGACGGACACGGAGGCTCTGCAATGTTAAGGAGCTCACTCAAGGCACGTGAGGATAGGGAAGCAGAGCCAAGATTGGAATCTAAGTTTATTTCAAGGCAAAGCATGTTTCTTTCTCTTCTAGATGTGGGAGGAACTGAAGCAGGAAGGAGCTGCGTATGAGGCATAGGTTTCCTGCTCAGGAGATCAGATGAATGGTAAGGCCATTATCTGAGATTTATGTGAGGAGGTGTGTAGGGAAGGATGGAAGGATGAGAGACTCTGAACTTGACACACTTGATGGGATATCCTGGTGATGCCATTCAGTAGGTGACCAGAAATATGAAAGTCACTGGATTGGGAATATAGAATCAACCTTCAGGTTGAAGTCATGGGGAGAGATGAAATCAGAGAGTGAGCATAAAGAGAGTCGGGCATGGAACTCCATGGAACACGAACTTTGAAGACACTAACAAAGGAACAGAAGCCAGATAAAAGCCTGAGAAGAAACAGTCTAAGAGAAAGAAGACCCTAAGTGGGGTAAGGCTGAGGCAGGAGACCAGAGAGAAAAAGGTTTTGAGAAGAGCAAAGTGGTTAACAGGGTCTAATGCAGCAAAGAAATCAAGTAGGAAAACAGTGTTCCCCGAATTTAGCAAATAAAATGTCACCAGTGACCATGGTGAAAACTCAGCTTCATTGAAGTCAGGACAGTGGAGGTAGTGGAGATGGAGGGGATACGATCTTCAGCAGAGCTCGCCTATGGAAAGCACAGAGGGAGCAAGGTGGTTAGAGGAAACACAAGGATTCAAGAGTCTGCTGCTGCTTTGTTTTCACATGTGAGACAAGAACATACATGGAGCGGGTAAGAAGTCAACAGAGAGGGAGGACCTAAATCCATATGAGAGACCAGAGTCACCTGGAAAGGGTGGGAGAAAAAGAACTGAGAGCACTAAAATAGGACACAAAAATGTATTTAAAAAAACTATAATTAATCAAGGCACTAGGATGTTTTAATTAACTGCTATACAGAGTAAGAGAACAGAGATGAGAGCCCAGGGAGAGACCCGAGGATGGGTGTGTATATCTATGAATTTAGAAAAGGAAAAAGTGAGGCCATTTCTAACAGGGCAGGGAGAGAGTTTATTCAAGACTGTTTAATTCCATGTGGTTAATTATTTTGGGGAAAACTTAGATTCTTACTTCTTGTAATGTACCAAAACATACTCCAGATGGATTAGATGTTTAAATCTATGACATGAGGCCATACACAAAGTTATCAAAAAATATATATGGAAATAATAATATAATCTTGAATGAGGGTGGTCTTTCTAAATGGATTAGTATGTCCCAGGTGAGCCTGAAGAGGGATTCAGTTTGTCTCTGTTCGGTTAATGGGTGGGCTAGTGCAGCTGATGCAGGTTGGGAGGTAAGCGTGTATTTTGTGACCTGATTTGCTTGGGGGCCAAAGGGCCTTCAGGGAGGAGCTGCAAACCCATCACTTGAAAGTGGGGGGTGAGGCAGCAGAAAGGAGTCAGTAGACATATATGGACTGAAACGGACAGAGTGCTATGGCAAAAGACTCCTAGCCTGGCTTCATGGACCAGATCTGAGCTCCCATGAAAGTAGCGACAGTTCTGACAGGAACACAGAATGGCCATAGCACAAGGAGCCCTGAAAGAACCATCCAGGCTCCCAGGAGGCCTTCTGGACCTGAGAGCACAAGGACTCATGCTTCCATGGAAGCTTCCAAGGTAAGGGCAGTAATGAGGTGTCAAAGCCTGCCACTCCTGACAAGTCAAGTGCAGAACATGCAGCAGAATAGTGACCACCTCCCCTGCTAGACACTTCCTTGTGTGCATAAGCCTTGTTCCACAAGTAGTAAACTGAGTAAGAAATGATTCAGAGGAGGATTCTGACAAGACAGTGGTGGTAGCATAATCTTTCAATCTCTCCGAATTACCACATAAAAACAGAGGCACTAGCCCAGGGAAACCAAAAACCATGGAAGATATTTACAAAAAACTAGATGAGACAGATTAAATATGGTGACCAATCTTTGGTGGTTCTTCCCATGGAGAGCGGAAATCTCTCCCTCTACCCTGTGGATCTGGGCTGGCCTTGTGGCTTGCTTTCAACAATCCAATGTGGCAGAAGTGACAGAGCATGACTCTTGAGCCTCAGCTCTGGAGGACTGAAACTCGGCTGCCTGGTGAACAACCCAGCTCACCTCCCTAATGATGACACATCTCCATGAGTTAACAGATATTTATTTTATTAAGTTACCTTTTGATGATGATAGGGAACCAATTTGTTACTAAAAAACTGGATAAAGGGAAAGTATTTATCCTGCCTTTCCTATATGAATTGTGCCCCTATATGAACAAATAGTAGATGAGGTAAAACAACCTTTTATAATAAAAGTATTTCAGGGGCCACCTGGCTGGCTCAGTTGGTAGAGCATGCGACTCTTGATCTCAGGGTTGTGACTTAAAGCCCCATGGTGGGTATAGAGATTACTTAAAAAAATAAAATCTTTAAAAATAAAAGTATTTCAGCAAATAAATTTTTTAAAAGAAGAATTAGAATATATCACCAACCTATAACCCCAGTGAATTAAGATCTAGGCAATGAGTATCAATAGCTGCTAACATTACAAAAAAAAAGAGAGAGAGAGACAACAGACATTATGTGTCTCTTAATGAAAGAACACAGTACCACTTATAGTCTTGCCCAGGGGATCGAACAGGAGTTTCATCAAGACTCTGAACCAGTTGCCAATCTGCAGGAAACACAGAGGACAAAGGAACATGCTGAGGAAACAAATCATGGGATTGCAATCAACCAAATCCAGACTATGGGAAACTCTACAGATCAAGTATCTTGAATGGCAGGAAATGTGCAGATTAAAGAGTCTTAGAAGAAATACATACATACATATATATATGTGTGTATAAATGTATATATATGTCTTAGAGGAAACACATGTATATATGGATATACATATTATATATATGTATTTTTAAAATTTATGTTTATATATATTATATATTTCTACATAAAATATATACTATATGTAGATATATAATAAAAGTTGGAAGTTCCAAGCTGTGGTGTCTATCACTTGGGTGATAAAACTATAACAAATAGAAAGTGAATACTATAAAGTCAGGATAACCGGTGCTTTTGAGGGGACAGAGAGCATCTGATCAAGATAGAGCCAAAGGGGGGCTTCCAGAATGGAGAGCACAGTTATAGTTGCTGACCTGGATGGTATCTGTCTTAGAATAAGTTTCATCAAACTATACATTCGTTTAGAGAGATCTTCTACTTCTGGTTGTTTATAAAGAATTAATTCCAAAAAGCAGGGGGGTGAGAGAGTGAAAGAGTAACAGGTACAGAAGGCTCTCTTTTCCCATCTCTTATGGTTGGAGATGATGAAATACTAAGCGGGACTCTGCTAGAGAGACAAACAATATGGGCTGTTTAGAGTGATTCTGCATAATGGTAATAGTCTCTTGGGGGGAGGTGTTTTAGAAACCAACTAGGGACATGAACCAGGTGAACAGATATGCACAGTCAAAGGCGTGAAAGAGTATGTAAGACATTTGCAGAAGTGCATTGTGAAAGAAAGAAGTATGGGTATTATTTGTTATGTAGGCGTTCATGTATGTATATTCCTTATCTCATCGTTCCACAGTGAACATATACTGATTTTGGTAAAAACAAATAAAGCAATTATTTTTCATTTTTAACAGAATAACATCAGTAAATAGAGAGTTCCTCCAGGTTTAGGATCTTCCGGGAGAGGGGCCTTATGGACCCACCCTCTGTAGCAGTTCTGGAAACTAGGCCTATCACACTTCGTGCCCAGCCCTTAAGATCACCCCATTCGCACCCCTTGCTTCGGTACAGGTGCAACCACCAAGAGACCTTCAGATTATCATTTGGCTTCTCGTGTTATTTTCTTGCAAGGAGAGAAGGCACTGAATGGCTAACACGAGCATTCTTATATGCTTGATTATAATATTTCTGACTGTAAATTAAGAAACTTTAAAGTACGTATAGAGGGACTGGCTTAGGCCAAGAAGATGAACACTACTTTCTCTGAAACCCAGGAGAAGGTAAGTCTGAATGATGAGTTTATCACTTTTTAGTTTAAAACCCCTGGTTTCTTCATCCCCTGGACAGTGGGAGGTCAGTCATCTGCTGAGGCAGAGGAAGGCGGGAACAGCTGCCAAAAGTCAATGAGAAATGGGGCACCTGCGTGGCTCAGTCAGCTAAGCTTAAAACTCTTGATTTTGGCTTAGGTCATGACCTCAGGGTCTTGGGATTGACCCCCACGTCGGGCTCCCCGCTCAACGAAGAGTCTGTTTGAGGTTCCTCCCCCTGCCACTCCCCCTGCTTGCATGCACTCTCTCTCTCTCTCTTAAAAAAAAAAAGGCACTGGGCGCCTGGATGGCTCAGTCGTTAAGCGTCTGCCTTCGGCTCAGGTCATGATCCCAGGGTCCTGGGATCGAGTCCCACATCGGGCTCCCTGCTCGGCAGGAAGCCTGCTTCTCCCTCTCCCACTCCCCCTGCTTGTGTTCCTGCTCTCGCTATCTCTCTCTGTCAAATAAATAAATAAAATCTTTAAAAAAGAAAAAAAGGCACTGAGAAAGAACTGAACCCAAGACAGGTGAAGGGATTACTTGCCAACCCTCCAGGCCGTCGGATGCACCACCTGTGCCAGCCAATCGGATCACTAAAAGGCACCCAAATCTGAAATCCCAGTTCAGGTTCAACTAGGACATACTACCACGCTTAGAAAGGCCACCCCCCTCCAGTTTAAATATTCACCTCTATTTTTTCCTAGTATCTTTGTTTTAAATTTAGATCTTTAGTTATTTTAGAATTTATTCAGATTCATTATATAAACCAGGAATCTAATTTTATTTTATGTTTTTCCAAGTATGGGTCAATTGTGTCAATACCACTGAACTAACCTATCCTTTCCCTACTGGTTTAAAATGCTGCCATTATCAGGACTGGCTACAAGAGAACACAAAACTAACTTTCATATGGAGAGGATTCTTCCATATCTTTAGTTCAAAGTCAGTCATGGCTTCAAGGCAGAGGACCAAAGCCTTGACTCCAAGACTTGACAAAGTGTAAGCTGGCTCATTTCCCAAAGTGTGTGCATAGCCACCAGCTATTTCTCTCCCATCAGGAAGTGACAACTGGTTGATCAAAACAAGGACTCCGGAATCAGACAACCTGAGTTTGCATCCTGGCTGACTCTTCACTTAGCCAAGTGACACTGGTTACAATACTTCAGCTTTCTGTATCTCAATCTCTCCCTCTGTAAAATGGGGATAACAGAAGTACCTACTGCACAGGCAGCTGTGAGAATCAAATGAGATAAGGCTTTTAAAGTGCCTGAGTGATAATACCAGTGGAATGACATCTTTCATAATCGGTGGTGACATCATTTTCATCAACATCTAGATAGGCTTATGAGGGACTGCGGCGAACTCATGTTCACTGTTCATTCATTCAGCAACTCCTATTAAGTATTTACTACGTTTCAGCAACCATTCTAGCAGTAAACAGCAAGGACAAGATCCCTACTCCGTCAGAATTTATATACTACTGGGGGAAGACAGTTAAACCAATGCCTAAACAAGCAAATATCTGGGAATGTGAACAGTGCTACAGTGAAAATAAAGCAGAGTGCTATGGTAGAACTTTACCGGGGAGCTTAATTTGAATTGACAGAGAAGGCCTCATTGAGGAGGTAAATTCTAAGGTTCAACCCAAATGAGAAGGAGTCAATCGGTAGTGTGTTGTTTTTCAAATACTTGGAGTTTTTCTACATATCTTACTGTTTTTAATTTCTTTTTTTTTTTTTTAGTTTTTATCTGAATTCCAGTTAGTTAACATATAAGACTAGTTTCAGGTGTACAATATAGTGATTCAACACTTCCATATATCACTCTGTGCTCATCACAACAAGGGCACTCCTGAATCCTCATCACCTATCCAACCCATCCCCCATCCACCTCCTGTCTGGTAATCATCAGTTTGTTCTCTCTAAGAGAGAAAGTCTATTTCTTGGTATGCCTCTTTCTCTCTTTTCTTTTCCCTTTGCTTGTTTGTTTCTTAAATTCCACATGAATGAAATCATATGGTATTTGTCTTTCTCTGACTTATTTCACTTAGCATAATACTCTCCAGCTCCATCCATGTTGCAGCAAATGGCAAGATTTTGTTCTTTTTGATGGTTGAGTAATATTCCAATGTGTATGTATCTTCTTTATCCATTTATCAGTTCATAGACACTTGGGCTGTTTCCTCAATTTGGCTTACTGCTTTTAATTTCTAATTCAGTTCCATAATCAGAAAACATGCTCCATATAATTTCATTCCTTGTAAATTTATTGAGACTTGTTTTATGCTCCAAGATATGGTCTGTCTTGATGAATGTACTATCTGCACTTGAAAAGAATGTATATTCTGCAGTTGTTGCATAGTGCTGTGAAACTACTAGATCAAAATGTTTGATAGTGTTATTTGTAGCTTCTCATTTTACCTGTATTTTTGTCTAGTTGTTCCATTCACTGGTGACAATGTTAATGTTCTAATGATTATGGATACTGCCTCTCTCTCCCTTTAACTTTGTCAATGTTTGCTTCATGTATTTTGAAGTTGTTATTAGATGCATGCATACTTATGATTGCTCAGTTATGAACAAACCATTTTATCACTCTATGTCTCTCTTGATCACATTGTCTTAAAGTCTACTTTATCTAGTATCAATACAGCCAATCCAGCCATCTTACATTCACTATTTGCATGTTACATATTAATCTATCCATTCACTTTTTAAAAAATATTTTATTTATTTATTTGATAGAGTGAGTAGGAGAGCACAAGCAGGGGGAACAGCAGGCAGAGGGAGAAGGAGAAGCAGGCTCCCCACTGCACAGAGAGCCCGATGCAAGGCTCGATCCCAGAACCCCGGGATCATAACCTGAGCTGAAGGCAGATGCCCAACCAATTGGGCCATCCAGGCACCCCTTCCATTCACTTTCAATCTGTATGTCTTTATATTTAAAATGGGTTGCTTACAGATAGCATAGAGTTGGATTTTGTATTTTTATACAGTTTGCTAATATCTACTTCCAATCAGCCCATTTACTGTATCTGCATTTAATACGATTATTCAAGTGATTAGATTTAGGTCTAACATTTTACCATTTTGTGTTTTGCCTGTCCTGTTTTTGTTCTTCTTCGCCTACCTTCTTTTGGGTTAGGCAAGCATTGTGTAGAACTCCATTTTAGTTTATCTACTAGCTTTTTAGGTAGACCTCTGCTTTTTGTTTTGTTTTGTTTTAGTAGTTGTTGTAGGGATTATAATATACATCTCTAACATCCCACCGTCTACTTAAGTTAATGTTATACCATTTCACGTACATGTCAGAACCTTGCGGCTAGTATCCAAAATCTATAAAGAACTTATCAAACTCAACACCCAAAGAGCAAATAATCCAATCAAGAAGTGGGCAGAAGACATGAACAGACATTTCTGCAAAGAAGACATCCAGATGGCCAAGAGACACATGAAAAAGTGCTCAACATCACTGGGCATCAGGGAAATACAAATCAAAACCTCAATGAGATACCACCTCACACCAGTCAGAATGGCTAAAATTAATAAGTCAGGAAATGACAGATGTTGGCAAGGATGTGGAGAAAGGGGAATCCTCCTACACTGTTGGTGGGAATGCAAGCTGGTGCAGCCACCCTGGAAAACAGTATGGAGGTTCCTCAAAAAGTTGAAAATAGAACTACCCTACAACCCAGCAATTGCACTACTGGGTATTAACCCCAAAGATACAAATGTAGTGATCCAAAGGGGCACCTGCACCCCAGTGTTTATAGCAGCAATGTCCACAAGAGCCAAACTATGTCCATCAAGATGTCCTAGATGTCCATCAACACATGATTGGAGAAAGAAGATGTGGCATATATATACAATGGAATATTATGCAGCCATCAAAAAAAATGAAATCTTGCCATTTGCAACGATGTGGATGGAACTAGAGGGTATGATGCTAAGCGAAATAAGTCAATCAGAGAAAGACAATTATCATATGATTTCACTGATATGTGGAATTTGAGAAACAAGACAGGATCATAGGGGAAGGGAGGGAAAAATGAAACAAGACGAAACCAGAGAGGGAGACAAACCATAAGAGACTCTTAATCTCAGGAAATAAACTGAGGGTTGCTGGAGTGGAGGTGGGTGGTAGGGATGGGGTGGCTGGGTGATGGACATTGGGAAGGGTATGTGCTGTGGTGAGTGCTGTGAATTGTGTAAGACTGATGAATCACAGACCTGTACTCCTGAAACAAATAATACATCATATGTTAATTAAAAAAAAAAAAAAAAGAACCTTGCAACAGAACAGGTCCATTTTCCCCACTCCCATTCTTTATACTGGAGTTTTTATACATGTTAGATATTCATAGACCCTGAAACACAATGTTCTAATTTTCCCTTTCATATATATTTTAAAAGAGTTATAAGAAAAAAACCTTTTCTTATTTATTTATTTATTTATTTTTAAAGATTTTATTTATTTATTCATGAGAGACAGAGAGAGAGAGAGAAGCAGGCTCCCAAGGAGCAGGGGGCCCGATGTGGGACTCGATCCCAGGACCCTGGGATCATGACCTGAGCCGAAGGCAGACGCTTAACCATCTGAGCCACCCAGGCGCCCAACCCTTTCCTATTTAAAAACACATTTACCATATCCAATATTCTTCACTCTTTCCTGAAGATCTAAATTTCCCTCTGGTATTATTTCCTTTCAGCCTGAAAAACTTCCTCTAGTGTTTCTTGTGGTGGGAAAAGCTGGCAATGAATTCTCATAGCCTTTGCTTATCTGAAAATGTCCCCTCCCTAACTCCTTCAATATTAAAGGGTATTTTTCATATATATAGGATTCTGGGTTGATTTTGTTTTCTTTTAGCATTTAAAGGTATTGTTACACTGTTTTCAAGCCTCTAGTGATTACAAATCCACAGTCATTAATATCATCTCTCTTTCTGGCTGCTTTCGAGATTTACTCTTCATCTTCAGTCTTCTGAAGATTTGTTATGCTTTGCTGGAATATAGCTGTCTTTGTTTTTTTTTCCACTTGGGCTTCATTGGGTTTCACAAAAAATTATTAAATGTATAGCTTTAACTAAATATGGGACATTTTCAGCCATTATTTCTTCAAATATTTTCCTGTTCATTCTCTTTTCTCTACTTTTGGGACTCCAATTAAACATATATTAGACCTTTAACTACTGTTTGTAGGTACTGTTCCATAAGGTACTCTTCTGTTTTTAAAAGACTTTTCCTCTTTATTCTTCAGCTTGGATGATTTCTACTGATCTATTTTCAAGTATATAAACTCTTTCATTTGTTATGTCCAATTTTCTGTTAAGCTTATCCAGTGATTTTTCCCCCCAGATATTGTATTTTTCAGTTCACAAATGTCCATTTGGTTCTTTTTATAGTTTCTCTTCCTCTGCTGAGATTTCCATCTGTTCACTGACTGTGAGAATATTCTCCCTTATGTACTTGAACATAGTTATAATAGCTGCTTTAAAATCCTTGCCTCCTTAATTCGACATCTGGTAATCTAGTAATGGGTATCCAAAGATTGCCTTGGCTTGGGTATAAGTCATACTATTCAGTTTCTTCATATATCTAATAATTTTGTATTGTGTCCTACACAGTGAGAATGATGTGTTGTAAAGCCTCTGGACTCTGTAATATTTCTCCAAGTAGTGTTTATTATTATTACCTTATTGTAGTTTTGGCAGGCCAATTGACTTGATTGACTTGAAACTCCCAAGTTCTGTTTCCCCTGCAGTGCATGGCAGCTTGATAGCTCTGCTGAGTTTTGTTAACATTATTCTGGGTTGCATGGAGTCTACCCCAAGCAAGCATAATTCAGAGATCATCCAGAACTCTAGGCACTCCCTCCTTGCTGTATCCCATTTTTCAAGTGTAGAGTCCTTCTCAATCGTGTCTGCTTTTGATCATTCTCCAGGCCCTCCAGGTATTTATCCATTTTTTCTGGAGTTCATAGCTTTTATCTCCATGAGGGTTAGTCTGATAGGAGTCAGCTAGATATTACTGGATGTAGTCCAGTGAAAAATTTTTAATGGGGGAATGACAAGAACTTACTTCTTTAAGAGATAATTTTGGCTGCTATGGAGGGGAATGAACTGTTGCAGGAATCAATAGTGGAAGCAAGGAAACCAGTTATGAGGCCACTTTAATGGTCCATGAAAGAGTTGGGGTGGCTTGTACTAGGATGGGAGCAGAAGAAAAGGAGAAAACAGTATTTGCTGAGATTAGATGTGGTGAGTGAAATAAAAAACACTAGGATGACTCCTAGGTTTGTAGCCTGAGCATTTGGGTAAATAATGGTGTCTCTTAATGAAATGAAGGAGATTCAGAAAGAAGCAGGTTGGGAGTGGGGTATATTAAGTATGAAGTGCCCATTAGTTACCAAAGAAAAAGTATCAAGTAGGTGGCCAGACAGATGACTCGAGTTCAAAGCACAGGTCAGAGCTAAAGGTGTAGATTTGTCGTCTTCAGTATCTATAGGATGTGTAACACAATGGGATTAAATAAGCTCACTTGAGTGAAGTGAAAATCAAGAGAGGTGGTTGCAGGAAAAAGACCTTGGACATTTGAAAATTTAGATGTTGAGCAGAGAAGAGGCAAAGCCAAGATGTATCCAAGCTAGGAGAAAAATCCTAGAGGAAAAAAAGTGCTTTGAGAAGGAACAAAGCAGTGAGTGCTGTTGTGACTCTGACAAATTAAAGACAGAGAACATCTTCTAGATCTAGCAGTGTGGAAAGGCATGGGTGGAGAAGGGCCCAAAGACTGTGCAGACAGAGAGGAGAAGAAAACTCAAGTGGGGGAGGTGGCAAAATGGTGATTATGGAGAATCTTTGTGGAAGCTGCGTTGTGAAAGGGAAAGAAATGGGGCAGTGGCTGAAGGGGGGATGTGGGTCAAGGAAAGCTTTTTTTGTTTAATATTGGAGTTATAAGAACATGTTTATATATTGATAGGGAAAATCCACTTGTCTTTTCTGTATGAGCAAAGCTGAATTCAAATGTAGCCTGCCTGTTCTTGACTTCCATTTTTCTACTCCACGTCCCCAAAGAGGAGGAGAGGATTTATCTGTATTAAAGACAATGAAATGTATCTTCTCCCCCTCTTTGAGGATATAGAGTAGGAAACTATGTTAACCATGTAGTTACCAGGGGGAACAAAATCCCACTGTCATGTGATCATCAATAGGCACCTTGTGGTCATTGATATCAACAGTTCTACATTTAATACTGTGAAAATGTTAACCTTTATAAATGTAGGAAAACCCCAGTATATTAAGGGTATTTTCTCTGGGTGATATGGTCAATCAATTCTTTTAATGATGAGTTATATGGTTCTTTCCTATAATCCCAAGAAGAGCAATACAGTTTTATTATAAGAATACAGACTTTGGTATCACTCAGACCTAAGTTCAAGTTCTGGTTCTGCCTCTTCCTAATGCTGTACCTATTTTTAAAATGACAAATAGAGATTACTAGCCAAATATTTGTGTGTTTTCTAGACCTCATTAATACCATTAGTACATCTGGCTTTCCATTCTTGTGCTCCATGATTGCTCTGGTAATAGGAACTGTAACCACTTTAAAATCTACCTCGGCATTGGAAAACTCTGAGTACGGGGAACCTGAGCCCTGCACTTAATATTTGCATTGCGGATGTGAAGATAGTCCACACCTCCAAGGGTTTCCGGCCACCAGGGATCACTAAATTGCATAAACAGCTGTCCGTGCAAAGTCCAAGAGGTTAATAATGAACAACTCTATTTTATCTGTGGCTAGGGAGGTGGACTCAGTGTTGTCAACACCAAGCGAACACACGGCAAAGCATTTCCCGAGAGAGATCCAGAAAGATAAGTCAGAGAGAAATGCACCTGTTAGAAAGATTACCCTTTTCCTGGGATTTCCTACTGGTTTTCCAACAACTGGTCATATTTGTCCACATGAGTCACTATTTCCGCCCCCGCCTCACTTATCTGAGCTAACAATACACAGAACAAAGACAAAAATTCTATTTCCCCACAAATCCTATTAAAGGACAGGGCACCCTCCACATCAATGGAAAGGATCAGATTCCCCATCAAAAGTCAAAGGAAAAGCTCTGAGAATGATAATATTTGGTGTCTAGAAATTATATTGAGAGTGACTTATTCAAAGATTAGATTTCCCATTGTTCTCATTTCGGGATCTGGAATTTGCCTGAAAATGAAGCAACGGGGAGAATAGATGTTTCCTGATGATTTGCGTATATTTGGCATGCTATCCTGACTTCAAAACCATCAGAGTATCAAACCTAATAGTACACTTCAGAATAAAAAAGAAAAAATAGTGCCTCTCTTACAAGTAACAAAAGAAATATTCCAGGTAAGGCTTTTGAGTTTTCATCTAATTTTACACTCTGTCCCAGGAAATGGAGCTCCCATACTCCAGTGTTAAAAAACATTCCTTCTCTGGCCTCTTTAACATTCAAAATTAGCAGACAAGTCTTTGTTACCACCAGCAACTCATCCACATTGCCCTCCACACACATACATGCCAGTTTGAGAAACTCAATCTTCCTGCTTCTAAAACATAAAAGGCTGCCTCGGCCCCATGGTGCCGAGGAGTCTAGGTATCCCAAGAAAGGGCTGAGATCATAGGCCACCCAGCCCCTCCCCTGGGAAGGGTCTGCTGACAGCAGCAAGGGAAACCACCACCAAGGGTAAAGGCTTGTGGGTGAATTATCATTATTTTAAATTGTCTTCCAGATTGTAAAACTCCTTCCAGGTCTCCAACCAGAATGAACAGCTTAGATCCTGCAGGAAACAGCAAAATTGCACAGAGAGGAGTTAATAGCATGAATATGCATGATGGCCAAACTGAGCAGAAAACTGGCGTGTGCTATGGAGATCTAGGCTCCCTGGACTCCTAGCAGTTCATTTTTACCAGTCTAACAAATATTACCTGGCTCCCTTGGGAAAATTAAAGCGCCCACAACAATCACAGAAGATTGAGGATTGGGATTCTTCCCATTTTCATCAAAGGGGTGGGTTGGGACCTTTTAACGGGTAAATTTAAGTGTGTGTGTGTTTGTGTGTGTGTGTGTGTGTGTAGAAGAGAGAAAATTTAATATTTCAACTGTGTCCCTGGAAGATGTGAAGTACGGAGAAGGAAAAACTATACACCCCAGTTTTAATGGCAGGGTTTCTCAGCGTGCTCTCTGGGGCAGCTGCAGCAAACTCACCTGATTCGTGAGTTTAAAATGCAGATTCCTGGGCTCATGCCCTCATAGATTATGTTTTAGGGGCCTGAGGTGGGTCTTGGGAGTCTGCATTTTCCATACACTCCCCTAATGATTCTAACATACCCTAGAGTTTGAGAATCACTAGCACAGGGTATGAGAAGAACAATTACAGGGTTGAGCCTCATGGAATAAAACAGATTTCCTTCATCCCCATTTTCAGGTAGGCCAAAGTTACCACATAGCACCTATTAAGGACACATAATAAAGGTGAGATTGTTCAAAACACAGGGGCAGGACAACTGGTCATCCATGTGAAAAAATAAAAACTCCACTCCTAACCCGCAGCATACACAAAAATAATTCTAGGTAAAAGAAAAATCTAAATGTAAAATATCAGCAATCCTTTAGCTTTCCAAGGAAAAAAAAAAAAAACTGCATATCTACATTGCATAGCTAATTGAGTGATATGTAAATATTTTTTGAATAAGTTATAAAAAGCACAAAGTATAAGGGAATGATTTATCAATTTGGCTACATGAAATTTTTAAAATTCTTTATACATAAAAGACTCAAAATATAAAAGATAAGCAATGAACTGGAGAAGTAAGTTATTTGGAACACTTAGATCTGATAGATTACTATCCATACTTCATAAAGAACTCCTACAAATCAGTAGGAAATAAATAACCCAATATAGAGATGGACAAAGGATACAGACAGCCAAGTCACTGAAAAGAAAGCCAAAACGCCCAATAAACAAATGAAGAGATGCTCAATGTCACTAACAATCCAGCAAATGCAAACATTTAAAAAATTAGATAATATTTTCATACCCATCAGATTGGAAAAAAACTTTTTAGATCTGATGAAATTACATGTTTGTGAGAATGTTAAGAAATGACAGCTCTTGGGGCGCTTGGGTGGCTCAGATGGCTAAGCGTTTGCCTTCGGCTCAGGTCATGATCCCAGGGTCCTGGGATCAAGCCCCGCATCGGGCTCCCTGCTTGGCAGGTAGCCTGCTTCTCCCTCTCCCTCTACCATTCCCTCTGCTTGTGCTCTCTCGCTCTCTCTGTCAAATAAATAAAATCTTTAAAAAAAGATATGACAGCTCTTGTACATTGTGAAGGGCTCAATAAATTGATTTCATTAGTTTCAAGAGCAATTTCTTAATCTCTAGTTAATTTCAGGAGATGCATTACCTTCTGACCTATCAATTCTCCTTCTAAATATATAACAAAGGAAATTTCATATATGTGCACAAGAAACCATGTATGAGAATGTTCACTTCAACAACGTTTAAAATTTTATGTAACAAATTGGAAAATAAGGAGAATATTTTCCTTAAAGGCCAAAATAGCCATCAATAGGGTAGTGAATAAACAAGCAGTGTTATATTCATATAGTGAATTATGAGCAGCAGTTAAAATGAGATAGGTCTGTTGAATTAACAGGGATAAACCTCCAACACATAATGTCAAAATAAAAGCATCTATCAAAAGGCTGTGTAGAAAATAATACCATTTAAGTAAATTATTAAAGTAGAAATGGTAATATATATTGTTACGTGAACAATATAACGGAAGGTATAAAACATGCATGCGAAAGAAGCACTTCAACTTTCCCTTAATGGTTTCCTTCTGGGGAAAGAGGGGAAGGACTTTAGCTGTAATGTTTCACATCTTAAAAAAATAATGATCTGAAGAGAATATGACAAAATGTAAACATAGTGCTCATCCGAATGGTGAGTAAACAGGTGTCTGTCATAGGATTCGTGTAGGCTTAAGTATTTCATAATTACAAGAAAAGATAAAAACAAAACCAGTATCAACCACAAAGATGTGACTAGGGGGCGCCTGGGTGGCTCAGTTGGTTAAGCGACTGCCTTCGGCTCAGGTCATGATCCTGGAGTCCCGGGATCAAGTCCCACATCGGGCTCCCTGCTCAGCAGGGAGTCTGCTTCTCCCTCTGACCCTCCTCCCTCTCATGCTCTCTGTCTCTCATTCTCTCTCTTGCAAATAAATAAAAAAATCTTAAAAAAAAAAAAAAAAGATGTGACTAGGTTAGGTAGACTGGCATAGTCCATTATAGTCCAGTGATACCTAGAAAGCTCGAGAAAAGGAAGTGGAGGGCACTAGTCTTTTCTTTTCTTTTTAAGATTTTATATATTTACTTGTCAGAGAGAGAGAACAAGCAGGGGGAGCGGCAGGCAGAGGCAGAAGCAGGCTCCCCGAGAAGCAAGCAGCCTGATGCGGGACTCGATCCCAGGACCCTGGGATCATGACCTGAGCCAAAGGCAGACGCTTAACGACTGAGCCACCCAGGCATCCCAGTACTAGTCTTTTCAAAGAAACATGGTGGGAATGAAGAAATAAAAGATTTTCCCAAGTGCTAACTCCTACAGGATTTGATTACAGGAAAAATAAAAGAAGTAGTATTTACTCACGGACCGAAGAAAGGAAATGCTGACAACCACAAATGTAAAATGCTGTCTTGACACGAAATGTTTTTAGCAGATAGAACATACTGTGGTTACATGATTTCTTATTAAATTTGTTATGAAAATAGCACCAAAGAAACCAAAGAGATGAGTTAGTGTGAAATCCAGAAAACAAAGGTATCCTTTGTGATATCCTGAAATAATACATTTGGTCAGAGGTTGGTCTCCAAACAAATCATATTCTGAGACTCAGAGGACTTAATCAGAAGCACAAAGTTTCCCTTGAAGTCATGGCCAAAGGGCTGGGAGTTTCACGAGAGGGTATCCTTCCCTGAATATCCAAAAATGAACACAATCAGGAGGGAGGGAAATGATTCTGGATCAGAATTTAGTACATAGTAGATGCTCAGTGCACATTCGTTGAACTCACAGAACAGTCTCAATAAACAGAGGACAACTGAGGCAACCAGGCAAAGAAGCAACGGGATACCTTAATTCTTTCAGTGAAATTCTAGCATCCTGAACCATATATACTTTCCACTTTATCTTTCCTCTTTAACTTCAGTTTTTATCCCCTTTTTCTCCATGTTTTTGTTACCTTCTACTTTTTGCTTTTGTTAACGTGGCCCCAGGGTTATTTCGTCAGGTTTCTAAGTCTGTCAGTTGCTGATGGAGTGATTTGTGCTTTGAAAAGCACTGTCGGAAGAAAAGCCTTTCATTTTGCCAAAGAACTTGTGTCAACCCCAAAGCCACTATTTCATGCAGGTATCTAGAAGCCAGGTGCGGCAGGAGAAGCTGGGCCCCTCCCCTGTCCCAGGGTATGAATTTTTATTAATCAAACCAAATATAATAGGATTCTTCTTGCCAGTGACTGTTTCAGGAATGAGCAATGTTACAGCTCTGGCCATTGAGATGGGAGGAAAGTCTGCTGAGAAACTCATTTTGCCCCTAAAAAGAAAGAGACAAGATTGTTCCCTTTCCCTGTTTCTCAAATCGCTCGTGTAAAATGATATCCTTAGAGACTGCAGCCATCCTGTGACATGGACAAACCTAAGGGGGAAAGCCATACATGGAGAATGGCAGAATGGGAAGATAGGAAGAACGTGAGTCCTCGATCCTCTTGTGAACCAACCCTGGAACAGCCCTACCCTAGGATTTTCTGCTAAGTGAGCTAGTAGATGTCCTAAATATTTAAGCTAATTTTAATTGGGAAACTCTGGGAACAGAGTTTCTTGTAGCAGAAACTCTCCTAATAGTGACCTCCTACCCAAAACTGTGTTTATCACATTCCATTAGGTGAGATCTCAGCCCAAAGCGTCTCTGTGAAGACAGTCCACAGCTTTTAAAATTGGGGTCACTGGGCCCCAAGAGAAATTCATTACTTGAGGACTTGCAATCTCTCTTCTCCTGGGCAGCATTTTAGAGAGCCCACAATTCTGGCAAGCATGCATCCACTCTACAAACATCTGAGTACCACGTATAAGCCAGGCACTATTTTAGAAGTTGGGAATTACAGCGGCAAACAAGAACGTCACAGTCGCTGTACCCATGGAGCTTCCATTCGAGGGTGAGGGGCAACAATGATAAACAAGTAAACAAATAAGATGACTCCCGCAGTGGTAAGTGCCATGCAGGAAAGGAACCAGAGGGCGGTGAGCAAGTGACTGTCAAGACGCACAGCCATTTCAGACAAGGTAGTGGCAAAGGTCTCTCTGAGAAAGTGACATCTGAGGGCAAATCAGAGAAGGAACCAGCACAGGTGAATCTGGGGACAGTTTCCCAGGCAGAAGTAAACACCTTGTGCAAAGACCCTGGGGGTGGGGGTTGGGAGGATGATGAGTCTGGGGTGCTTTAGGAACAGAAGGAGCATGCAAGGGGCTGGAAAAGCATTAGAGAAGCAGAGCACTGGTCGACAAAGTCAGAAAATTCTGGAGTTACCAGGTCAGGTGAGGCCTGGAAGACTGGCAGGAGGTCTGGCTGTTACTCCATGCGCTAAGGAAATCCACTGGTGCGCTGGCAGGGAGGGCATGACAACCCATGATCCAATTATCAGGAGGTTTCACTGCCATCTGCCCTCTGGTCGATTGCTAAAAAGGGCCATTTTATCTCTTTCTCAGAGCCCTAAATGAATCACAGTGCCCTGGGATGCAGCCTGAGCCTAGGGAGCCAAAGAAGGGGGCTGGCGATGGAGAGGTTCTCACTCTGGTGCTATCCCACACAGTCCATTTGGGAGCTGGCTCGTGTCCATGAGGGAGATATGGAATCCGACATGTTAAATAGTCAACAAAACAAAACACCAAATCCACTTCATCGATTTCACTGTCCTGTTGGAGGCTTCACAACAAGCAGCAAAACTTCCTTTAAAAAAAAAAAAAAAAAAAACTAGGTCAGGGCTCTTCTGCTTGGTAGCGCACTGAGCACTGGGCAAACTCCAAAAGGAACCGCTCCACTTGGAGGTCCCTATTGAGCAATTTGAGTGATGTCAGTACTAAGGGCCTCCGAAAGCCGTACGGTTTCTGAACCTGACCTCACCCGTGGTTTTCCTGGTAACTTTTTAAAACCATTACTTCCTGCCCTGTGCTTTATTTATCCCACATGTTTATTTTCTATACAGTCTATTCCAAAACAGAGCTCTGTGTGAGTTTCCAGGTCACAGCGTCCCATCAGGGCAAACTTAACAGATGTGGGATGAGCTGGAAGGTAAAAGAGGCCATCACTGCTGATACTGAGTGCAGCCTGCCACTGCTGAGCTGGGTTCTTGCTCTGGGGCCAGCCAAGGAAAGTCAGCATGTGGGATCTGTGCTGTCAGTCCTCCTTCTCAGAAGGACATCCTGTGGGCAGGCAATGTCTCCCCAGCCCCCACACCCCAGAGCGTTCGTTGCTGACATATTCAACATGAGGGTGGAGGTCAAAGAGATGTCCACAGATTCCTGAGAAGCCTGCTTTCATTTCTTTTTTCTTCTGAGGGCACCAGCAATTTCCTTCCATTTAATTCATTCTTTGGGTCTCCTGGCACAGTCGGCTGTTGTCACGGCAACGGGGACCAGCAATGCTGCTCTCTGAGGTTAATGCACCCTGTGGCCCACTGCCCACTGGTCTCAGCTCATCTCCAACAGCCCTGCCTGCCCCCCAGCAGCCTGGCACCACCGCAGAACCAAGAGCCCACAGGACTTTCAGACAAGATTGATGTCTCTTGCTCCTCCACCAGATCCCAACAAATAATAATAAAAAGCCTCTCTAGAAAACCAAACCCCAAACCTTTGAACTCAGTTTTGCTAAACTAAAATTGATCTTTCATGTGCCTGAAACCACAAGCAGAAGCTTGGTTTTGGCTGTGGGCTGTTTTCTTTGAACTCTTCTGCCTAGGAAACTCATTCTTCAGCACCTTATGAGGGTGGTTCAGTACTACCAGGCCTGAATCCATGATGGTGGTAGTGATGAGCACAGTATTAATGGAAAGTACTGGAATGTAGGCACAATCAAGGAGAAAGGCTTTCCTGGGTTCTTTATCCTTTGTTATTATTTATTATATAGTATTTATTATTACCGTATTGCCGGTATCTAGAACCTAAAATAAATCCTATCTGTTTTCCCAGATACAGAAAATGAGCATAGATAAAGAAGTGATTGGCCCGTGTTCATATAGTAGGGGGCAGAACTGGAATTTGAACCCAGACAGTCTAGAATGAAATGCTTGCTCTTCACATTACATTCATCCCTGAAACATCCACTGTGTGTCATGTGTGCTAGATGCTATAGAGCTATAAACAAAAGAGACAAAGCGCCTCATGAAGCTTATGTGGGGACTAAGGTGCAGAGAGGGTGAGTAATTTGTCTAAGGTCACACAGCAGAGGGAGCTGGCATTTGAACTCAGCATTCTGACTCCAGAGCCTGCCCTCTTCTCTCTCAAACAAAATGGGAGGAGCTGGCCTAGTTGCACCCTGGAAACTATAACTAGAAGATGAAAATGTCGGGACATGTAGTGGATTGCAGCCACTGTCCCCTTCACCTCCGAGTAAGGTCCCTTGTCAGTAGGGTTCACTCAGATGGCCTTGTGACTGTGGAGCCAACTGGTCTACCATGAGGCAGAGGCAGAGACCCTTTCTACCTCTGCCATCAGGATGGCCCAAACTCTGGGGAAAACACCATGAGGAGATGGTTTACACCAACACTGCCCTTCCAGATTGTAGGCAGCCTGAGACATCTGACTTAACTCTTCCAGCAACAGGGTCAGGTCTGCTCCTGTTCGCAATGGAATAATTGGAATTCCACCTGGAGAACAAAATGACTTATTAAGTGAAACCAGACATCACTCCCCAGGTCCAAGTGTAAAAGCTCTGAGTGGTGCATCTGCACTTTCAATGAAGCAGAGATGTTGTGTCCTGGGACTTCCGACACCTAAAGACAAACACATTTGAGAGGATGAAGGTGCCAGAAAGGGCCAGATATGTGTTTTTAAATTTCTTTCTTTCTTGGATTAAAAAAAGAAAGAAAGAAAGAAAGAAAGAAAAGAAGAAAAAGGTAGGTTACCCTGAATAAACGTGGTACAGTTTCCTTTTTTTGAATTGAATTTAACTAGATCAATGGTGAAAGCAAAGGGAAGAGAATGAAGGGAATAAAAGAAAGGCAGGAAAAAAAGGGGGGGAGGGTTGAAAAAGTAGAAAGAGGGAGACAGAAGAGGGAAGTCCCTCCAAAAGAGGTAAAGAAAAATATGAGGATGAAGCGGCAATGGGACGATGACAGAGGATCAGGACAAAATGCAAGAGAGACTAAAATCAAGATAGGTGACCAGAGGAAAAGTGGAGAAGAAAGACAGTTATTTTCTGCATTGGTTTTCCAAATGACCCTCCACCTGGGGCTCTGGCCCCCCCTCCCCTTAGCCATTGCTCAGGGGACTCTCTATCAGTCTACTGAAGAGGCAGGAGGCTATCAGTTTACAAGAAGAGAGGAAGCAGAGGAAGAGGAAAGAAAGCAGACAAATTACTAAATGAGGAAGCCAATTATCCAGTGCACCATACTTCAAGCTGTCAGTAGGCTGCTATTCCTCAGGCACCTTGGAGCAAAGTGGGACTTAGAACTCTAGAGTTTGCTGCCATCTGGCCTTTCCAATAAGATCATCTATACAGACTTCCCCCTGGCCACCTCCAACTGCCAGCACGCTGAGTGAAATCTTTCCAAGTCAGAGACCACTATTATGGCACCACTGGATCACAGGATCACAAAAGCAAAAGAGGCTTCCAAATAAAACCACCCAGGAGCCATCTCGGTTTCCTATTTGTACAAACAGTGGGGCTTGTTTGGAGCCTTCTGCTGACTTCTCTAATAGCCACAAACCTAAAAAGCCAAAAGCAATAGACACTTGCTTTAGTCAAGAAGCTGGAGATGGGGCCCGGTGAAAGATCTTTCGTAACTGCCAAAGGCTGGTACACGGAAGGCGGTTCAGCACACAAGTAGCTTAATGGATGGGGAATTCTTTATTTTCACATAAAACCCTCAGAAATGTTGACGCAGAACAAAGTAAATGCACCTAGCCACACAGGCTGACCGGGGCATAGCTGCGCAAGAGCGGCCCCCATACCGTTTGACATGGGGAGGTGAGGGCAGAGAAGGTCAGACAGGGGATCAAAATGTCTGGAAAAGGATCCTGTTAGTCTGTGGCAGGTTCCACTTTGCAAGAAATACGAGTTACCGAGGAAAGCTGGGGCATGGGGCAAACAGCAACAGCACGATTATATAACATCTCCATCCTGAGTAAGCAGCAGAACAAACTCCAGCCGCGGGGACATCTGCAAAGTTTAAATTTATGATATACTATATTTTCTTGTTCCCTGCATACACTCAGGTGACGTGTGGTTGGCCTCAATGTGAAGGAAAGCAAAGAACCCTAAGAAAGGGAAAATGTCAGGTGTACAGTGATAAGGTTACCTGTGGGATAAAAGACGCGGGCCTTTCAGGGATGACTACATGCTTACGTCCCTCTGAAAGCAGAAATGGTACATCAGCCTCTCCCCTCACCAGCGTGCTGCCTAATTCCAGAAACGACTCTCTCCTTCTCCATAGAGAGTGATGACTATAACTCTGGAAAACATTTATAGTGACTGATACACCCACTTTCATGCTCTGGAGGGAAAACTGATTAGTCACATTCACAGTTTCTATAACAACGATTCTCAGTGTGAGGCCCGTGGACTACTTGCGTCAAAATCACCAGGGGCACTTGTCAAGAGTACTGACTGCTGAACTGAAGTTTCTTGGGAGTGGGGCTCAGGAATCTACATTTTTTAAAGTAGCTCTGCTGGGGATTCTTTCAAACTCGCAAGTTTGAAAACCACTCTTCTATCACAAGCTATCCACGGAACCCTTCCTTCTTTCTCTCCAGCCAGCTCTCTTCCTTCTTTGCCTCCCTCCTCCACCTATTACAACCTTCATTCGAGGCATGGTGTTGAGTCCTAATGACGCATCAAACGCAGAGCTCACACTGCAAATGGGTGCAACAAGGAAGCACAAAGGGAAACGTGTGTCCCTAGCTCTACTCGAAAAGCTATCAAACTGCAAGAAGATGAGTTTGGCTTCCTTCTGTGAAATGCAGGACTTCTAAAATATAGTTGAGGAAATTAACACACACGGTAACAATCACAAGCGAGACATAGTCACTTCCATAGACCATTTCCATTGGGAAGAAGGCTGGAAACATAAGCACATTTATCAAGTTTGCCAGTAAGTCTTTGCCCCATACACTGTCCTTATCTAGTTTTTGACTGTGACGTACAGAGCATAGCCATCTTCACTTAGTGTGAATAAGAAATGTATCCACTGAGGTCTGTGCCAAGGGCATAACCATCTGAACAAGTAAGTGAAGGGTGGCAGGAGACACCTGACATGGAGGCCAGGAAATTCTCACCCATGGGCAGGAATTTGTACCAGGCCTGCCATTATTCACTCCAAGGCAAAGACAAGAAGAGAGTGGCACAAAAAGCTGCTGGGAAGTGATTCTGGAGATGGCCATGGGTCGGTCTTGTTCATCTTCTCATTACAGCAACATGTTCCACGTGAGAGGAAATACAGTGGCTCGGAATTACATTCTGGCCCAAATCCTGATCCCAATACTTTGCCTCGGGCAACACAGACTAGATATTCAGCCATGTCTGGTACAGACCCTGACACTCTTCATCAGTGCCCCAGTCAGCTGAGAAGCAATCCCCTTTCTGTGAAGGGGAACTCATTCTTGCCAGTTCCCAGGGAATCACCATCTTTGCGCACCACCTGGGTCAGCCTCCGGGGGCCCTCCCCTCTGCTCTCCTCTAACCTCATGTGAGTCCCAGATCCCATCACACTGTCCTGTCCCAGTTCACAGTCTCTTCTACAACAGCGCCCTTGACCCTTCTCCATCCTCCTTCCTTCCATCTTTTCAACCACCACAAGCTTTCAAAGGAGGATGAAACAAACTCCTTGACCAAGTTTTGCATGTATTTTAGTTCTACAAATAAATAGGGGAAAAGATCTCCAAGAATTTCATGTCACCCATAAAATACGCTTGTGAGGTATATTGGTTTCCTGCTAGACAAAGAAAAGAAAAAACGAGCACATCGTATACACAATGGGAGGTTCGGGAGATGGCAGCATTGAGGTTTCAGCTCTGCTAGTCCAACTTAAAGAAGACAGCAGTGGACCAGAAGGAAACCCTGTCTGATAACTCTTTAAAAATAATTCCACTGCCTGGTAAGAAACAACTTATTTTCTGTGAGGTGGGAAGCTGAGTGGGCCATCAGTCGAGCTGCAGAGCAAATCTACCTTGGGAAAGAATCCACTGGTCTTACAGTCAAATTATCATATTTCTGCCCATTTGGATTTTGCTTAAAGCTACCTTTTACACTGGTTTTTAAACTGTGTTCTAGAGTTATGCCCAACATGTGTTTGTTCACCTCCAGGTCCTGCCTGTAGATTGGGGTATCAGATCAAGAAAAACAACACCTCAAAAAGCTTGAAAACCACTAGCATAGCACAATAGTTTCCCTGGGGTCTCAGGTGCTCAGCCAAGGCAGAGGATGAAAACAGAATAAAGAAAGGAAATCACTCAACCTCAAGACCGCTGTTGGCCACATCAGCTTGGCCGGAAATCTCGCAACAGATTACGCTGGCTCTGGCAACTGCCAAATATTTGGGCCAGGGTGGGGTGGGCAAGAGAAATACCTTTCTCAGGGAGACATTTTCACCCTCTTTCTATTCCGTGGATTCATGTAAAGTGATTTCACAGAAAATTAGCAGCAGCTGATACAAATAATAAGGAAACCCTCCAAAGACTACAACTCGGCAGTTCTAGCAACTCGGGCTAAATTAGAGACTTCACAGGTCTTGAGTTCCACAATTATTTTTAATTGCCTTAGCTAACCGTCTCTGTGACCCATGGTCAACAACAACCTTCAGTGAATAGCCAGGACATGGGCTCTTGAATCCGTTCTACTGAAGCAGACCCCGGAAGCTCCCTTAAAACCAGGATGTGTAATTTTTCAGCAAGAAGGAGGGGTGAGGGGAAGGGTGTGATATGTATTCCACCCAATTTATAAAAAGAACCCTGAGTTTTTAGAAAATCTTGTCTAGTGTAGGTCTCGGCCTTAAAGTTTTCTAGGAAACAACCTAACTGCCTCAGAAGAAGAAGTTCCAGACTCATCACCTGTGGGCCTGTGGGGAGAGCACAGCCAGACAAAACGAGGGAAGAGAAAAGTAGCAATTACTTGCTGCCCTTATGCCCCCAGCTGCCACCCTCCCCTCTCCACTTCCTGCCTGGTGATTTCTCACATACTCAATAATGTCATCCCCATCATCCTCACCCTCATTTCTGAGCTCTGACTATGTGCCTGGCATTTTGTTTTACAGACACCACACCTCATTAGTTCTCACAGTATCCTTATAAGGCAGATATTATCATTACCAGCATTTACAGGTGCTACACCTTAGGGCTCCAAAATTTTAAAGGACAACCCAGGTCACAGCCAGTAAGTGGTGGAGCAAGACCCCGAGTCACCCCTTTGACTCCAGAGCCTGTGCACTTAGGCAGCATAAAGAGAAAAAGAGGTGTTAGCTCCATTTACCAAGTGAAGGAGGCAATGAGGTATGACCAGGGAAAATACATAAAAAGGCTTAAAAACCAGACATTCGCAGAAAGCTAAGCCAAAGCAGATTCAGTGGTACAGAACCACTTAGTATAATTGGAGGGGATTTCAGTATACAAAGCAAGAAATTTATGAGTAATTTATTTTTTATTTTTTATTTTTTTTAAGATTTTATTTATTTATTTGAGAGAGAGAATGAGAGACAGCACAAGAGGGAAGAGGGTCAGAGGGAGAAGCAGACCCCCCACTGAGCAGGGAGCCCGATGTGGGACTCGATCCCGGGACTCCAGGATCATGACCTGAGCCGAAGGCAGTCGCTTAACCAACTGAGCCACCCAGGCGCCCAATTTATGAGTAATTTAGATTCAGTGAATTTAAAAAGAAAAAAAGAAAGAAAGAAACCTTTGATTTCTTTAGTGACATAATGTTGGGAAGCCTTCCCTTTGAAGATTTCTGGCCCTGGATAGGAATATGCAAGGCAAATAAAAATATGAGAGGCATATCAAGGGGTCCTTTGGAACTCAAAGTTTTGTTTCAGTAAACTCAGTTGCCTGAGAGTGGTCTGTAGATTTGACTACAGAAGATGGGAAAACTGATAATAACATGTTCCCTGGTGTCAACTTTGAAGACTTAAGAAGCTGTAAACGGTACCTTTAGAAGTAATCACGGAGGAGTTTTCATTAAGAGCATTAAAAAAAAAATCAAACCTGCATTTATCCCAGTGCGTCGAAAGATGCTGTGAAAGGAAAATATTCCCATTGCTAATAACCTCTTTACTCTTCAGCAGCAAGCTCAGTGGTTCAGGAGTATGCAGTCCGGCCATACACAGAAATGGTAAGAAATGGCAAGACTCCCATTTGTTACCTGCAGAGATAATATGTTACAGAATGCTTTCAAGATCATGAAGATGTTACTGATGAGATATTAAATCGTTCCATGAATGATGGGCAGACCTTATGCTGGGCAGGATAGGGCACCAAAGAGGTGATAGCAATTTGGTGGACAGTGCAGAAAATGAAAAAGCCTTGGGTTGACAAGAGATCCCCAAAGTGACCTGACTCCTTCTGTATCTAAAATGGAACCACAGTTCTTTGTCACTTAATAGAATGGGTGGGTTAGATTCCACTGATGGAGGCTCCAGCCTCAGCTCAGATGGAAGGGAAAACCAATCCCTCATCCCACGACGGAGACAAATTCCATCAGGAACGTCCCCTGCATACAGCCAGGACATCTGCCACAACATACCCAGTGATCACAAACAAGTAGATTTGGGTTTGCAAGGTAATGCATACATACTCACACCTGGCATCCAGTATTTTCCCCACAAGCATCTTTGACGCAAGCATTTTAACTGTAAGCATTTTCACCGCAAACATTTTCACCACCTAACTAATTGGCCGTAAGGTAATTTTGCCATAAAACATAAACTCATGAAAAATAATAAAACAGTGACATGTATTTAAAAGGACACAAAGAAACATGAAAAATGAATGACAGAAGTAAAAAGACTTTATTGCAAAACACAAAATATTTGAATACATTCAAAACGTATAGCGTAGATTCATGGCAATACTGTACAAATAACTGATTTCATTTTGTTGACTGCCCCCAAGCATTTGCCTTCAAGGTTTTTTTGTTCATACTATCATACATCATTTTTGTTTGTTGATCCATCTCCTCATTCTGCATCACACTTTCTTCTCCAATATTTCTTTCTTCATCAAGAGAGGTATCAGCTTCCAGATACTAGAACGCTTATTGGCACCCGAGCTTTGTATTGCACTATGAAAGCCTTCTACACTGGTGTTTGTTGTTGGTAGATCATCACATTGGAATGTTGACAGACATTCTAAAGTCCTCTAGAAAATGTGGGTTAAAAACTGTGTGACAGTGTAGAGACCATTATGATGGCTAAGATTTATATAATATAAAAATGGGAATACCCTATCAATTGAAAAATGAAACCAAACTGTCAACCAGTTGATTAAGCCAGCAACCTGTCAAACCAAACTGTCAACCAAGTTATTTTTTATCTTTTAAGGTAGAACTGCCTTACGGCCAATTGGTTATGCAGTGAAAATGCTTCTGGCAAAGATGCTTCCGGAAATTCCCTAGAACCCTGACACATACACACTTACACACACCCCGAGATTTGGGGGAATAGATAAAATTCTTAAGTGAAATTTTCTGGCTTTGTTTATAAGAACAATGTATTTCTGGAAAAAAAAAAGTGGGGGAGGGGTGCCTGGGTGTCTCAGTCGGTTGGGTGTCCCACTTTTGACTTTGGCTCAGGTCATGATCTCAGGGTTGTGAAATTGAGCCCCACTTCGGGTTCTGTGCTGGGCATGGAGCCTGCTTAGGATTCACTCTCCCCCCTCTCCTTTTCCCCCTTCCTCTCTTCCTCCAAAAAAAAAATGTATTTCTGCATCACTTACATAATTAGAAGTAATTTTAAGATATTTAAATATATCAGGCATGTCATTCCCAGCAATGGGACTCCCTCCCCTTCACATAAAAGAAACAAAATAAATTAACTCTCCTTCACCCTAGGAGACTGCCGACATAATTTCTCAATTCATTCACTCCTTCCACAAACATTTTCTGAGAGCCTACTATGTGCAAAGCTGTGTTCTATGCACTGGTCTCTTCTCTCAGCACAGAGCCTCCACTCTAGAGTTTCTTCATTCCCTGATACTTCCCATAATTCATCTTCTAATCCCAAACTTCTTTCCACCCATGTCCGCCAGACCCATGAGCTCTGGTTTCCAAACTCTCACCCAAGCCTCAACCTTCACCAGGAGCCATGCTTTTGGGCGCTCTGCTCCTCCTCAACAAATAATAATGTAACCATTAGCCTCCGTACCAGTTAACTACACCTATTCCAACCCTGACGTGACCAGGAGCACTCCCATGTCTACAAAGTTGGGGCATAGGGAGGGGTATTTTCCACCAACCACCCCCCACTATGACTCACAGTAGAAAAATTCACAGTGAAACACAGACCCACATCTGAAAACTGCCCTCACCCCTTGCTAGACACAGAAACAGCAGAGAGTTATTTTGAAGTTTCTGATCTGCTAACCTCCCACCCAGACATCTCTAGCTTCTGCTCTGTCTGCAACTGGAGAGAAAGGGGACATTTGACACTAACGAGATTTGGTTCTCATCTCAGCTTTATATCATTTCTGCCAATGAACACTTTCCAGGCCACGGCTCAGCTTCATTCTTCCTTGATTTTTCTTTTTTTTTAAAAGGCCTATGGACCTTGCACTTGAAGGTCAGTTTCTATTAACTTTCCTTTCTCTAGTCTGCCTCCAAAACCAAAAAAAAAGGCTAAAAAGCAAAAGCAAAATCCCAAATGGCTTGGTGGTGGTTTGGCAAGTGGCAGGTTTCTCCCGGAGAGAGGCAGAATTTGTGGATGAAGGGTTAAACATTAACACGCTTCCCTGGAAGGTCTCTCCTGTCCTGTTAATGGAACCCAAGTGCAAACCTTGGCAGGAATTGCACATTAGCTCATGACAGGTGTAGGCTTCATGCTGGTTGCTGCTGCATTTCTAGCAAAAAATCAGGGACATGGGGACCACTCCATGACACAGTAGGCTGGAACAGATTGCTTTGCAGACATCTCCTCTGGCTGAAATAATTCCCTATAACAACTTCCTTGACACGCTGTTAGTATGGCCTATTTCCAAGGTAATGGCTGATGCATGAGGATATAATAGACATCATCTGTGGTCTTCCAGAGACGAAGCTGCCAGAACCACCCTGCTGCATTTTTCTCATAGAGGCATTCACCCATTCGGCAATGTTTACTAAACTGGGTCCCCTTGTTACACGCTCCCCAGCAGTCTCTAGTTCTTTCCACGTCATAACATTGTTCACTTTTTAATCTAAGTCTGGGGCCACAAACTCAACCATCTATGGGGACTTGCCAGATAATATAAATGTCTGAAGCAGGCTAGGGACAACCAGAGCATCTCTGCCTGTCTAAAGGGAGGTGTCACTCACTCCTGTGCAGGTGTTTTCACTTCAGGAGTCTCTTCTGGAAGAACTCTTTGCAGATCTCTTCTGATTAAAAATAGGCTTGTCAGCAATGTCCTGACAGCGTCAAGACGGTCTGTATCCTGGGCTGAACAGTGTCCCCCCAGATTCATGTCTACCTGGAACCTCACCATGTGACTTTATTAGGAAATATGATCTTGGCAGATTTAATTAATTACATAAAGATGAGATCACACTGGATGAGGATGGGCCCTAAATCCAATGACTGATATCCTTATAAAAGGAGAGTTGCAAAGACACACAGAGAGGAGGACGCTATGTGCAGACAGGGCCAGACACTGGAGTGATACATCTACACATCAAGGACTGCCAAGTAATGCCCAGGATCACCAGCAACCACCAAAAGCTAGGAGAGAGACAAAGAATCACCTGGCTGAAGATGGGACTCTACTATACTAGTATTTATTTACTTACTATTTAAAAAAATTTTTTTAAAGATTTTATTTATTTATTTGAGAGAGAGAGGGACAGAACAAGCAAAGGGGAGGAGCAGAGGGAGAGGGAGAAGCAGGCTCCCCGCTGAGCAGGGAGCCTGACATGGGCCTTGATGCCAGGACCCCGGGATCATGACCTGAGCCAAAGGCAGATGCTTAACCGACTGAGCCACCCAGGCGCCCTTGTATGTATGTATGTATTATTATTTATTTATTTTTAAAGATTTTATTTATTTATTTGACAGAGAGAGACACAGCAAGAGAGGGAACATAAGCAGGGGAAGTGGGAGAGGGAGAAGCAGGCCTCACGCTGAGCAGGGAGCCCGATGCGGGGCTCGATCCCAGGACCCTGGGATCGTGACCTGAGCTGAAGGCAGATGCTTAATGACTGAGACACCCAGGCACCCCTGTATTTATTTACTTTTAACTGAAAATTTTTTTGTCTTATAAAAGAGCAAAACATTTCAGTGAAAAAGAACAAAAACAAATATGCTCATAGGCCTATATGCTACACTGTGTCTCATCTGAACTATCACAATGACCCCAAATCTATTCTGGCTCCTTTCAACCCACACTCTACACTGTAGCCAGATGGATCTTTTGAAAACTCAAATCAGATGATGTCACCCATCTCCCTCAAATCCCTTAATGATGTCCCATTGCTCTTCCAATAAAGACTAAAATCTTTACCATGGCCCACGAGGCCCTGCTCGCTCTGGCCCCTCTGGCCCTACTCACTCTCTGCCTTCAAGTACCACAGGCTTCTAGTGGCTCATGCTCCTTATATTCTCTTTAACCTCAGGACCTTTGCACCTGTGGTCTCTCTACCTCAAGTAGCTTTATCTCCCTCACCCCCACAATGGGCACATACACACACATGCTCAGACATACATATGCCCCTTGTACCTGGCTAATGCAAGGATGCCTACTCATCCTTCAGATCCCAGTTCAGTCATCATTTCCTCAGGAAAACTTTCCCAAACCTCTCCCTCTTCAAAAATATTAGTCCTATCTCTTTCAGATACTCTCATGGTACCATGTCCCTTAGAAATCTAGTATCTCCTGCCTAAATGTGTATGATCATCTGATTCATTGTCACCTCCAGTGGACTGTAAGGGTGATCCCTCCCACTTAACATGGTGCCTGCCATACAATATGGTCTCATAGGAGGCATCTAGTATTATCCTCCAAGGAGTTTACATGCTTTTCTCCTACTCCAGGTTAAACCATCTCTACAGCCTCTTTCGTCCAGTAGTCCTTGGTTTGTACTTTCATTAGAGTAACACTGCAGATTTTGCACTGTTCTGTGATCTTCACATCTGTTTACGTCGTCTGGCCATTGGCCACACTGGGAGCAGGAATTATACTACGTTTGTCATCACATTACTCAATGTACGGTATGGGTCTCTTGTCACACTTGGATTCTTAAAGGCAGATTTTAAACCTTTGTCTTATAATAATTATAAGGAGGCCTTCCAGAGTTGTATGGACAGAGAGGACGGCAGAGCTGTTAAGACAGTCTGTATCCAAGTTCGAATTCACTTTGTGCTACTTCTATGAGATTTTGGACCAGTTAGTTCACTTCATTGTGCCTTAATTCCTTACCTGGAAAACAAGGGTAAGAACAGTACCCCTAACAGAATGACATTCTAAAGATGGAAAAGGCACAAAGGTCCTCGAGCTGAGTGGGCATGGGCATACTCAGTTACATCAGCTTATGATTGGCACTAACTTTTGTTGCTGGAGTCAGTGAATGCTCTTCTTTACATTAAAAAGTATAATAATGGGGGGCACCTATCTGGCTCAGTCAGTAGAATATGTGATCCTTGATCTCAGGGTGGTGAGTTCAAGCCCCATATTGGGCATAGAGATTACTTAAAAAAAAAAAAAAAAAAAGGTGTAAGAATGATAGCAGCTAATTCCTTCTAAGATGGAAATCCTTGAAGGTTCAGGGAAAAGCTTCATCAACTTTTAGAAAAGCAACTATTCCAGAGGAAAAGAATTTAAGACGTATTGATCTAGTCCCCAAAAGCAGCAGAAGAGAGAGGGGATAATAGGCACAAGTCAGGGAGGGTAGCTTTGAACAGGAGGGCTACTTCTTTGCAATGTCAACTCTACTTTTTAGGAAGACTTCATTTGAAATGACAGATTTCCTACTGCATGGGCTCCCCTCTGGTATAAATGCCTTGCTCAGATGGTTCTAAACTCAAAAGTTCTACCAGCTGTTTTCAGCTGGGGGCTAGTCCCTACACCAAGAACATTAGTGACAATGTCTGGAGAATTTTGTAATTGTTATGACTTGGGCAGAGAGGGGTGGAGCGGGAGGAGGAGAGGGGTAGGGGAAGAGCAGCTTGCTCCTGGCATCTAGTGGGTAGAGGCCCAGGACACTGTGACACACCCCACAATGCACACAGCAGCACCCACACCCCCAACACAGAATTTATCCACCCAAAATGTTGACAGTACTGAGGTAGAGAAACCTCATTCTAGATCATTACATCTCAACATCGTAGGGGTGCTAGACCTGTATTCACAAACATCACGTTACAGGTTTGGGAAATTTTGTTTCTGTGACATTTCAACTGGCCCCTCTTGCCAAAGAAGAGCCTTCAACAATAATCAGTGTGTTTTAGGACTCTAGAACATAAAGGAGTCTGTCTGGATCTAAACTAAATCTCTCATATCTTCCACCCATCCAGGCCCCGAAATTCCCTTTCGTGTCCACTGTCCTTCAGAAGGGACCACAATGCTTAGAGGAGCTCCAAGCTGTTCAGTGCCTGCAGGAAATCTGTGGTTAATCACTTCAACCTGCTTTACTTTAAGAGAGATTTTCTGAGACCTGTTTATTGTTCCACTGCTTGGCTTCTCCGGAGTTATCTATGACTGAAGTATTAACATTTATTTGTAGAGTAGAAGGTATATTTTTACTCTCACATCTCTTCGAAGTCCCTGAATTAAATTAGTACGAACTTTCCAAAATAAATTCACCTTTGAGCTGAAACTAAGCATGGGAAGTTTCAGTCCAAAAGGATACCTTATTGGAAAGTTAGAGGCAAAGGAAAATGAGGATTATAACGAATATTTGAGTGTAACCTCAGCACTCGTAGTTACCAAGGATAGAGTATTTGTTATTTAAAAGATTCTCTAAGAGATTTGATGTGTGCAATCCAAGATTGCCATTCAATTCCCTTTTCTTCAGACTCAAAAGAAAAAACAACTGGAAATAAATAGAACGGAAAAATCAGCACATGTGGATCTAATTCTGCACCATGTCACTGGTTAAAACCCAAGGAAAGAATGTTTTATCAGAATGCGAAAAGGGGAACGATCAATAACAGGAAGGAAGATCTCTGATTCCTTCACTCCACAAACGTAATTTCTTGGACCACGACTATGGCCGGGTAGCAGTTGTCAACGGCTCCAAGTTAACATTCTACGTGAATGGCCACTATGGTTCTTCCTACAGAAAACGGTTCTTATAGCTCTGGGTGATTTGTACCACAGATAGACAGATGTTAGGGCATTCGGCGCTGGTTTTTTTCTCTTGATTCTCAACACAAGAAAGTATTTCCCAATCACGTCTAACCCTTGAAAGATTCAAAACCTGTACAATTCTGATATGCACCTTTTCAATAATCTATTCATAGCCCTAAGTGCAACTTTGCTCACATAAGGCCCAAATAAAATTCTACTAGTCAATGCAGCATTAAAACTAGTGCATTTTTAAAACTGCTCTCCTCCAGATGAAGCTATTATTTTCCAACAGTTTTTGGCAGCAACGGAATGCTTTTCTTCCACCTTCCCGCCCGCAAACACACATACAGCCTTGGGCAGAACTGGAATACACAGAATAGATAAAAGAGGAATGGCTTTAGAAAAGCAGGGGTCCCAGAAGCTCAGACCCACCTCCCCATTCCAATACTCTTCTTTGTTCCTGCTGTCTGGAAAAATACATGAAAAAAAATGGTTTCAAAATTATTTTTTTCAGGGGTGCCTGGGTGGCTCAGTCATTAAGGTCTGCCTTTGGCTCAGGTCATGATCCCAGGGTCCTGGGATCGAGCTGTGCATCGGGCTCCCTGCTTGGCAGGAGGCCTGCTTCTCCCTCTCCCACTCCCCCTGCTTGTGTTCCTGCTCTCTCTGTCAAATAAATAAATAAAATCTTGAAAAAATTTATTTTTTTCATTTTTCAACAGAGTTGGCATCATTTAGAGAGAGTCCTTATTCAGGCCACAGGAGCACTGAACCAAGTTCTCTTAATTTTAACAGCTCACATAAATAGTAGTTACCGGGGAGTGTAATTTGGGCAAAGCCACTTTTGTTTTTCCTTTCCTTGATTCTGTGTTACTTGCATTTTTATGATTTGCCCCCCAAAAGCAGTCTTTACTTTAAAAAAAAAAGCATATGTTGAAAAAAATTAACATTTTACCAAGCTTCCTTTTTGCCTTTTTGGTTAATACTTCTTCTAGATTGCATCCTGGCAAAAGTAAAAGAGTCAGAAGGACAAATGCATCTTTCCTTGTTTTTCACCTACAATGTGATCCAACTATAATACACATATAACTATGGAGTCAGTCAAATTAACACACACTATATAGTTTTAAAGGGGTCCTATGCATTATCTTCAATGTATTTTCATGCATTTAGTCTCTATGAATGTAAGATGCTTGCACTGTGATGTCTGTCACCCACCCTGTCAGGGTTGATTCTCTTTCTCTGGATGGCTAGACAGAGATCCCCGCCGCCATCATGGCTCAGTGGACATTCCTTCCACCACCTTTCATCAAAGAAACCACATTCCTAGATGAAGGAAGACAGTTCTTCCTCCATCCAAGGCATGTCCCTCCTCCAAGGGCATGTTCTTGGCATAGGCTAATAAATTCTTAATACTCATAACCCAAAGGATATGTGTACATTGGGTAATTTTATGTTTTTAAATAAAAACATTTATTAAAATTCACAGGACCTTAAATGTGTACTTGGAATGGGAAGACATCCTTAGAAATGTTTTTTCATCAGAAAATGACCCCCCACAATGCATGTTATCACCAAAACGATAATCACCACCTCAAATCTGTAATCCTACCAAAAGAAGCCTGCACAACAGGAGCCGTAAGATGACAGGGGTTTGCGGAAGCTCACGTTCCCTAAAATATCCTTAGCATTCCTCTCTAAAAAGCATGGGGGAAGTCAAAGCAGCTGAAATTGTGCCTTCTTCCTGGCCAGTTCTGAAAAATAATGTACCAGAGGGCGCCTGGGTGGCTCAGTTGGTTAAGCGACTGCCTTCGGCTCAGGTCATGATCCTGGAGTCCCTGGATCGAGTCCCACAGCCCGCTTCTCCCTCTGACCCTCCCCCCTCTCATGTGCTCGCTCTCTCTCATTCTCTCTCTCTCAAATAAATAAATAAAATCTTTAAAAAAAAAAAAAATAATAATGTACCAGAGGCTCGGCATCTTATCTTATGGTTCACATTTCTAGAGAAGTCGAATAGAGAAAGTGCATTTGGATTGGCACATAGTTTGAACTATTTTACTTTAGAGAAAGAAAAATTAAGCAATCCTGGAAGAACTCCATATTCTTCTTTTTTAAAAAAAAATTTAAGTTCCTCTTGAAAACTAGTTACTCCTTTGAGCAGGAAGGAAGGGTTTGGAACAGCTGTCCCTGAGTGAGTTGGGAGAATGTTAATCACTGTCCCTTCTCTCCTTTACTTAAAGATTAGCTCACATCCCAGGCCCCTGCAAAAGGAAACCGCATACACTTAACTTTTGAGACTACCATGAGGAATATCTCTGTAACAGTAGTAGTATGTCAGCCAGATCTTAGAGACGCTCAAGTACGGAAATGTACCCCAAAGGCAACAAAAGCCCAAAGGGTTGGCAGTGGGCTGACTGGACATTTGAGAAAGTCATTTGTCTCCTGACTAAAGCTCCCCAGGAAGAAGTCAAATGTAACAAAAATGGTTTTAAAAAAATTGAAATTGACATATACACGGGCATCTGCAACTTTAGCCAGAGCCTTCCTAGGCAGAGTGAACTTGCAGACCATGTTAGGTTAAAAATATTATATTAAATGCAATTTCCTCTGCATATTGTTAAGTGAGGAGAGCAAGATGTAGGCAAGTAGCTAATATATAATCCCACTGTAATCACAAACAATATTTCTCCCAAACCCGAATAAAAATATTTTGCTCCATATCATTATTTGAACACAGAGCTAGGTGTGGAAGGATATACAAATTGCTAATATTTATAACAGGGAGGAAGGTAAGAGAAGAGAGGGAAAAGGAGTTAAAAAAAAAAGAGAGAGACACACACAGACTCTCACTGGATAGAAAAATATGCGTGGCCTAATACTTGATATGTGTGTTGGATGGGTAATTCTATGTTTTTAAATAAAAGAGACACATAATTCTATAAAAGAGGGACAGACTGTTGTTAGAAACATACTCATGGCAATAACTAGAAGGTGACACAAACTTTTGTTTTCAGGATGAAAGCATGCATGGTTTCCTCAGAGTCACACAATAAGACATTTTATCAATATGGAGTATGACAGATTCTCCACCTGCAGGTAATATGCTTTCTAACACAACAGTTCGATATGAGGACGAACATCAGTTGCATTTGAAAACTGGGTCTGAGACAGCGTGCAGACAGGCGGGGGTCTATGGGATCTAAATGAATCAGATATGGCCTAAAAAACAGACGGTTTGCCGCTGTGTGACAAGAAGGGAAAGCAGTCCCCTCTGTTGGTTTTCTCGGGCTCCGGGTGGTCCGGAGGTCCGTGACCTCTTGGAGCACTGGAGACCACCACCCCCAGAGTCGCAGAGCACTGAAGTGAAAAGCGAAACCCCGAGTACATATAGCAAAACACGCCCTTAAGTCTGTCAATATGGCAGCAAGATGCTCGCTTTAGACGGTGGATAGGAAACCGATCAGGAAAAAAAAAAATTAAGGAAACAAAATATTAAAAATGTAGATGTGACGGAAATCATAAACAGCCTAAAGCTCCTCTCCCTTCGGGAACAGCTGTGTCTGCTAATCCCTCGAGGAGTCCTCCCTGCGATCGCCCTTCCTTCCTTCCTCTGTCTCTCTCTAATAGCTCCCTTGTTCCTGCTGGACAAAACTAGCCCTTTGTGGCTGCTCTCAGAACAACATTAAAAACAGGAATAGGGAAATTGTAAACAGGAGGCTTCTGGTCTACAGGCAAAGACACACACAGGCCTCTGAGGCCTACTTCATGCTAAGCAAAGAAACAGATCTTTGTTGCTAAAGGGATTAGGGCTGCGGGGTTTCGGAGGCACTGCTGAGGCATTCAGCTGGCCTCAAGTAGGGGCTTTGTAAAGAGATACCTCCATTAGAGGTCTGTGAGCGGAAATCATTCATACTCTTTATACAATCTGGGTAATGTGATAGTGTTGGACTGCTCAACGCCTCTGGTGAGGCAGGGTCCTATCTCCTTGAATGGTAAATTCTTCAGCAGCTCAATAGATGGTGGTATAATTACCTTCACTGACTTTTTTTTTCTTTTTTTGAGGTGGTGGTGGTTGGGGTGGGGGTGAGGGGAGGTCGGTCTTCTACCTTTAACCCTTAGTGGGAGTGACGTTAAAGATCACCCAGAAGCTGAGAGGCAAAGTCTTCCCAAGTCAGCTCAGAGGCAGTCACGGAACTTTTTGTGCTGGCATCTTCCATGATCAAAAACGACCCTCTCTGTGCATCCTCTGTGCATCATCAATGATGACTTTGTCCCCACATTCATCATGATGATGGAAATCTCCATAACTCATTCGGTGCCTCGGCCTTCCCCCAACAGACCTAGCTCCTCTCTATCCTATGCCCGCCAGTCCTTCCTTGCCTCCCCCTCCCCAGGCTGCATTGGTGTTCCCTCCTCCGAGGTCTCCCTTGTAGAATTCTCCATAAATTTGGAGACTCTGTGTGTGTCTGCTACCCCCGCAGATGATGAGCTCCTTGAGAGCAGTTGCTAATTTATCTTTGTATCTATAATGCCTGGTCCTTCATAGGTGCCCAGAGCTGTGTCCAGCAGAATGATGGAGTTCGACCATGGTGCCTTCAGATCAGTCCCTGTGGTAGCTGGGAAGATTATGTTGGCTTGCCTTAATGGCTTTTGAGGAATTTTTTAAAATTTATCAGAGAACCCTTGTAGAGAACCTGGGGTCTTAAGAAAGCAAGCAAAAAAACACTGTGGCCAGTGAGGAAAGAAAAGGAGTCCTCCAAGGAAGACAGTAAGAGGTCACTTCCCACAAAGAGCCAGCAGACTTCTAAGGGACCTGGCTCATCCTGGCCAGGCCTCCACATTCTTCTTGGTTGAGGAAGTGTCACCAGCAGAATGGAAATGCTCTTTGGGTTCATATTTAGAGTACCTGGAAATAAATATTAATTATGGTATCAGCTGTTGTATACTCAGGAAACTTCTCAGAGATAATTCCAAAAATTAGAACTACGGGAAGAGATGGTGCATCAGAGCTAAGGGACACTTTCCCCCAGTACAATCAGACCGATCCTAGATGGCTGACAAACTCATTCAGGTAGATGTGGATTTTGCGGAAACTTCACTTAGAAGGGATCCTGGTTTCCGTATAAGATAAGCTTGCAAATACCATGGGGGCTTTGCAACAACTGATGGAAGGCTGATGTTTTTCTCCACCGATGCTTTCAGTTCTCTGGGACATGCTTCTCTGTGAGCACGGCCTTGGATGCCATTAATTGTTGGCTCTTCCCATTGTTCACCATTCCCTATCCAGATTACCTCTCTTCTCGCCATTTGGCAGATGGGACTCTGTTCTTACATTATTAACATCACTGTCTGCAAAAAGCAGTTACATATGGAAGGAAGAAAACAGAGCAATGAGATCATGGGCTTTGTCTCTAATCCTGCCACTGACTCCATCACCCATTCAGCCAACAAAGGCTGAGCACCTGCTATGCACCACACACTGGGCTGGGCACTGAGAAGAGAAGCATGACACAGGACTCGATGTGAAGAGGGGGAGGCACACAGAAACAGAGTGGAGTGGCTAATACCATGACGGCAACCTGCACAAAACCTTCTCAGAGCACTGGGAAGCTGAAGGAGTACAGGAGGTCCTCCTGAAAGAGACGAGCGCTTAGCCCAGAAGATCCCAGATAGATAAAAAAGCCACAATCATTTGGGATAACTACAGACATATGAATATAAAATACAAATCAAGTAAGATTATTGTATTGATACTAAATTCTTGGATGTAATAATGGCACTGTGGTTATGTAAGAAAATGTCCCGTACTTAGGAGATACACACTGCACTACTCATAGGTGAGGAGTCATGATACCTAAAGTTACTTTCAAATGGTTCAGAAAAAGATGTGCCGATCTGGGTGTGTGTGTGTGTGTATGTGTGCACGCAAGCGCATGTATATATATTTATATACATATATAAATGTATACATACATGTATATAAAGGGGGATGGAGGGAAGAGAATATGCAAAATGTTAGTCAATCTGGGTATATATGAACATTTCTTGTACAATCTTTTAGTTTACTGCATTTTTTCAAATTTTCAAAATAGAATACTGGATAGACAATTGTTAAAAATATATGCATACAGGGGTGCCTGGGTGGTTCAGTCGGTTGAGCGTCCAACTCTTGACTTTGGCGCAGGTCTTGATCTCAAGTTTGTGAGATCAAGCTCCACAGAGGGTTCTGTGCTGGGTGTGGAGCCTGCTTAAGATTCTCTCTCTGCCCGGGCGCCTGGGTGGCTCAGTCGTTAAGCGTCTGCCTTCGGCTCAGGTCATGATCCCAGGGTCCTGGGATCGAGCCCCACATCGGGCTCCCTGCTCCGCGGGAAGCCTGCTTCTCCCTCTCCCATTCCCCCTGCTTGTGTTCTCTCTCTCGCTGTCTCTCTGTTGAAAAATAAATAAAATCTTTAAAAAAAAAAAAAAAAAAGATTCTCTCTGCCCTTACACACACACACACACACACACACACACACACACACACACAATTGATCCTTGAACAATGCAAGGGTCAGAGACACGGACCCCCATGCATTCGAAAATCTATGTATAAATTTTGACTCCCCAAACACTTAACTAATAGCGTATTGTTGACCAGAGTCTTACCAAAAACAAAGTCAATTAACACGTATTTTGCATATTAATATGTATCATATACTGTATTGCTACAATTAAGCAAAGTGGAAGTGTTATTAAGAAAAGAAAATGTGAGGCACCTGGGTGGCTCAGTTGGTTAAGTGTCTGACTCTTGATCTCAGCTCAGGTCTTGAACTTACAGTCATGAGTTTGAGTCCTGCAATGGGCTCCATGCTGGGCATGAAGCCTACATAAAAATAAAAATAAAATAAAATAAAATAAAATAAAATAAATAAAATAAAAATAGGGATGCCTGGGTGGCTTAGTTGGTTAGGTGTCCAACTCTTGGTTTCGGCTTGGGTCATGATTTCAGGGTCCTAGGATTGAGCCCAGCGTTGGGGTCCATGCTCAGTGGGGAGTCTGCTTGAGGATTTCTCTCCCTCTCTCCCTCCCCCCACTCATCCACTCTCTCTCAAATAAATAAATAAAACCTTTTTAAAAAAGAAAAAGAAAAAAGAAAATGTTGCTACAAAAATCATAAGAAAGAGAAAATACATTTACAGTACTGTTCTGTGTCTATAGGAAAAAATCCACATTTGTAAGTGGACCTGCGAAGCTCACACTTGTGTTGTTCAAGGGCCAGCTACATTTATAAAGCTATTACAAGAGCTAAGACTGGACTGGAAAAAGAGAAGTGTGCATTAGTCAGATAATGACAGAAGGGAGGTACCCAAGGGAGAGCTGATGGCTGGAGCATGGGATTTGGGGGTGGTAGCTGGTATGCACAGAACCACTCCTGGCCCAAAGGTGACACTCGTGTATATTTATCAAATGAATAAAAGAGTTAAACAGCATCGTTTATGCAGGGAACTGCAAGCAGATCAGACCAAAGTGAGCATAAGGCTTATGTTAAGGAGCGAGAGCCGATTTGGCTATACAGGCAGGGGGTCTGTCATGGAGGCCTTTGTATATTCTGTCAAGGTCCTGGGACTTTATCCTGTGGGCGACGGGAGCCACGAGCAGGAGGCAATGTGGTCAGATTAGCATCTAGAGGGACCACCCTGGCAGTCAGGTGTCATGTGGAGTGATGGAGCACAGACCTCAAGGCAGGAGACAAGGATACCAGTCAGGATGCCTTTGGCTCCCTTAAACACAAAGCTCTGAGTCTAACTGGCTGAATTTATCAAGAGACTTATTATCCAACATAGCTGCAAGCTCTGAAATGACAGGCAGCAGATGTGGTTGATTCAGTGGCTCAAAAATGTAACCACGGACCCAGGTTCCATCCTCTCTGCACTCTACCATTCTCTGTGGGGCTCTGCCTGCAGACTGCCTTTCCTCATCTTTACAGGATGGCTGTAGCAGCTTCCAGAGTGATGTGCGGACACAGTGAAGACCACAGACAGAAGGGAGCCGTTCCTTCTTTGGTCTCTCTCAGCAAGGAAAACTTTTCCAGAAGCTTCCCAGCAAACACTGCCTCACATCCCACTAGCCCAGATTGGATCACAAGCCCATTTCAAAACCAATCACTGTCAAGGGAACAAGATTACATGTTTGGCTCAGAATAAGAATTTATACACAGAGGGAATGAACTACGATGAATCATCACTTAAAACACTTGGGAGCCTACTGGTCCAGGCAAAAGACGCTGGAAGCCTAAACTAAGATAATGGTGGCAAAGAATGGAGAGATGAGAACAGATTCATGATTTATTTAGGAAGTTATGTTGGTACAATCTGATGGTGGATTGAAGGTGGAGGAGGAGGAAAGGGGGAAAAGGACACCCTCTTCTATAATTCCAGCTTGGATGAATGGGGGGAAGGAAGTGCCATTAACTGAGGTAAGGTACCCATGAGGAGAGCAGAGGAGGGTTTGGGGAAAAGGTGGTTTGGGACATATTCAACTGGAAGTGCCTGTGGGCTTCAGAATAAAGGTGCCGGGCAGGGAGCGGAATTTAGGACTCAAACCGTTATCCCATACAGGTGGTCCATACTCAGCCATGGTTCTCAAATGGGCTTTGGTCTCTACAGACATTTTTGAACCAATATTTAATCACTGAGAGATTCCAAATAGGATTATATATTTCTGGTTTCTCTGGAAAATCTGGCAACACTGGACCTAAATTGCTGCCTGTCAATAGTCGGTGGAGGCCAGTAGCGGCCATTCTCTTTAGCTAAAATAAGAGGTTCTCTGGCCTGCCACACTCACCCACTATCTCTCTGCCTTTACCTGCTTGGCCCTGAAGCCATTTCCAACCAATACCCGGGAAAGAGGCCTGAGCTGCAGAAACACGTCTGGTAGTCACTGGTATTTAGATGGTGGTCAAAGACCTCACTGCGGATGCCGTCACCCAAAGAGAAAGTGGAATGAAGTAGGTCAAGGAGGTAATCCTGGAGCCATCAGTGTTTTAGAAATGGAGGAAGAGAAATTCACGCTGGAGAGAAAAACAAAGAAACTGGAGCGGAGCAAGTGAGCGTGAAGTCTCAAGAGCTAAGAGAGGAGAGCTAAAGTTGGAGGGAGGGCTCTCCTGTGCCACATGCAACAGGACATCCAGGGAAGAAGGATCCCAAGGAGATGGGACATTGGGGAAGTAAGTCGTGGGCAGCCCAGGAGCCTAGCTGTGTGGCACGGTGAGGGAAGAGGCAGACAGCATGATGTGCATGGGCTGCTCAGGTGAGAAAGGAGGAGTAAAGCCGGATGAAACTAGAGAGGCCATGGGGTCAAGGCATGGTCCCTTGGCAGGATCAGAGACACTTGGACATTGTAAAGTGAAAAAGAAGCCAGGAGTGAGATGAAGGCCAGAGAAATCTCACAGAGGGATGAACAGCAGAACCAAGCCCAAAAGGAGGTAGTGGGGGCAGGGGAACAAAAGAGTGAGACATAGGTGGCTGGATTCACTGCAAAAATGAGAGGCCTCCAAGGCTAGCGGACTGGAGGTGATGATAAATCTGGAAGCAGATGGGTGTGTTCAAAAACTTGAGAGCTGCAGTGACCCGTGGCACCCCAGCCCGGAATCTGCTTGAGATCCTCTCCCTCTGCTCCTCCCCACCCCCAGCCCTGTTTGTGCATTCTCTCTCTCTCTCAAATAAATAAATTAAATAAATCTTTAAAAAAAAAAAAAAAAGAAAATTGAGAGCTAAGTCATCACCGAGCCTGGCACTGGCGGGGGTAGGGGGGTGCGTAGCAGTAGGGGGGAACCATGGGTTCAGGGACACACCAGCCCAGGACCATCAGCCCAGGACCCCCAACCAGAGCCGGAACCTGAGGAGGTGCTAGACCTGAGCCAACTGCCACCTGAGCTGCTCCTGGTGGTGCTGAGCCACGTGCCCCCATGCACGCTGCTGGGGTGCTGCTGCCAGATACGCGGGGGCTGGCGTGCCCTGGTGGACAGCCAGGCCCCGTGGCCACTCATGCTGGCCCAGGACCACCGCGCTCTGTTGCTGCTCAACCACAGCGGCCTCTACTTCTGTGAGAAAGCACAGATGGATCGATGCAACCTCAGGTGTAACCCCTGCAGCCAAGAAGGCCTCCAGAAATGGATGGTGCAGCATGCTGGGGATGGCTGGGTGGTGGAAGTGAACAAGTCAAGAGTGGCTAGAGCTCCCTTGCAGAGCTGCTTTGTGTCTTCCTTCAGCGGATGTGGCAAGAAGCAGGTCTTAGACCTGGAGGAGCAGGGTGTGTGGCCAGAACTGCTAGATGGTGGCAAGATTGAGATTTGTCAACCAGACGGTCCTGAGTAAATTCTCTGCTAGGCCTGATCCCGACCAGCAGTGGAACAACAATGTCCGCTTTCAGGTCACTCACATGTTCTCCATCAAGATGGGCCGGCCACTTTGAGTCTTTCGAACAGTGGGGCCAGGACATGCAGCTCTGGGCTAGTCGCTACGGAGCCCGTGTGATCAACTGCAGGGTGATCGTGCCAGCCTGTGTGTCTTACTCAAGGGCTGTCCTCACCAAACAACCTAACTGGGACCTTCCAGCACCTGGGATCATTGGCCAGGACTTCTCATTAACCAAGGACATGTACCTCCCTGACATCCTGGGTACTCCAGAGTCCATTCAAGCATTCTTCTGGGCACCTTCTTCAGCTTCTGGAAACTACTACAAGAAAGTTCTTCCATCAGATCTACCTACTGCTGTTGAAGGGCAGTCCTTCCCCTGCTGGGGGTGTGGAGAGGCAACAGGTGAGCACAGAGGAATGCTGGTCCTGGAGAGGGCTCTTCGCCCTCCCCCACTGAGGCCCTCTGATTCAGCCTCAGTCCCCTCTGGCCTTGTCTCCTCGTGTGTCTGCTTCAGGGGCTTCATTGGTCCCTTGAGGGAAGACCTCTCACCTCTGAAGCAGAATCTCATCCTTAGAGCTGGGACAATCCCAGCCACCCTGGGTGACAAACAACCTCCTGGAGCTTCAAGACTGGGACCAGGTCTCGTGGCTCAAAGTCAACTCGCTCAAAAAATGTTTAGAGATCCTCAAGAACTGTAATCATGTGGTGTATAAAACTATTTTTTATTTTGAAATTTTTCACAAACATTGAGAGAATAAAATACATCAGCAACAACTATCTGCCAACCACATGTAATAAATGTATTATTTTGCCAGAAAGAAAGAAAGAAAGAAAGAAAGAAAGAAAGAAAGAAAGAAAGAAAGAAAGAAAGAAATTTGAGAGCTACTAATTGACCTGGCACAAGGGAGGCCTCAGTAACCCTTCAACGAGATGCTCCAAGGTGCCAATCCTTTTCCGTTTGGTATGAAGGATGGGATAGGGTGGGAAGAGTGGAGAGGCCTATCTCCCCAGCAGCAATGGTAGAGGACAGAGCCAGTTTTCAAGCCCTGGGAAACGGAGTTCCTACCAGCAGAGAGAAAGAAGCACACACTGATAATCATTCTCCTAGGGGAAGACAGAGGCACCAGCTCCAAGGATAGAGGGGAAGGATCACAGCGACATCCACAGCCTCTGGGCCATCTCTGCTGTGCACCCTGGTTTGGGGGAACGTTTGTCCTCTCCTCTATGCTTAACTCATCACAGAAGCGCCTGACATAAAGAAGAGGGCAGTCGGGGTGCCTGGGTGGCTCAGTCGTTAAGCGTCTGCCTTCGGCTCAGGTCATGATCCCAGGGTCCTGGGATCGAGCCCCGCATCGGGCTCCCTGCTCAGCGGGAGGCCTGCTTCTCCCTCTCCCACTCCCCCTGCTTGTGTTCCCTCTCTCGCTGTGTTTTTCTCTGTCAAATAAATAAATAAAATCTTTAAAAAAAAAAAAGAAGAGGGCAGTCAATGTAACTCGACTCACGCAGGGGTGTCGACCGACTATAACACCGATACCTCTGAAGCAAATGAGCACACGGTTCTGTGTGTCGGACGTTACAGTAGGCCTTGGCGCTACCCTTACTCCAGGCCCTCAGGCTTCCTTCCAGGAGGTGTCTGCCAAAACAATTTTGGTAATGAGAAAGCATTTTGTGGTATTTTTCTGAGGAAATGTTCTATCCTGGGGAGTCAGAGAGATTCCAAGGCAATGGATGCCGAGGGCAGCCCACTGTTGAGATCAAGGTTGTCACTGTGACCAACACCACCCTTCCTGGTTTGGGGCTGCAGTGTCTATACGGCTGCCTGAGGCCCCAGAGCTGGGCCTGGGTCTTGGTCGCCCACGTTCCATTTCCCACAGTGGGAGCTCTGAGGAGCAGGGACAGTTTGCCACAACTCACCCTTGCCATCCAATTCAGTGACTCTTACCCTAAATTGTGGGTTAACAGGGACAGAGGTGAGGGGTGACACCTAGTAGCATCAGTGAGCAATCCCCAGCACTCGAGCAGGCAACGGCCTTCCCTCTTCCTTTCCTCACCACATTTTAATAAAATTTCCCAAGCATAATTATTTCAGTGTCTGTCTTCTCTGTCTTATTTATTTTATGGTGGAGTTGCTATGAGGCAGAAACAAACAAACAAACAGAAAGCACTTTTAAAAAATGCAGGAGAAATATGCCCGGACAGGTCACTAACTTGACATTAGGCATCCCCAGAAGAACTAAGATTTAGCTGACATAAAAATCTCATGTCTTAAAAGCTCTCTCTGATCTTAAAAATACTACTATTCTGGTTACAGCCCTTCCACTGGAAAAAATCAGTATTCTGTAATTCCTTCTACAAACTGGGGGCATTAAAATAGAACCAGGGTTGCAAGAGGGAGGCATGGCAGCGTCATTTCGCCGGTTTTGAATGATGTGCTTCAACCCACCGTGCATTTCCCCAGAGGGGACGGAGAATATCTTTCAAGAACATGCTAAACACCCATCTGTCAGAAACAATTTTTGGGTACTGAGATGTAGAGATGGAGAAGAGAACACACCATCCCTTGGGGCTCGTGCCTGGGCAGAACAGTTCTGCCTCTGTCTGATGCCTGTCCTCATTATCTTTGATCATGCCCCTGCTCGACAGGCATGGTGCCACCCACCTGCTAGGCTGGGGACACAACAGTCCAGGTCCTCAAGAAGCTCCCCGTGTCCTGGCAGAGCCAGACACCCAGACAATTACATGACAATAGCCCACTGTGAGAAGAACATTGATGAGAACCCAAACCGAACACAACCATTAATTACAGATTAGTGGGAAGAGGGCACCATGGAGAGCTGAGCTCCTGTACCTCCAGGGCTGGGGGCTGCTTTCCCATGGAACACAAGAGCCCCTGGGGCAGGTGACCTTAGCTCCATATTCTTAGTGACACCCAAGGTCACCAGGAGAGTGAGGGGCACAGCTGGGATTTGAGCTCCGGTTGCTCCAATTTCATGCTCCTTTTATATTGAGCAACACCTCTCGTACCATTCTTTAATTAGAGCCTTTCCTGACTCCCTGAACTGAATGTTACTTATTTGCACCTCTCTCCAGGCAACTGTCTTGGCCTGGAAGCACTGTCATTCATGTACTCGTCCATTTTACAGGACTGTAACCTTCAAAGGCAGGAATGGCATTTCTTTACGTGTTTTGTGTGTGCATAATTTTTAAGATAAGGTGTGCCTCTCTGATGAGCTGATATGAGGCAGACACCTGAACAAAATGAGAGCAATCCTTGAGGATGATGGGGGACAGGAGACTGGGATGGGGGATATTCCAGGCAGAGGGCACAGCAAAGGCAAAGGCTCTCCATCAAGGGGTGAGTTTGAGAAATAAAACCTCCATCTTACCCCACCTCCGCCGCTTTGTCCCCTGCCTCTGCTTTATTTTTCTTCAAGGCACTTTTCACTATTTGATGCTACATTTATGGACTTATTTGCTTACCATTCATCCCTCATCTACACTCTGAGCTTTGTGAGGACATGGACTTTGTTTTCACTGATCCTCAGAGCCTGGAAGAGATCTGCACACAGAGGAAACTCCATATATATTTGTTTAGAAACATATGAATAAATGTATAAAGCATTATATATATTTTTAAGTTGCACTTTTATTAAGTACTTATCATGTACAATCACTGAACTAAGCACTTTATATACATTACTTCATTTACTTTTCACCCAAACCCCATCACAGTGGGTATTTTTATCCTCATTTTACAGGTGGTGCAAGTGAGATTAGGAAACTTGCTTCAGATGACTCAATCAGTAAGTGGTGGAGCTGGGATGTGAGCCTAGGTCTGAGCCAAAAGCCTGTAACTTTCCAAGAATATACAATGGGGGAAAGATAATCTCTTTAATAAATGGTGTTGGAAAAAAACTGGACAGCTACATACAAAAGAAAGTGGACCAACTTCTTCCATCATGCACAAAAATAAACTCAAAATGGATTATAAACATATACATGAGACCTGAAACGATGAAACTCCTAAAAGAAAACATAAGCACTAATCTCTTTGACATCAGCCTTAGCAACATATTTATGGATGTGTCTCCTCAGGCAAGGAAAACAAAAGCAAAAATAAACTATTGGGACTACAGCAAAATAAAAAGGTGTTGCACAATGAAGCAAACCATCAACAAAATGAAAAGACAACCTAACAAATGGAAGAAGGTATTTGCAGATGACATATCCAAAAAGAGTTAGTATCCAAAATATATAAAGAACCTCAACTCAGCACCAAAAAAACAAATAATCTGATTTAAAAATAGGCAGGGGACCTGAATAGACACTTTTTCAAAGAAGACATACAAATGGTCAACAGATAAATGAAAAGACACTTAACATCACTCATCATCAGGGAAATGCAAATCAAAACCACAATGAGATATCACCTTGCACCTGTCAGAATGGCTAGTATCAAAAAGACAAAAAGTAACAGGTGTTGGTAAGGATGTGGATGAAAGGGAACCCTTGTGCACTGTTGGTGGGTATGCAAACTGATGCAACCACTGTGGAAAACAGTTTGGAGGCTCCCCCCAAAATTAAAAATGTCATACGATTCAGTAATTCCACTACCAGGTATCTACCCAAAGAAAATGAAAATAGTAATTCAAAAAGATGTATGTACTCCTATGCTTATTTTAGTATTATTTACAGTAGCCAAGATATGGAAACAACCCAGGAGTCCATCAAGAGACAAAAGTTGTGGTATATGTGTATTTATATATGTATATGTGTATACACAAGTGTGCATGCACGGGCACATGCACAGTGGAATTATCATTCAGCCATAAAAAAAGAATGAGATCTTGTCATTTGTGACAACATGGATGAACCTACAGGTATTATGCCCAGGGAAATAAGTCAGGCAGAGAAAAACAAATACCAGATGATTTCACTTATATGTGGAATCTAAAAAACACAATAAATGAATACACAAACAAACAAAAAACAGAAACAGACTTAGAAATACAGAGAAGCAACTGGTGGTTGCCAGAGGGGAGGGATGAGGGAGATGGGTGAAACAGGTGAAGGGGATTAAGAAGTACAAACTTCCAGTTATAAAATAAATAAGTCACAGAGATGAAAAGTACAGCAGAGGGAATGCAGTCAATAACATTGTAATAATGATGTACGGTGACAAATGGTAACTATATGTATTATGGTAAGCATTGTGTAATGTACAGACTTGTTGAATAACTCTATTGTGTACCTGAAACTAATGTAACATTGTATGTCAACTATACTTATATAATAAAAATTTTTTTAAAAAAGAATAGTATCATACTATATATTCTTTTTACATTTTTTTCCTTTAACAATGTATCATCAGCATATTCTTTTTTTTTTATTAACATATAATGTATTATTTGTTTGAGGGGTACAGGTCTGTGATTCATCAGTCTTACACAATACACAGCGCTCACCACAACACATACCCTCCCCAATGTCCATCACCCAGCCACCCCATCCCTCCCACCCCCCTCTACTCCAGCAACCCTCAGTTTGTTTCCTGAGATTAAAAGTCTCTTATGGTCTCCCTCTCTGGTTTTGTCTGGTTTCATTTTTCCCTCCCTTCCCCTATGATCCTCTGTCTTATTTCTCAAATTCCTCATATCAGTGAGATCATATGATAATTGTCTTTCTCTGATGACTTATTTCGTTTAGCATAATACCTTCTAGTTCCATCCACATATTTGCAAATGGCAAGATTTCAATTTTTTGATGGCTGCATAATATTCCATTGTATATATATACCACATCTTCTTTATCCATTCATCTGTTGATGGACATCTAGGCTCTTTCCATAGTTTGGCTATTGTGGACATTGCTGCTATAAACATTGGGGTGCACATGCCCCTTCGGATCACTACATTCATCAGCATATTCTTTTTTTTTTTTTTTTTAAGATTTTATTTATTTACTTGACAGAAAGAGAGACAGCGAGAGCAGGAACACAAGCAGGGGGAGTGGGAGAGGGAGAAGCAGGCCTCTTGCAGAGCGGGGAGCCCGATACGGGGCTCAGATCCTAGGACCCTGGGATCATGACCTGAGCCGAAGGCAGACGCTTAATGACTGAGCCACCCAGGCGCCCCTCATCAGCATATTCTTATATGATTATTCTCTTATACCATTTGGAAAAAAAAAAAAAAAAGCCCATGCCTTTTAACCAAAACATTCTAATCTGGGAGTGCCTGGCTGGCTCAGTCAGTGCAGCGCATGACTCCTGATATGGGGGTTGCGAGTTCGAGCCCCATGATGTGTGTTCGGATTACTTACAAATAAAATCTTTAAAACAAACAAAACAACATTATTTTAATCTTGCTAAGCCTACAGTGGCCATGGGAGGCCCTCAACAATTAACGAGTGGATTAAATTAAATATATTCAGTGCAGGGAAGGGGCAAGCTCCAAGACAATATAATGTGGAATCTGGAGAGCAGGTTAGAAGATGCTCATCCTGGTATGGAAGCTAAAAAGAACTGACATAAAAGATATGAGGTTAGTTGAATGTGCACATTTTCTCCCAGAAATTTGCCCACATAAGAAGTGATGTCAAGGGTGTGGCTCACATGACAAGGGCACTTCCTAATGCCACCGAGGCTATCTGACTCCAAAGGAAGACACGGATTTCAACTCAGCTAATGGCAGACAAGTTCTGACCTCTGGACATTGTCAGGTCTGTGAGGAGGAGGAGTTGTTTTTGGCGGCTCAAAAGGAATGCTGAAGAGAGGGAACGGGATAAGGAGACCCTGTCAGAGTTGGCTAGAGGCACTTCCCGTGGTGGGCTGGAGAATTCTACTCTGTTGAAAGATAAATGCCAAAGACAAAACTCAAAAGGTCTTCATCCAGAAGAGGTTAGGAGAAACATCCCACAAAGACTTATTAACCACTTTGCTTTGATTTCATGCTGGCTAGGACAAATCCAGATCCTAGATGCTGAGAAGGTGACTCCCAGAATCATCATCACAGGATGTTTTCATAGGATTCTCTACCCTCCTGGCTGCATGGCTAAGTCAGCACTCAGGTGAGGAGCTGGCTCAGCTGCTAGGAGGTGAGCTCTGAGCCTGCTCAGTCCCAGATAAAGTGGTTAAGACGGCTCCTGAGACAGGAAGTGTGGGAGGGAGCCTCTAGGCTCAGATGCTGCCGAGTAGCAGCGCACCCCGCTCTGCCTTCTCTGCCTCTCTCCAGCGGGGACTCCTCTGTCTCACAGGCTGTTCCGGCACTCAGGTGAGAGACTGGCTCTATGAACACATTCACCGATCCGAGAGTTTCTGTTATCACTAAGTAACACATCAGTCACCACAGGGAAATGAACGCTTTTCCCCACTTCTCTCACTCTTACCTAAAAGTTTTTTTTTTTTTTTCCTTTTCTTCTCCCATAAGCACAGCTTGGGGTTTCCAACATCAAACTACCTTTCCCTACTCACAAACAGTAACTACAGACTGAAACTAAAAGCATTTGAGCCTTCGTGTCCGTATTCTGGTCCCTTCTCTGAGATCACAAGAGAGACCTCGGGCCTCACTGTGGTTTGCTGACTTCCGAGTACCCTCACAGGTGACATCTCGTGGGACTCTCCCAACGATGCCTAAAGGTAGGCTGGAAAGTGGTTACTCCTCATTTTAAAGAGGAGGCTACAAAAATAAAGATTAATTAATAATAACAAATAAAGAAGAGGCCACAGACTCCAGGAGGCTACGTAAGTGACTCGAGGCGCAGGGTCCCAGCGCTAGGGAAGGGGGAGCTGGACTCGAACCCAGGCCTGCCGACCTCATGCCTGGAGCCCTTTCCCTAAACTGCACGACCACGGGTGCCACAAGCCACCCTGGTCCTCTTGACACTTAACCCTCTAGACACTAAAAGAGCCAGAATGTGAAGTCAACACCAGAGTATTCATAAGCAAGGGTTTAAATGCTGGCTCTCCTCAATTACTTGTACAGGTGACTTAACTTCAACTTTCTCAGTCATAGCATAGGCAGGTTAGAAAAATATATATGGCACAACAATGAGGGCTTTAGAAATTCATAATTAGCAATGTTTTAAAATAGCTGACATTCATAGCAACTGGCCATGCTCCAGGCACATTCTCACAGAAGGCAACACGAGTCAGGCATCTCGAGCTGAGCATCTCACCCCCAGACTCAGAGTGAGGAACTTGGCTTTGTTGGCTTTTTCAGAATGGATCAAGCTCAAGGCACGTCTGCCCTCCGAGCCTCCCACCACTACCCACCATCCACACTGCTGCTCAAAATGGCCACAGCAGGCCTTCTAACTGCCCAGCTGTGTGAGTTATTCATCCTTCCAGACCCTCAGCCTTTCGACTACTCTAATTGCAAACACATTTCCTCACACCGTGCTTCAGATCAGGCAAACAGGAGACAGAGAAAACACTTAAGAGCCCTCAACATCAAGGGGCATCAAGGTGCTGGGAGCATGACCCCTTCTGGCTCAGGTGCAGAGAAGTAAGTGCCCCTGCCTAGCTCCTCCCTCCCCCCAAACCAGCAGCAGCTACCCACACCTAACTGGAGCTGCAAGCACAATGTGGGCTCTGAGGCTCCTGGCTTCTTTTAGGCAACTTCCACCTTGCCCGGCACTTTGGCCTACCAAGGCACAAGGATAGGCTGCCCTCCTCCTTCCTCTGAAGCATTTTAAGATAAAATGCATTTCATCAGTCTAGCACACTGCCCCTCAGATTCTTCCTCTGAGCCATTTCAACCTGCCACGGTTGCTGCCAGTGATGCAAGGAGCCCCCTAAGAGAGGCCTCACACACTGGCCAAAGGGGACTGCTCCAGAAACACGTATTTCTAAGGACTGCTTCCTTGGCTCAGAAAAAGGCACCACTCTGTCTCTCATGACAGGAATATCTGTCTCTCATGACAGGAAGTGAGTCATCCCTGATTCTTTTTCTTTTTTTCCTCAACCCCTACACCCACCCCAGGTCTACCTCCCAAGTACATCTCAAATCTGTCTACCTCTTTCCATCTCCACTGCCTCTTCTCTGAGCTACTGTCGAGCTACTGTCAACACTCCCCTAGGCTCCTGAGAAGCCTCCTAACTGGTCTACCCACTTCCCCTCTTGAATTCTGGCACAATGCTGGTTACCGTCCAGATCCATTCTCCTCTTCCTGGGGAGCTGGAATATGGCAATCCATTCAAAGACTTCATTTTCCAGACACCCCCCACCCTGCAGCTAGGTTGGCCATGTGACCATTTATTTACCAGCAAAATGTGAATGGAAATGATGTATACACATTTTGTATCATTTGTTGTATCATTTGTATACAAATTTGTATCATTGTTGCAACATGGCAGCCCAGGATTTCCTCTCTTACTCCCTTTCTATGGGCTAGAATGTGGATAGGGAGCTGAGCCAGCTCCGACCTTCTTACAGATGAACGCAGCAACGCAAGGGAAGATGAACAGGAGAGAAGGACCCTCAGTCCCAGAATGATCTGGTGGAGTAGAGCCACCTCCCAGTGCTGGATCACTGTGGCCAGTGTGATGAGAAGAGACTGGGGCAGCAGCAAGACTAGAAGTGGACAGACCAGTGTCAAGACTACTGTGGAATAAGGACTGGAACACAGACGGCTTTGACAAAGGTGGTAGAGAGCAATGGAGATGATGGGATGCTGGATGTATTGTGAAGACACGATTAACTGAATTTCCTGGTAATTGGGGTATGAGAGAAAGGGAGAATCAAGGAGGACACCCAGGTTTCTGGCCTGAGCCCCTGGAAGGATGATGTGGCTGTGAACTGACACAGAAAAAAACTGAAGATGGAGACTCTATGTGGGGAATGAGCAGGAATTAAATTTTGGACATGCCTAAGAGCAGAGATTACCAGAGCCCGAATTTAGAGTCAAGACTACCTGGATTTGAATCCTGACTGACACTTAACTTTGTGACCTTGATGGAGTTACTTAAATCCTCTGTGCTTTGGCGTTCTCATCTATAAAATGAGGATGGGTAATGGCCCCCGGCTCAGAGAGTGCATGTAAGGAGGAAATGCGTGCTTTCCAGACTTTGTGTGTGCTGTTTGATTCTTCAAAAAGGCTCAGAACTTTGGAGATCAGGAAGAAATCTTCCCTCATCTCTATGCCTGCTTATCCGATCTCAAATAACACTAAGCCCCCAAGATTTTGAAAGTAGAGATGTGGCTGTCTGCTCTGGTTTGGGGACAGCTGTGAGGAAGCTTTCAAAGCAGCTGGTATAGGCATATAACTAGAACATTTTCTTCACCTCAGTTTCCTGGCGAAACAAGGCCTGCAGTTAGAAGGGAAAGGTTTTAATTACAAGGCCACCTGTTCAGCCATCTGAAGCCAACCCCAGCCTCTGGCTGGTTCCCTGTGGGCAATGGGGCATTTAGGGGGACTGTGCTCAGAGTCCCTAATGTCTTTCACATTTCCTAGTGCGGTATAATGATGGCGAAAATTAACAGATCTCAAAAACAGGCCCCATTATTCCTTCCCTCCCCCATTTGTTATTAAGGATGGAGAGAGAGATGGAGGGTTTGGGAGAACCTGAGTTCCATCCTTTCCTTTCATGTGTTCAGGATGAGGTGGCCTTAAAATCAAATTATCTTGTGCTCTCCAAAGCAAACTGCACCCCTCTAATTCCCCCTCCGAACGGAGATAAGTGGTTTTCTAAGTTATTAATTGCCCACAGACATTTTTAGACTGACATGTATATGAAAGGCGAGCTGGCTATATACAAACCTTTAAAATAAAAATAAAAATTAATGGAAATTTCTAACTCAATGCAAAAAAAGAAAAAGAAAATAAGGAAAAGGAAAGAAGAAAAAAAAGTAAAAGTAATGAATCATTTTTAGAGTGCCATTATTTAGATCACAAATGAACATACAAAAATTTAAATGTTTTCCAACTTTAGCTTTTTTTTTAAGTGCCAGGAAAATTAAATTGTAGATGGTCGTAGAGAAGGTTCGTTGGTCCTTAAAATGGTTTCTGTTTCTTCCTGGGCCCATAGCTAGGTTACATTCCCCAACCTCCCAGATGTGGCCACGTGACTGAGTTCTGGCCAGTGAAATGTGGGGAGCAGTGATGGGTGCCATTTCAGGCCAGGTCCATGACAACCTCCCACGTGTAATTTGCCACGTTCTTTCCCTTTCTGTGTGATCTGGGCACCTACATGAGGGGGAGGGTGGAGTCGCAACATGGAAGAAACCTGGGAGCCCCAAGCACTGCTTAGAGGAGAACCACCCACCCAAATAAATTTGGATAGCAAGCCACTGAAATGTTGATGTTTATCTGTTAACAGCAACCAGTGTTCCACTAACTAATAAACAGCTCCTTTCTTACCCATCCCCTTCCAGACAGACTCACTGTGGCATTTGCAAATACTAAGACTTCATAAGACCAGGTCCCAAAGGTTGTGAGTAAAGTCTATCAACAGATTAATCACAATCAACACAGAATACCTGTGTTGACCCTCTTACTCTCAACCTCAAGACTTCCTTAGCTAAAAAGCAATGTCTTCATTAGGAATGTGTTATTCCATAAAACCCCAGACACCCAGAACATGTTGTCATTTTTTTAAAGGAAGAAATTATATTTAGCAAGAGAAGAGATCCTAAATAAACAACAATTAGAAATTAAATAATCCATCAGGTTGCCATAGTAATGGAAAGAGCATCCTCTCTACTATGAGCTGTGAGCTCTCTGAGGGCAAGGACCCGGTCCATCTTGCTCACCAATGCATCTCAGTTGGCCTAGCACACAAGGGCTATCCAACAAATATTTGCCCAGAGGATAAGAAGATGAAAGGATGAACTTGCCTCTGCTCACGTCCTTCCTCATCTCCATACAACCCCCCCCCAATCTCTATATACCAAGTACACATTTGATGCCGCACCAAGCCGAGGACCATTGCACGTACTACTCCCTCTGCCTGCAGTGCTCTGCCCTCCTCACCCTCGCCTTCACGGTGTCCTTTGCCTGGTCACTCCTATCCCTTTCTCAGATCTCAGCACAAGCATCCCTCCCATGTCTCTCTGCGCACCTCCCCTTTTATGTGAATGGACATTTACGCGCATGGTCATTTCCATAGCACTTGTCTGTATATGAAGCTACCCCGCTTATGTGAGCATGTATTAATGATCTCTCTCCTCACAATCCCACCAGGGAGCTTAAAGATCTCGTGCACAGACCTCTCCCCGTGCCGCCAGCGAGAGCGTACGGCCCTCAGAACGTCCCCCGTCATCAGGCTGAATGAATAAATGACTGTGTCAGGTATCATCATTCCAATTTATTTAGTTGATTTTATCCAGTCAGCCCAACCACTAGGTTGATTTTTTTCTCCTTCTATTTTTACATCATGTATAAAGAGATACCTATTAGTATCAGTGAGGTAAAAAAAACCATGAATGAGACACTAATAATACAGAATCAAAAAAAAGTAATCTACCTTTATTCTCTTGCCTAATAAATGTGTATTTAGTGTCTCCTCTGTGCAAGGCATTATTTCAGCTACTGTTGAAGAGTTCCCTCTCCTCAGTTTACAGTTTTTCTCCAGGCTTCCTTGTATCCATGGTCCTTGCCCTGAGTAGTCTGCTGGACTAGTCTGCATCCCTTGCCTCACAGAAGGAATGAGAAAGCAGGGAGAAAACTTTAATCCAGGGCTGGGGGACTTCACGTTTCTCTCAATCACACCAGGCCCCAACACAGCAGGCTGGATGCTTCTGCCTAATTCTCCATCTTCCAGTGGGGCTGCTGCTATGTTCCTACTAAGGCAGCTTGGTCTAACCTTGTTGCGCTTACACTGGCAAGAACTGCCTGAGTTCACATTCAACGAGTTCTCTCTTTTCATAAGTCAGGTGTTATCATTTCCATTTTAAGATGACAAACTGAGACTTCCCAGGGTCACACAGTCAGGACTCAAAACTTAGCTCTCCCTAACTCCAGATTCAAGGCTTTTTCAACAAGCCTACCCTAACCCCACTTCTTTCCATGTGTGGCTGGTGTTAATCAGAAGACTTTCTTCCCCAGGCTGGAGTGACTTCCCACCATTTGCCAAAGACATGCCCCCCACCTCACTCTGCCCTGGTGAACACATGACACTGTTTAAACCAATTTGGGGTTTAACCTGTAATCTTGGTGTCAGTTCGTGGCTAATAGCTGCCTTGTAACTTTAATGGGTGCACCAGGTCTCTGAAAGGTGCAGACAAGCCACCAAGAAATCCACTCTGAGTCTGCACGCTGGAACCATCCCTAGATATCAACCAAACTACATGTAGTGGTCAGGCAAGGCCCTTGGTTTTATCAGGAACATTACAAAGATTTTTTTTTAAACAATTGTTTTAAATGTTGCAAAAATGAAAACTACTATAAATACTTCTCTATGGAACTAATCAATTATTCTCCTACACCAAGATCTATTAATATGGCATTACAACCAAAGCCTGAAATACTGTTATGTTGTAAGTGGAAAACATTCTAGAAGCAAGGATTTAAGTGTTGGACAAATAACATTTACTCCAGATTCTAGCCTTAATCACCTTTAATTTACATTAAATATGGCATTTTAAATGCCATAGTTTTCTTCTACAAAGAGGACTTCCATTTAGAAGCCAGACTTTCTGACTTTCCTTTCTTGTCAGTTCCTACAGCTATCCCCTCTCTTACCCTCGTTCCTGGTTCTATGCTGCTTTACACAAACGCTTTCGTTTCTGGCCTTCTGTTCAGTGTACCACGACAATACCACAAATTCTTCCATCTCCTTCAATCTAGACCCCACTCACCCAGACTGACCCATCTCAGCTGACTAACAGAGTATGCCCCACATGCACAGGAGTCTGAAGGAGCAAGAGTAATGTGACATTATGATGGGATTGGCCGAGGCACAGACCAACCCAAGTCCTGCCGCATACCAGCCACTGTCCCCACAAGGCCCCTGAGGAAAAGGGGTGCAGAGAGAATAAAGCTAGGCAGAGCAACACTTGGTTATTGGCTGGGGGTTGGCCTCAGGCTCCAAGCAGAACTCCAGCAAGACTGGCTGGGCTGTGAGCTCCCTACTCGTGCTAGTTAAGCCTGAGGGCCACCCTTGAATATTCACTTCCGGGCCCAAATCTGAGCCTCCCACAAAAGCGAGCTACCACCCTAACACACAGAAGAAGAGAACAAGCAAGAAAAATGGGGTGGTGGACCCCATGCCCAGAATGGAGTAAATCTAGGCCACCTCCCCAGATCCTCTCCAAACAAGGGAGAGAAAGGGGCTGCACTCGAGGGAAAGAATGAGAATGACGAATGAATGAACTAAAGAATGAACGAATGAATGAATGGACAGGCAGACAAAAGAACAAGACCACAACTGAAAAAAGGCCAACCAATGAGGTCTTCTCTCAGAGGGTACGGGCCTCACTCCAAATCATCTCTCAGCACAAGACTCTCTTCCAAGAGGACTTCCATCCAGAAGGGCACATGGGGCAAGGATAGGTCCTGTCTTTTATTCCTCAAGTAGCAGAGTTAGGAGGACAGGAGAGAGAGCGGGTCCCTTGGAGGGAAGAGTGTTAAGACCCTCAGCGTTCTGGTCACATGAAGGGAGAGAGAAAGGCCCATCCAAGGTTATATGGGTCTTCTAGTGGCCTAAAAGCTCCATATACCTCCCCCTCACCCTCCCACACACATTCTCACACCTTGCTCTGGGTGTGGTGCCCGTAGAGTATCCACACTTCTTATGTCCACAGATGGGAGCCAACTGTGAAGGCTCAAGAGCTGAGAGGGACCTTAGACCCATTCTCCTCAAGGGCCATGTTGCATAATTGCCTGAGTTTCTAAACCTCACGTTTTCACTATTGATTTGCCCCAAAGGCTACATGAACACAAAGAACCTGGAAGGAACTCAGCCATCTGCCTTCTGTCCTCCTTCTTCCACGACATATTCTTCAAGCAAAACCAAGGCACTCCATGGTGCTTGGGAGGAGACAGTAGGCATGATGGTAAGAGCCCAGGCTCTGGAGTCAGACCCCTGGGATTCAAACCCTGACTCTACTACTTACTAGCTGGTGACCGTCCACAAGTCAGTCAAGCCACCAGAGTCTTAGATTTCTCATCTGTAAAACAGGGGGAGCAATAGTATGACCTCACAGATCGGTGTGAAGATCAGAGGAGACCATTCGTGTAAAATGCTGAGCAGAGTGCTGGGCACACAGTGAGCGCACGGTAAATACTGGCTGCCACGACAATGAGGATGAGGTCACACTATCACTACTACTACTAATTTTCATCATTATTATGATTACTCTGGCTTTACTCTATCTGCATGGCTCCCAGAGGCCAATGAAATCTCAGCCTCCCTGCCTTTTGTTTTTTTTTCTTTTTCTTTTTTTTTTTTTCAGCCTCCCTGCTTCTTATTCCCTTTGCTTCTCCACAGGTGAGGACCCTGGTCTACCAAGGTGAATTCAAAGTCCTTCCTCACACTGAGAAAGACTCACACAGGGCTTTGGGGGCCAGGCTAAAAGACAGGGGCGCTGCTCACTTCAAAGACCACAGATTGTGAACAGGCTGATTTCCCTGACAGTTGTTCTCATGAAAGGACACAACCCCAGAGTTCCTGACCAGCCATTCAAATCGAAGGCCCAGCCCACTTCTTTCCCTCCCCATCCCCACTACATTTTATGAATTTCTTTGAAGGAAAAAAAAAAAAACCACGGATTTGCTAAGCTTTCTTCTGGTTCATTTACTCGCACTCCTACCTCCAGTGAATACTCTGCTAGTTGTAACAGGGTTTAAGAAATGCTATAAGCAGAATTGGTAAAAATAGTAACAGAACAGAAATTTATACCTTAAACAAATCATTCCAACAGATGGGACTTAAAGTATTTATTATCCCTCTCTGGTCTGGGACTTTTCAAACACGGCATTTCCAGCCGGCCAGACTGGGAGCTATTTGATAGTACCTCTCTGACCAATTACATACTAATTAAAAGACCTTGGTGTGGGCTGGAGGTAGCAGCTTTGCATATGGACTTTAATTACTGGGCTCGAGTTTTGCCAAGAAAACACAAAGGGCTTTTCTGGCTGGATGCAGAGGCTTAGAATGAACATATGGCCTGCGTGGGAGGGGAGGGTTAAGAGTGTCATCCTACACAGGAAGTGGAGTATTTCCCCCCTGTAATCTCCTGAAAGTAACTATGTACTAGGGTTAGACAAAATCCTTGGTCAGCCCAGGGAACAAAGGGCAACCTGAGTGGGCAGTGAGCTGCCACCCTGGACACATCACATTCAATCCCAGGGCCATCTGTGGATTGGAATTCTTTCTTGCTCCCACCTCCGCCGGCTTTTCATTGTTGCATTTTTTGGATCAGAACCTCAGGTCTCTTCCTGGGGTTTCACTGAGTCTGGAATAGCCTGGTATTAATTTTTGGTTACTCAGAATGTATTCCCCCATCTCCTGGTTACACTGTCCCAAACTCCCCAGACCATAAGGCTCTGGCAGCAGGGAGCATATGGCCCAGTCCTGACCAATCAGCACAATTTAACACCTCGGGCCACAATGTTTGGTTCAAGAATGGACATTAGACCTAAACCGGTATTATCGGCATGATTTCTAGGATGTGTATGGAAGTTCAGTTGGGTAGACATGTTCTCTACCCAGGTTTGGAACTGAAAGGTGATGACTTTGAAGCTGTGGCAGTCATCCTGCTGCCACAGGGCAGAAAAGATGTGAAAGTGGAGCCAATCGAGGGGAAGCAGAACTGACAAAAAGGAAGAGGGGAACTGGAACACTGTGACAGCATTGGAGGTCCTGGATTAAGCCATTCCTGAATGCATCCATTCATGACTTCCCAGTGTTGTGAGCCAATAAATTACTTTTATGTTTAAGCTGCCTTTAGTTACACTTTCTATCAATTTAGAACTGAAATAATACTATCTAACAGACATAAGACCGGGGCACAGGAAGTGAAAACAACTGCCAACTGCTATAGGGATCCAGCCTGCAAAGAACACACTTGCTACAGACTCCATGGAGTGCCAGGGATCATGGCCCAGAATCAAAGAATTCTAGAGCTAGAAGAAACCTTGTGGACAAAGCATCCTGTTCAACCATCATTGCTGACTTTCTTTTTCTAAACAGGTATGCATCTGAAGGCTTAGGGAAGAAAGATGTCACACGGTAAACAAGAAACAAACTCTTCTTCCCATTGGTGTCTCAATGTCATGTATGTTGTTCAAGAAAACCTTTCTGAATGAACATTACATGCCCAGTCACCAATAACCATTCCTTCTGCATGGCAAATAGCTCTTGCAATAAATTCCTTAATGGATTACGTTCACTTCCCACAACAACCACAATCTCAATCTCTCTTTCCTTCCTCCCATCCTTCTTTCCTTCTCTCCTCCTTTGCTTGACTAGCCTCTCATTTCTTCCTCTTCCCCATTCTGCCCCTTTAGTGGCTCAACACCTTTTCTTTTTTTTTTTTTTTTTTTTAAAGATTTTATTTATTCATTTGAGAGAGAATGAGATAGAGAGAGAGCATGAGAGGGGGGAGGGTCAGAGGGAGAAGCAGACTCCCCACTGAGCAGGGAGCCCGATGCGGGACCCGATCCCGGGACTCCAGGATCATGACCTGAGCCGAAGGCAGTCACCCAGCCAAGTGAGCCACCCAGGCGCCCTCAACACCTTTTCTTTACTTGTCAATTCAAACCTACATTGCCTACATGCACTTAATAACCAACACACTGTCTGCTTCTCCATCCTTTAACCTCTACCTCAAACCATGAGTTATCTACCAACCCTGACCCATCCTTCACCTTCCCCCACAAGTCCATTGGCTACATTTAAAAACAGCTCCAAATTTTTTACACCCTGCCCCCAGAACACATGCATACACATAAACTAAAACCAACTCTTCACTACCGAGTTATCAACATCTTTATGACTCTCAAGAGATGTTTCTTCCTAGGATCAGATCTCACAGCCACCTGAAATATTTTTCTATGGTTCAGGATGATACTGGAAAATAAGTCGAATGGTCTATTTGTTGTCAGCTCCTTATAGGACATAACCAGATATTTAAACTTCCTGAAACTAAGTTCCCCTATTTCTATGACAGATTAATGCCACTTGCCAGTGTGTAATGTTAGCCACGTCCTGGTAACACACAGATGGAAAGCTTCACGTAAGCCTTAAACAAGGTTATGACTCTCTGGAACCCAGAATACCACTGGCAGGCCTCAAGAATTACAATTATTATTTTTATATTCCTTTTAGAATGTCTTAGGAACTTACAGGTCTTTAGAGAAAAAGCTGTGGGATTTTGGATGAGATTCACAAACACATGTGATCTGTAGCCCAAGTGAAACCTTTTATTAAAACTCTGGACTGGGAAGGTAGAAAGTTAATTCAGGATATAAAATAAACAGGTGATACCTTGAATTTATGCAGGCCCCCGTCTGCAAAACTCTGCAACTGCTCACGTGTGTCATTTGATCATCAGTGTCTTCTTTCACTGGAAGTTTTCCTGAGGCAAGAAATACAAATCAAAAAGAATTTAAAGACATTTACTATGGATACAAAGTCTAGGCTTTCATTCTTCTTAGCACTGTTAACGTAACTCTATTTAGATAATTTCCCTTCAAATCTTTCTTCTTAATCCAGCTTCAAAACCGTAATTCACTGTGGGGACTGGAAACCTTTGCGAGCCTGACTTGTTGAGCCTCCTGGGGGACAAAGCTGTGCACCATCTCACGTGCCCTCAAGGGCCTCCTTGCTCCCTTCTCTCCAGGCCAGCGTCCCACCCTCCCTGGTTGCTACTCTACTACCAGAGATACGGAGACTGGCTTCCAGAGAAGTCACCAAGGGGCCAACGGACTAAAAGGTAGGGTACTGAATTCTCACTGGAGTGAATTTTACCAATGGAAAACAGGTGTAACAGCAGTGTGGGGAAAGGGCCAGACCCCCCTATTTCCTTCCCCCTCCAGCTATGCTGAGGTGTGATTCCTCTGTGCAAACTATCTGGAGAAACCCCATACACTGAGGGACCTGCTTGAGTCTTCATGGCTTATTTTGAAATGGTAGCCAACACACACACACAAATCAATGTACCCTATTACTTTCTTACTTCACCCTCACCATCCTGGGATTTTACCTTCCTGATCAAGTATTAGTACCACAGCTCTTCCTCAGACTCTGCTTTCTGGAGGGCCTGGCTAAGATGTTCATTTTCTCTATTCCAGCATTTCTCAGGGTGTGATTTGCAGGCTACCTGCATCAGAATCTTCTGGGGTACCTGCCAAAAAGGCAGATTTCTGGCCAACCCTGGAAATTCAGACTCAGTCAGTCTGGGGTATGTACTAGCCATCTGCAATACTGAGCTGTACAGGTGATTCTTCAACACTCTAAAAGGTGATGACCACTGGTCCAAGTTTCTCCAGTGCCCCCCACCTCCGCACAGAGGATTTTATGGTCACTCAGGACAAAACTCTTGGGTTCTTTCCCTTTCTCCCACATTCTTGTTGACCTGTACTGATATCTGTCCATACAATGTCCCTTGTATCTGGATCTGTCTTCTCTTTCTCTCTCTTTTTTTTTTTTTGGTTGAAGTATAGTTGACACACAGTGTTATGTTAGTTCCAGGTGTACAACATAGTGATTCTAGTGATTCAACACCTCTCTACGTTATGCTATGCTCACTGCAAGTTAGCTACCATATGCCATTACAGTACCAACGGCTCCTTCCCTATGCAGTACCTTTCATCTCTGTAACTTACTCATTCCGTAACTGAAAGCCTGTACCTCCCACTCCATGTCACCCATTTTGCCCATCCCCCACCCACCTCCCCTCTGGCAAATACCAATTTGTTCTCTGGCCCTGTCCATGTTATCAAGATGTATGGAGAACAAAAACCATGGTACTCGACAGCCTCTCTGGCCCAGGCAGAGTTCCATTTGGCAGAATTCTAGAGCTGGTTCCTTTATATTCTAGTTGCCCCTTTAAACCTCAGCTTTTTCTCTGTGCCCCAGGGCCAACAAACCTGCTCATGGTCCCTCAGTACTATCCTTTGCAGCCTGGGGGGTGGAGTTCCCCTTGTTACCGTGTCTCCTTTCTCTTGCTGTTATTCTCTGTGTGGTCTGTCTTTTATTTTTCAGAAGCTGTTCAGTCAGCTCTCAGTTCTTCTTCAGGAGGAATTGCTCTATAAATAGGTGTAGATTTGGTGTATGCCTGGAGGAGGTGGGTTTAGAGTCTTCCTACTTCGCCATCTTGGACTGGAACTCTTCTGTTTTCTTACTCCATTTCCCCACTCCCCCCCCCCACCCCCCGTTTGAGCTCATCTTCTTTCTCTTGGAATGTTCACTAAACTCTCCTCAACGTTCTCCCCACCCTCCTTCTTCCAAACGGGGATGAAAGTGGGAGATCAGGCTGCGTATTTCATTGAGCATCTGGAATAGTCCAATACAAGACATGGACACTCAGATTCTGTCAGATATATTTGGCGTCCCCGAGGTGGTGGATCTTCCTGAGTCAGAATCACGCCCCTGCTGGGGTAGCACTTCCTGCCTATGTGTGCTGTTTAATTCTTCCAACGTGGCTACACTCACTTAGCGCATCACAACGCATCCTGTGAAGACCACATGAGCCGGGGCCAATCCATTTCCACAGAATCCCATATCCAATGGGACACAATGTACACAGTGGGTGCTTTACCCAAGTCAGTGGCAGTAGGGCTAACAAGAATGCAAAATTCACTGCTTTTCTTTCTTTTTCTCCCTTTCAATCCTCCCATAACTCTCAATTACTCAATTTCCTCTCCTAACTTGGTAAACACTCCTACCACAGCTCGAGCACTCTCCTCTGCTCCCTTTGGCATGGCTTTGGCCAAAATCCATTTGACGGCACCTGTGTTCTATTTGTTTCCTTCTTCACATGCCTATTCTTTCTGGCTTGAGAAACTGAAGCAAAAATGTCGTTATCATAAGGACACAAATCGTATTGCTTAACTGGTATAATTACAGCTAATATTTGTTGAGCATTTACCATGAACGAAGCCTCTTCCAGGCACTTCCTCATTTAGTCCTTTCAACAGCCCTAGTATGTAGGTACTATTTTTGACCCACCTTCCTAGGTGAGGAAACTGAGGCTTAGAGAGAGGCTTAGAGAGACTTAGAAAGTGCTGGAGCTTGCCTGATCACAAGATCTAGGCTCTTAACCCTTCTGGTACCTTCTTCCAGTACCACCTGATGATGCATGATGAGTTTCCCCAATGCAGCTACCTGGTATGAACTCCCCATGCTGAACAACTGTCCCCAAGTCCACAGTCAGGGTTGATGCAAGTTGACCCACCCTGACAGCAGGTTACCAGCTTCACAGTCCTGGTCCTCCATCAACCCTTTGATTTTTGCAGATCTAATTTTGCAGTTCCATTCCCACATGGTTCTCCCACATCAAGCGGACATTTCATTTCTGAATAACAGTCTTCATGTTTGGCTTGCCTCATAAGCATTCTTGCCACATCAAGCCAAAAGCTCATTTCCCCCCAATATTTCTTCCACAAACGTCATCTACTCCATCCCCCCTAAAACCCTGCATCATAGTCTTTCATCCCACCATCTGAACCACTACAGAAATGTGTCTCAGAGCCATCTTCGGTGACTCACAATCCCCACAACAGATTCTCTGTGGGCACTTGACAGTTTCTCCTTTGAAATCGCCTTCCAAAGACTAATTAGCCCTCAATCTCCCAGGGAACAATTCTCTCTTCTCTGTCACTCTGTGTGGACTCTCTATTTCCTTCTCTTGCATCTGTCTCTGTCCTTCTGAGCCTTTAAAACCGACCAAGATCTGGGCTGAGGGATGAGGTTAGTTACTTGCCTTTAGCATGCCACTTGCTTAATGAAGGCATGGGGTTAGCCCTCATTTTTAACAGGCTGAGGCATCTCATGATGGCACTGTTCCCCTTCTTGGACCTTCAGGTGATGGCAACTGTCACCCACCCCAAACTTAATTTAACTTTTAATTTTAAGCTTGTCTTTCCAACTATCATGCTCTCCCCAAGCCATCTCACTCTCCCCCAATATGCACATCTGGAACCATTCACAAAGTGGTGGTTGAAATTTCCACTAATTCAAATGGAATGCTAGGGATGGAGGCCACTGGGAGGCCCTCAGCTTCCCCCAGGTCCCAGGCAAGTAGTTCTACTCTAAGAAATTCATGAGTCAATAAACATCCTAGAGCATGCCCACTAGGGGCTGAACCAGGGGCACTGGAGCAGCCCAGCTCTGTATGTGATGGCCCTAAGGCAGGCCAGGACATCACAGACAGGACTAAGGACTTAATAGTGGTCCCCCAATATTCATATGTTGAAACCCTATCCCAGTGTGACTTTATCTAGAGACAGGGTCTTTAGGAGGTAAGGAAGGTGAGGTGAGACCATAAAGGTGGGGCCCTAATCCAATAGGACTATGGCCTTGTAAGAAGAGAAAGAGATCTCCCAGTCTCTTCTCTCCTCACCATGTGAGGACGTGACCAGAAGGTGGTATCTACAAGTCAAGAAGAGAATGCCCACCACAATCCAGTCATGGGGCACGTTGATCTTGGTCTGCCCAGCCTTCAGAACTCTGAAAAATAAATTTCTGTTGTTTAAGCCACCCAGCCTATGGTGTTGTATGGCAGTGTTAACACAGACAACCAGCTCTTACGTCCGTGTCCAGTTAATGTGGTCCAAGGGAAAACCAGGAGTCCAGAGCCTTTGCTCTCCTCATCTGCCTAGGCATTCTGCCCAGAAAGGGTTCAGAAATCAGGGAGGGCAGCAAGAAAACCAGGGAAAAACACATTGAAAACAGATTCATTCATCCATCAAGGCATCAATAAGCATTTATGGAATGACTATTGTGTATAACTATAAATACTTTCAAACACAATATATTCACATTTGTTTATAAATACATGGAAGAAATATGTGGAAAGATACACACTAAATGGATAAGGGTCACCTTTGGGGTAGAGAATAGGAGTAGGGAAGGGAGAAAAGGGGTGAGGATGATGAAGAGGGGCTTTTAATGATATAAAATTGTTTTAATGTGTTCACCTATAAAATAGAAACACACACACTTGCAAATATCTGCTGAATGAGGAAGAAAGGCAGTAGGCAAGGCACACTGGGTCTGGCTTTCCTATTCAACAGGCAATCCTACTCCCCAGGCCTTTCTTTCTGGGACCTGGGAATGTAATCATTTTGAAGGCACCAACAGTTTGCCTGTCCTGTTAATGGCTATATCCCCAGCACCTAGCAAGTTGCCTGGCACAGAGTAAATGCTCATTCACTCATTGGCTGCTTGGATGCTTGAATGAATGCATGAATGAATGAATGGGGGAAGGGGGTCCAGAGTCTAATTGGAAAGTTCTGTGGGAACCTCTATCCCAGGCCAGGAGATTTAGTTGAAGCCTCAGGAAATAAATCTGAGAGAGTTTCTGGAGAATTTTTATGACTCAGAAGTTGAGACAGTTCAAAGGACTCTGGGTGGCACATGCCTCAAGAGAAGGGCCAGAGGGACCAGAACTCTGGAACTAGGGTCTCAGGTTCCAGCACTTGCAAGGGACACTAATGTCCCCAGCAAAAGAGTATGCCTCCTCTGCTACCAGCGCCCACTAGATCCCACGTGGTCCTTGTAGAGACCCTGCCCTCCCCAAACAAGTCTGGAATAGAAATGACTTGTTGCAACACCATAGTGAGACTGAGCATGAGAGGAAGGTTAAGAGCACAGTCTCTGGCCCCATCACTGTGCTTTGGTGTCCCCACCTGAGAAATGAGGATGTTCAGAGTACCTTCTTTATCTACACTCAGACCTAGGAAAGAGGAGGGGAGTTTAATGAAATGTGGATTGATTTGAAGATAGCCAAATAAAACCATGTGACTTCATCCATGCAGAATTCATCATTCTAACTCCCAGAAATCAGATGCATTAAGACCTACATTTGATGCATCATTGTGACGGTCTTCAGATGGGCCACCCTGGCTAGACTAAATGACAATGTCAGGGCAGAGCTATTTTGGAGCATACATATTCCTTCTACCAGCTAGTCAATCAACTCATCAATGCCTAACTAACCTTGTTTTATGTGTATTTTTGTTCAAAGACCTTATTTAATACACATTGTTGAGTCCATTCACATTGAACCCATGGTTAGGGGCACTGTCAATGATGCCTGAAGGAAGCTGATCGGACATAGGTATCTTCTCCATAAGGCACATCACAGCCTTTGTGCACTTAGGAACACTAGACAGCCCTTCGGCACTATACCTGGGGGGCATTTCAAATAGTGAAATCACCAAAAAAAGCACAGAAAATGTGTCACAAGACAAACACCGAGAAGGCACTTGCTTACAGCCCAAGGGCTGAAACTAGAAGGCAGAGTGTCATTTTCATCCACCTCGGCTAGTAAAGTGCCCGTCCTGGGACTCACACGTGTGCCTCTCCGAGCGCGTCCACACATGACCACAAGAGCATCACCGGTACTGATTTCCAGGTTACCAATAAATTTTAGCAAGTAAGCAAAATTCCAACTATAGAATCTGTGAATAATGAGGATCAATGGTATTTTGTAACCTTTCTCCTTTGCAAACCCTTAAAGAAAGTTTCTTTTCGCTCCCATTCAAGGCATGAATTTTGTGGGTTTGAATCTGCCCTCATCTACCTCCCTTACTCTCCTGCTTCGTCCTCATCTTCAGGCCTTAGGAACCAAGCTGGATGCTGGATGCCCTCTACTTTCTGCCCTGAGGACGTCAGATAAAAGATGGGATCTGTGGCTGTGTGTGGTCAAGGCAAGAGCTGATGGAACCTGGGGGAAGGTGCGAGCAACACCAGAAGAGGCAGACCCTTGCTTGGCAAATGCCAGAGGGCTGGGGGTGGAGAAGAGGAGACTGAAGCTGACTCTCTGGTTTGAAATTACACAACTCTAGTAAGTACTGAGGAACTATGAGATTCCAAATGAAATGATGTAGGTATCTGAAGGAAGGTAATGAGTCCTTCTTGGAACCTATTAAGTCTAAAGCACCCACAACATCCAGACAGTATATATGTATCAATCGGTGCTCTCAGTTGCAGGGACAAGAAAGCAATCCTGGCAAATTCAAGCAGACAAAGAACTTACTAAAGGGTATCCGACAATTCACAGAATTTCTGTAACAGCCAGAGAACCAAGGTCACCACCTCTGCAGCCAGGAGCAAGCACCAAATTCATTCCGGACCTAGTCCAGTGAGGAAGCCCTAGTTGATACAAACTGCAGTTCACAGTTCTGCGCCAGGCCTCTGCTTCTAGAACATGGCTGCTTCCCCAAGAAGCCAGAATGTGTCCACCACTACCATCCTCACAAGGATGGATTCTGCAGGGGCCCTGCTTCTGATCTCAATTGGGCCACAGGCCCGTGCTCTAGCTGCCAGGTTGGGGATGGGGTTGGGGATGAGCCTCTGCCCCTGGCCGTCTCTGGAGTGTGAAATGGGTCCTGCCTCATAAGGCAGGAGATGCCCAACACAGTGGAATGATGCTCAGATGTCAGGAAGACCAACAGAATAACAAATGTCTGCTATAATATATTCAGAAGGGTTAGAAATAGGACTGGTAAGAACAGCTCCTACTTTTAAGCACTTACCATGTGTCGAGCACCACACAAAATGGTTAACATGCATTTAGAGTTTAAACTATGCAAAAACTATAAAGTGAGTATAAAGAAGAGATGGAGGGAGGGCAAAGCAATTTACGAGGGCAGCCAACCATGCTGGTTTGCCCAGGACTGAGGGGTTTCCTAGTACGCAGGACTTTCAGTACTAACACCAGGAAAATCTCAGGGAAAATAGGGCACTTGGTCAGTCTAGTCACATCAGCCTGCCCTGGGCCCCAGATCTGGCTTATACAACAGGGAAAAGTGGCTTAACTTCCTGTAACCTCAATTTCTGCATTTATAAAATGGATAAAACAAAAATATCTCCCCCCTAGAACTGTTGTGGAGAATTAGAGATGATATGTATGAAGTACTTGGCACATCACCAGGTATATAGTAAGAAGACCCAAAAAATGCTAGAAATTATTCTTATAAACTCCCAGAAAACTTGAGTTTCCCCACATCAAAACAAATGGTCGAAATGAGTCTTCTCTCTAAGCCCGAACAACTCCACGCTGTACTCCGGATGCCTAAGCATTCATCGCATCCCTATCCAGATGGTGGCTGAAGTTTGGGGAGGACGGAAGAAATTAGCAAGACCAGCTAACCTAATCCTTAAGGCAGGAAAAAGAGGCAGAGGCAGCAAAGAACAGAAGAAATACATCACAGATGAAGAAGACATTATTATGGAAGTAGAATAATTATAAAAAGTCAGGATGGGCAAGTCAGATGCACAACTACAGCAAACCAGGAGGCTGGAAACACACACAGTCCATGGTGCAACCAGGGAAAACGGAAAGACCTCCTAATACATGGAGCATCACGTAGGTACTGAGCTCACATTAGCTTCAGAGAGCGGTCAACTTTTTCTTAAAGGATCAGACGCTGCATATTTTAGCTTCGTTAGGCCAAAAGCAGCCACTGACAATACGTAAACAAATGTGTGTGGCTGTGTTCCAATGAGATCTTACTTCCCAAAACAGGAGGCTGGTCTGCGGGCCACACTTTGCCCACCCCTGGCTTACACTAAAGCCAGTCTTCTGGACCCCCCCTAATAAAGCTGATAAACAAGCCTCAAAAGAATCAAACTAATTCCAAGGACCTTAACTGCATCCCAGAGCAACAAAGCCCAACAATATATACAGGAATGCAAAGAACGCCAACACTCAACAATATAAAATACACAATATCTGGAATCCAATCAAAACTTACTAGTCAGGCAAAGCACCGAAAATATACCCCATAATGAGGAAGGGAAAAAAATCAATCACAAGGAATGTCACAGATGATATAGAAAAAGCATACAAAAACATTAAAACATTATTATAACCGGGTAAGTTCCGGAAAGTTAAAGGAAAGCATGAGCATGTTAAGAAGAACCATCAAAGGCAGAAAAAGTTGTAAGTGTAACTTCTGGAGATGAAAAATACAATGTCTGCGATGTGAAATAAACTGGATGGAATTAAGGAGCAGATTAGACATTACAGGAAAAAAATTTAAAAATTTAAAGACATAGAAATAGAAACCATCCAAAATGAAATACTGATAGAAAAAAAAAAACCATTAGAAAAAAAATGAACAGAGCATCAGTGAGAAGTCTAACAACAAAAGCAGACAAATATACTTGTAATTGGAGTCCAAGAAAAAAGAAGACAGGTCCGAGGAGGCATAAAAATATATTTGAAGGGGTGCCTGGGTGGCTCAGTCGTTAAACGTCTGCCTTCAGCTCAGGTCATGATCCCAGGGTCCTGGGATGGAGCCCTGTGTCGGGCTCCCTGCTCAACAGGGAGTCTGCTTCTCCTTCTCCCTCTATCCCTCCCCACTGCTCATGCTCTCTCTCTCTCTCAAATAAATAAAATCTTTAAAAAGAAATCTCTCATATGTGAATTTAAAAAACAAAACAATCAAGTAAAGGGACAAAAAAGAGAGAGAAGCAAACCAAGAAACAGACTCTTAACTATAGAGAACACACTGATGGTTATCAGACTGGAGGTGGAGGGGAGGGAAGGTGAAGTAGGTGATGGGGATGAAGGAGGGCACTTGTCATGATGAGCATGGGTGGTGTATGGAAGTGCCGAATCACTAAATTGTACACCTGAAATTAATATAACACTGTATGTTAACTGGAATTTAAATAAAAACTTAAAAAAAAATTTCCTTAAAAGAGAAGTGACTGTCCACAGGAAAAATATCAAGAATGCTTTGAGGGGTTCAAGGCACATGGAGAAATAAATGAGTAACAACAGCACAAAGAAGGAGAGAAGAGAGGAAGGGTTGGAAATACACTTTCATAAGTTTCTTACACTAAACATGTATTACTTGAAGAAAGACTGTGGTAAGTTAAAGGTGTATACAGTAAGCCCTACAGGTACCTCTAAGAAAATACAAAAAGATACAGCTGATTAAGCCAGTAAAGGAGAAAAAAGGGAATTATATTGGCTGCAAATAGGTACAAGGGATCCTTCTGCAGTGTCAGAAATATTCTAAAACTAGATTGTGGTAATGGTTGCACAACTCTAAATTTTCTAAAAATCTGGGGCACCTGGCTGAGCAAGGCACTGAGCAGTCAGCAGAGCATTTGACTCTCTTTTTTTTAAAAGATTTTATTTATTTGTTTGACAGAGAGACACAGCGAGAGAGGGAACACAAGCAGGGGGAGTGGGAGAGGGAGAAGCAGGCTTCCCACTGAGCAGGGAGCCCGATGCGGGGCTCGATCCCAGGACCCTGGGATCATGACCTGAGCTGAAGGCAGATGCCCAACGACTGAGCCACCCCGGTGCCCCCGGAGCATTCTACTCTTGATCTCCAGGTCAGGAGTTCAAGTCCTGCCTTAAAAGAAAAAAAAAAAAAAATAGAATGACAATCTCAAGTGTTGGCAAGGATGTAGGAGCAATTGGAAGTCTCATACCTTGTTAATGGGGATGCAAAATAGTGCAGCCACTTCAAAAAACAGTTTGGCAGTTTCTTATAAAATTAAGCATACTTAGCATATGACCAGGAATCCTACTCCTTCATATTTATCCAAAAGAAATCAAAACATGTATCTATATAAACACTTACGGGTCAATTCTCACAGCAGCTTTAGCCTTCATAGCCAAATACTAGAGACCACTTAAATGCCCATCAATAGGTAAATGAATAAACACATTGTGGTATGTATAGTCACACAGTGGGTAACTACTTAGAATTAAAATGAATGAACCACGGGGGCACCTGGCTGGCTCAGTCAGAGGAGCATGTAACTCTTGATCCTGGGGTGAGTTTGAGCCCCACATTGGGTGCAGAGATGACTAAAAATAAATAAATAAATAATTTTTTAAGACTTGAAAATAAAAATAAATGAATGAACTGCCAACACTTGGAGCAGCATGGCTGAATCTCAAAAGCATCTGGCAAATATAAAAAATCAGATATACAGAAAACGACCTACTGTGTAATTTAACTTGTATGAAATTTTAGAAAGGGCAAAATTCTAGTAATAAAAAGCAGGTCAGTGGTTGCCAGGGACCAGGGTACAGGGAAAGGATAAACTAAGAAAGAGGAATGGGGGATCTTTCTGGGGTGGTGTAAATGTTTTGTATTATGACTGAGGTAGTGGTTGGAAGACTAAATTTATACACTTGTCTAAACTCATTGAATTTAGATGAATTGTACACTTAAAACTGATTTTATTTACTGTATTATACCTCAATAAAATTGACAACAAAATAAAATAAAATACATTGGAATCAGTAAATGAGACCAAAGCATGCAGGAGACTATCCTCTTAGGGAAAATATTTGAACTTTTACATTTAAATCATCTTTTAAATCATTTGTTTTGATTTATATTTCATAGTATATATATATTTGTATACTAGCATATGTATATAATTTATAAATAAATATACATTGAGACACCTACTCATTTTTTTTTCATTGATAGGGATTAACCATTTGAAACATTTGGAGAGGGGCCCCTGGGTTGCTTAGTCAGTTAAGCATCCAACTCTTGATCTCAGCTCAGGTCTTGATCTCAGGGTCATAAGTTCGAGCCCCGTGTTGGGCTCCAAACTGGGCATGGAGCCTATTTAAAAATTAATAATGATAAAACATTTGAAGACCTTTGAGTTGTTGTAAGCCTAGAAGGGCAATTTCAGTAATGTGGTAGAAACAGAAACCAGATTGTAACAGCTGTTGAAAAATGGGGATAATAAGCAGACTTCTCTTTCAAGACATTTGGTGGAAAGGGCATAGCTAAGGCATAGTGGAGAGTTAGGGAAGGTGATTATTTGTAGAATGAGTCATTTCAACATAGGTTTAAAGAAAGGAGTCAGAAAAAAAAAAAATATCATGGGTGGAGAGAGAGAAGAAAAAGTTGTGGGTAAAATATCCACAGTTTGCAAAAGGAGATGGTTCTGGGGCCTCGGTGAAGAACAGAGGGAGAGAGTGGGTTGTCAAGTTGATAGTCTCATTTATTAATGAATTAGTATTTTTTTTTTCATTTTTAAAATTTTTATTTTTTAAAGGTTTTTTTTATTTTTTTATTATGTTAATCACCATACATTGCATCATTAGTTTTTGATGTAGTGTTCCATGATTCATTGTTTGTGCACAACACCCAGTGCTCCATGCAGAACGTGCCCTCTTTAATACCCATCACCAGGCTAACCCATCCTCCCACCCCCCTCCCCTCTAGAACCCTCAGTTTGTTTTTCAGAGTCCATCATCTCTCATGGTTCTTCTCCCCCTCCAATTTCCCCCCTTCATTCTTCCCCTCCTGCTATCTTCTTCTTTTTTTTTTTTCTTAACATATATTGCATTATTTGTTTCAGAGGTACAGTTCTGAGATTCAACAGTCCTGCACAATTCACAGCGCTCACCATAGCACATACCCTCCCCAATGTCTATCACTCAGTCACCCCATCCCTCCCACCCCACCCCCCACTCCAGCAACCCTCAGTTTGTTTCCTGAGATTAAGAATTCCTCATATCAGTGAGGTCATATGATACATGTCTTTCTCTGTTTGACTTATTTCGCTCAGCATGATACCCTCGAGTTCTATCCACGTCGTTGCAAATGGCAAGATCTCATTCCTTTTGATGGCTGCATAATATTCCATTGTGTATATATATATATATATATACCACATCTTCTTTATCCATTCATCTGTCGATGGACATCTTGGCTCTTTCCACAGTTTGGCTATTGTGGACATTGCTGCTATAAACATCGGGGTGCACGTACCCCTTCGGATCACTACATTTGTATCTTTGGGGTAAATACCCAGTAGTGCAATTGCTGGGTCCTAGGGTAGCTCTATTTTCAACTTTTTGAGGAACCTCCATACTGTTTTCCAGAATGGCTGCACCAGCTTGCATTCCCACCAACAGTGTAGGAGGGTTCCCCTTTCTCCACATCCCCGCCAACTATTAATGAATTATTAAGCAAGGTCATCAATACACAGAAGAATGCAGGATAGGAATCTTCGGAAGAACCAGCATGGCCAATAATAAGCAAACTGACTGGACCCATACACGTGTATAGATAAGCAGTTGTAAGAAAGCAGCTGAGCTTCTATCATGAAGTTATTTTTATGGTGATGGTACTTACCACACACTCACATTTCCAAGCTAACCCTGAGATGGTTGACTGGAGTTAGCTGCTCAGACTTGGCCACTCAAGGAAATGTCTCTTGATGTCTACTCTAGCAAGAGATGGCCCAGGAGGTGGAACGTGGTAGGGACCTAAACAGAAACTGGTAAACTGGTATCTGTGCCCCTGGGTCCCTTTGTAATTCATCTACCACCCACAGGACCTTGGACCAAGATTCGCATTTTGCCTCAGATGCTAATTTTGGTCCCACTGGTCAGTGCTAACCTGGGTGTGGTGGTTGTGTGGGTGGGACCACCGGGAAGTGGAGGAAGTGGGACTGGTGAATCAGGCAGGGCCCCCACTGCAGCATGGCCTGACTCACCCAGGACCATGGGAATGGGGACTTCGGGGCTGGTGGCGCCATCCCTGAGCAGCACCAGGGCCTTGAGGGGCATCATTAGTGGTTGCGAATGCTTGCCCAGCACTTCTCACAAGGTGGCCTCAGGGCCTGCCCACATGCCATCTGGGTAATTATGTCCTATTTACCTTCCTGTAGATCCAGAAGAACTAGCCCTTGACTTCCGGACTTAGCCTCTCTTAGTGCTGCCCTGAATGATACAGTGAGTTGAGCCTTAAAGATGGTGCTTCTTTCCAAAACTAGTCATCCCTTTTTCCTTCCTACTCCATGCTAAAGGATTCAACAGGAGTTAGGGGTGGGGGCTCTGACCACCTTCTCATTTATCAGCTGCAGTGCTCTTCTCCCAAAGCAAACCAGACAGCCTCTACTACCGGTGTGGACACTCAGTGTCGTTTCTCTATCTACTTCAAGTAACTCTACTTTTTTGCTCTGAAGAAACAACCCTCCTTCACTTTTCAGTTGATGTGGTTCAGGTAGTGCCAAGTGTACCCCCGGCCCCAGGGGAGGTGCATATGAACCTGGCTGGCTTGTTGGAACGTTGCCATCTCTTGGTCAATGACTGGTTCAACAGTGGGCATGTGACCTGAAAAGAGTCAACAAGACCCAGTTCTGAGAGTTCTGTGGGACTCTTAGAGGAGAGAATCGTTCTTTGCTGAGGTTACTGAGAGCAGAGAATAGAGGCCTCAAGTTACTGGCAGCTTTTTTTTCTTTTTTAAGATGAAGTTAAATAACCCTATGTGCCAAGAACTGTTTTAAATGTCTCTATATATTATTATCTCATTTAATTCCCACATCAGCCCCAGGAGTCACAAGTTCTATTACACAAGGAGGCACAGTTTGATGGTCGATAATACTGCATTTGAATTCTGGCTACATCATGTATTATTTGTAACAGGCAAGTTACATAAACTTTCTATACCACAGTTTCCTCATCTATATAATGGGGCTAATAATAGTACCTATCCCATAGGTTGTTGTAAAGATTAGTCAGTTTACCAATGTGCAGTCTTTAGAAGAACACCAGGCACACAGCAAGTGCTCAGCAAATTTTAGCTATGACTATCACCATCATCAGCTCCAGTGTAAAGACAAGGAAAACAAGGCGCCAAGATGTTAAGAAACTAATCTACGGTTGTACAACTAGTAAGTTATGGACTGGGGATTTGAATCAAGGCTGCTTCTTGCTCTAGAGACTGTATTTTTAACTGCAAACCAATACTTCCTGTGCTCCAGCACCCTACGGGAGAGTCTGGTCAAAAACACAGAACACACACAAAGCAGAGCTGAGAGATGGACAGGTTAAAATGGAGTCCTGGAGACACTGTCAGAGCCCTTGAATCTGCTATCTTAGTCCGTTCTAGTTGCTGTAACAAAAACACCATAGACCGAGTGGCATATAACCCACAGACATTTATTTCTCACAGCTCTGAAAGCTGGGAAGTCCAGGATCAAGATGCTGGCAAATTCAATGTCTGGTAAGGGTTTTCTGGTCTATCAATGGCCATCTTCCTGTGACCTCAGAGGCAGAAAGGACTAGGAAGCTCCCTGAGGCCCCTTTGGTAACAGTACTAACCCCATTCAGGAGGGCTCCACCCTCATAACCTAATCACCTCCCAAAGGGCCCACCTCCTAATACCATCACACTGCTTGTGAAGGGTGTTGTCATGTATGAATTTGACAGGGACACATTTAGTCTATTTGATCAGTCAAGCCAGAAGTCAAATCTACCTTTGGAGTTTTCAATAATTTTATTTTTTTTAAGATTTTATTTATTTATTTGAGAGCGAGCAAGCGAGCAGAGCGAGAGAGAGAGCGAGAGCATGAGCGGAGGTGGGTGGAGGGGCAGAGGGAGAGGGAGAAGCAGGCTCCCCACTCAGCAGGGAGCCCAATGCGGGGCTCAGTCCCAGGACCCTCGGATCATAACCCAAGCCAAAGGCAGACACTTAACCGACTCGGCCACCCTAGTGCCCCTTGAGTTTTCAATAATTTTAATCAACAAAATTCCTTCTATCTCAGTCCAGTTTGAGTTGAAGTATCTGACCCTTGCAGATGAAATCCCTTATAGACTTGACTAACATAGCAATTCAGGTCCTCAAGACTATCCTCGTATCCTGGGCATCAATGGGCCAAGGTGAATAGGAAACTTTCCCATGAAAGAATCTACTCTAGGTTACAAAACAAAGCTGTTCATTTGTTCCATCATTCATTCATTTCATCCAAGCATCCCCCATGTGCCAGGCACTAGTTAGTTGCCCAAACATTCTGGATGGATTGGGCATAAGGCATTCTAAAGTATCAGAGTATCAACGGTGTTCCCTTGAGTATATCACTTAGGTCTGGCTTCAAACTCAAGTGGAATCGCAGTTCTATCTGTCAGAACAGAAGTCTCTGGGATCTTATGATCTATGCCAGATCTTTTCTGAGCTCTGCATATCCACTGCTACAAGCGGACTCTATAGCTTGTCTTTAAATGGAAAAGGTAATGGGGGAATTCTGCACAGACTAAATTATTCATCTCCATCGAACCACATAAGCAGCATCAATCTCCATCTCTGGACACAGTCTTCCCAGATCAAATATTCGATCAAGGTCCAAACAGGAAATGCAGATGCAAGTGTGTGGCTGAGAATGCCAGGGTAAGGCCTTCCACCAGCAAGGTGAGTTTTCTCCTTCTTTGCATCAGATGTACACACACACAGAGCCCTTGAGGGCTGAGATTACTTTTGATTTTTACATCACAAGCGTCACAAAAAATATACAACGAAAAACCCAATGATCCCTTGGAAAGTTCACTGCTCTCCCCCATCGTCTTTGATTCCCCTGCCTCCTCTCCACATCCTTTGAACTTCTAAAAAGACACTTTGAAGGCATGTCATAAAGCAGTTTTTCATTCATGCTCTTCTCTTTGATGATCTTGCTGTTTGTCTGAACTGCAGCGTCCACAGGATGTCGGGCGGGCAAGCTGAAAGCCAACACTGATGAGGAAGGGCCGAGTAAGGACGAGCCCGAGCTGCGTTTGTCAATAACAAGAAAGGGGAATGAAGGAAAGAAGGAGACCAGAAGGGCCCACGCAGAATTTCTGGTCTCTCCTGTATGCCCTACCCCTCAAAGTGGCCACCTGTGAGAAAGGTCAAGGGTACTGCAGCCCAGCGACAGTTCACAGCCTGCAAAATATTTTGTTCGGAGGCTTCCCTCCAGCTCTGGCCTCAAACGTAAGAGCTCTCTGCTCACCCCAAGATTGCAATAACCCAGCTTCCCCTCGATGAAAGTATTATTGGTTTTGATTTTTCCCAACTTCTCCCATTTCCCCTAGTGAAAGATTCATTCATTTCAATGCTAACGAGATACCATGAGGCAGGGAATGGAATGGGAGAGAGAAAAAGCATACAGGCTGGTCCACAGACATGCCTTTCTTCTCCTTGCCCACAAAATAAATGGCTGAGAACTAAGACTCTATATGACTCTCGAGAACCCTAAAATACTCAGGAAATAGCCACGGCCCTCAAAGCACCAGCCCTGACTCCCCAGGCCCGGGGTAGGGTGACTATGGTGAAGGCAGACAAGAGCTTTCCCTGAACCTGAGTGTTCTCAGACGCAAAGGGAAAATAAACCACTCCTTGTCATGGTGCACTGAGTCTGATTCGTGCTAAAGAAGTGGTTATGAGGGTCAGGGTGGGGAGAAAAGCCTTCATCCAGTTATAAATATGAAACACATTATAACCTATCACTCTGGAGGATTCTGCTGTCAGTGGGGAGGGTAAAGAACTCACTCACTCTGGGCGCCTGGGTGGCTCAGTTGGTTAAGCGACTGCCTTCGGCTCAGGTCATGATCCTGGAGTCCCTGGATCGAGTCCCGCATCGGGCTCCCTGCTCGGCAGGGAGCCTGCTTCTCCCTATGACCCTCACCCCTCTCATGTGCTCTCTCTCTCTCTCTCATTCTCTCTGTCTCAAATAAATAAATAAAATCTTTAAAAAAAAAAAAAAAAAAAGAACTCACTCACTCATTCATAAATGTTAGTGACTGCCCGCTAAGCCCTGGGAGCACAAGGGTGAGCAAAACAGATAGGTCTCTGCCCTCGCGGAGCTCACAGTTTAGTGAGAGGTCAGACATTGAATAGTTCCACTCATTTACGTGGAATCATAAATTGGGACGTATGCCTTGAAGGAAGAGTATATATAGGGTGTAACAAGAGCCTTTAGCAGAGAGACAGCATGTGGGCAGTTGGGCTACATGGAGATCTGGGAAAGTCCATGTAAGCAGTGCCATCGAAGCTGAGACCTGAACGGGAGAGGGAGCTCAGCAGGCAAAGAGTAGGGAGTACTACGTTATGCAGTTGGAACAGCATTTTATGGAAAAGCACAGGCGAAGGTCTAGGTGAAGGGGAGACAGATAGAAGGCGTCAACTGCAGAAGCCAGGGACCAGTTAGGAGTAAAGATTCAATAAATGTGCAATATACCTCCCAACATGTCAGGCGCTATCCTGAGTACTGGGAACACAGCACCAAACACCGCTCACAAAGTCGTGGTCCTCTTGGAGTTGTCCTCCCAGAGGTTAACCTCTTCGGAAACCCACTAATTCAGGCTACACGGCCATGAGGAGGGAAAGGGCAAGCCTACTTCATATGCTCCAGGGTTTTCTCACCCGAAGGGCTCACAGCATGTGCCTCCAAACTTAAAGTGGACAGCTACTCTCGTCCCTCCCCTGCTTAGACGTATGCCAGACCAAGATCTCCAAGGAATGCTGCAGGCAACACGGCAAGTGAAGCCGACCTGGACAGCATCCGCCCTCTGTGCTGGCCATTCTGGCCCCACCAGGGCAAGGGGTCTGGAAAGATCTCTAGCTTCTCCAGGGGCCAGTTCTAAGTTCTGCCGATCATTCTGGCACAGAGAATCATGACTGGCAGCGTGGCATGTCAGTGTCAGCGTGGCAAAATTTGAGTCCGACCATCCTGGCTTGCCAGCTGGGCCCAGAACTTAACCTCTGTGATCCTGATCCTCAGTCTATAAAAGAGAGTTAATAGCACTTGGACGACAGGTTAGTTGTTAGGATTCAAAGAGTGAGGGCATGTGAAGTGCTGAGCGCTCTGCACAGCAAACGCTCACTCAGCATCCGCGACCATGGTTATTACGACTGTCCTATATCCTACTTCCCTAACCCAAGGCGCCTGGCTTCGTGTAATTTTCGTATATCACAGAATTACAGCTCAGGCAATTAAGCACAATGCACAGCCCTCTCCCCTTGATTCACTCATTGCCAGGGAAACCAAGGCAGAGTTCAGCCACTAGCCCGGCGTAACCCCAGGACTTCAAAGTCAGGAATGTTCATTTCTGAGAACAGTGAAGCAACCACAGGAAGCGTGCTGCAGAAGGAACCACTGGCTGAATTAGTCCCACGGGGACTACTCAGAAATATCTTCCATTCAGAAAGACTTGGTGAATTTTCCATTGCAAATATTTAATATCGAACGGGGCTCTCTCTTCCGCCTTTGTCAGTGGAGTGCTCAAAATAATTTTAATATCAGCCCAAGCCTAGTAAAATTAGCAAGATAAATCTACTTCCTTCCCCTTCTCCCTCCCTCTACTTGCCCACGATGGATCTCAAAGCCCAACTTCGATGTGAAGTCTTCCACAGCTCAGCAGAAGGGCAGCCAAGCAGTTGCTCTTAAAACAGAGGACATGGGCTTGAACATCGGCCCTGCTACTGATGTGTTTTATGATTTTAGACTAATAACTTGTGCTCTTCAAGCCTCATTTTCTACCTCCATAGAATGGGGGCAACAAGAGCACCTACCGAGTTACTGGCACACAGCGAAAAGTGCCGCAGGTGAACGCTGGTTGCTAGTATTCCTACCACTGTTCTGTCCCCACCCTGACCTAGGTCATCCAGAGATGAGCCGGGGACAGCTGGGCCAGCAGGCTCTGGGCGGCCACCAGCTGACCACAGAGAAACCCATCCTCCACTGGAATGGGGTGAGAAGGCTCTGTGTCCTCCTTGGAGGATGTCAGGCCACACAGATGGAGAGTTCTGTGTGAAATTAAGAAAATCCATTCATGACCAAGTCAAACCACATGACACAGAGAGAGCTGCCCAGCTCTGTTTCTGACACTTTCCAACCCCCAAATCAGACCTGACACCTGATTAAAATCCTCAACTTTTAAAGTACATTCAAGGACCTCTACAGGGTTTTCTTTTCCTCTCTCCCTGAAAGGAACCATACAAAGTCTCTGACCTCATGGAACTTCCAGTCTTGGAAGGAAGAAAACAGCCCATACATAATGTCAGGAGTTAGGAAAAATCCTATGATGGGAACAAACTGGGGGACAGGATGGAGAAGAACAGAGGATGGAGAAGCACCTCAGAGGGGATGGTCAAGGAAGCTGCCCCCATGAAGTGACAGACGGCCCAAGCCTGCACCAGTCACAACAAACAGGTTATCTTGCTAATGCCCTGTTTTCAAGGTCAAAAACAGGCCCACAAGAGTAAGTGGGAGAGCCAGGTGAGAGGAGAAGTACTAGACCGAGGGTCTGTCCTTGTAACGCTCCCTTGCCACCACTAACCCATATAACAGTGCAGAGTGTCTCCTTCTCCTCCCCACAGATGGCCCTATAGCATTGCCAGAAACACAGGTCTCTCTAATTTCTGCCAGAACCACCACTAGACTAATAATAACCATAACAGCAATGATCATTCACTGAGCGGTGCTCTATGCCTCCTGCACGTTCCCTCATTTCATCTTCCCTACAAAGGGGATGAATGGGCATGAGGGTATTACTATCACCACCGACATTTTACTAAAGGGGAGATGCAAGCTCAGGGAGGTTACCCAGCTCAGGGGAACACATCTAACACAAGGTGGGGCAGGGATGCTGCAAGGTAGGTACCATTACCAGCCCCATTTTACAGTGGAAGAAATTAAGACACGAAGAGGTAAAGTGACTGGTCCAACTGGTACAGGCCATAATGGGTAAAGAGAGGATTTAAACAAGGCAGACAATGCCAGAGTCCACGCATTTCAAGACTCTAAAGTGTGTGCATGGAACAGGGAGTCATTCCATTTCTCTGCAGCAGTTCAGGTAGGAAGAGTCTACAGTCATTCAGTGAACACAAGACATGCACAGAACAGCCAGGCCTGGTACCATCTTCCCAGCACTTCAGTCCAAAAGGAAAGCCAGAGGCAGACATATTTATACACAAATAATTCATTACTGCTGGGGTAAGAGCTGAGAAGTCTAGGGTACAATGAGCAGATAAGAGGAGAGATGAGAGAACTCTCATCTGAGGAAGAAACATTTAAGGGCTAGCTGAGTGAAGAGAAGGGAGACCAACATGCCACGTATGAGGATCCTGGAATGAACATGGCAAACATGAGCAGGTGAGAGAAAGCAAAGGGGCCTGGGACAGTGAGCAAGAGGAGGGAAGCAGGGGCAGCAGGGGAGGAGCCTGGACAGGTTGGCAATGGAGAAGATGAAGAAAGTGATGGAACCAGGTTGTTGGGAGCTCTTAAGGCTGGGCTAGGGAACCTCTACCATTTGGTCAGGGGGGGACTAAACACTTTCACAAGCAAAGCTGCCCCTCAGGAACAGGGTCTGGAGACATGTGTCAGGTGATTCAGGAGGAAGCAGGACTGGTGGTATAGCAAAAATGACCATAATCCAGGTAAAAGGTAATGAGTACCTTGAGGGAATGATGGCAGGAGATGTAAAGAGGAGGGAAGGAATTCAAGAGACAGCAGAGAGATGAGCGACACGACCCGGACAAGGTCTAGAGGTCAAGGAAGAAAGCTGGGTCAAATCTGGTGCCTAGGAAGGAGTGTGGGGCTGTTGAACAACGAGCAGGAAGACCGGGGCGCCATGAGCAGCTGTTTGATAATGTTGAAGATGAGGCCCGTTGGAGTGACAGCTACTGAGCACGACGCAGGGCACCTCGATGGGCTCTAAGAAACAAATGCCATCTATCAGGAAAATACAAATCAAAACCACAATGAGATACCATCTCACACCAGTCAGAATGGCTAAGATTAATAAGACAAGAAACGACAGATGTTGGCGAGGATGCGGAGAATGGGGAACGCTCCTACGCTGTTGGTAGGAATGCAAGCTGGTGTAGCCACTCTGAAACACAGTATGGAAGTTCCTCAAAAAGTTGAAAATAGAGCTACCCTATGACCCAGCAATTGCACTACTGGGTATTTACCCCAAAGATACAAATGTAGTGATCCAAAGGGGCACCTGCACTCCAATGTTTATAGCAGCAATGTCCACAATAGCCAAACTATGGAACGAGCCCAGATGTCCACTGATGGATGAATGGATAAAGAAGATGTGGTATATGTATACAATGGAATATTATGCAGCCATCAAAAAATGAAATCTTGACATTTGCAACAACATGGATGGAACTAGAGGGTATTATGCTAAGTGAAATAAGTCCATCAGAGAAAGACAATTATCATATGATCTTACTGATATGTGGAATTTGAAGAGGATCATAGGGGAAGAGAGGAAAAAATGAAACAAGACAAAGTCAGAGAGGGAGACAAACCATAAGAGACTCTTAATCTCAGGAAACAAACTGAGGGTTGCTGGAGTGGAGGGGGATGGGAGGGATGGGGTGGCTGGGTGATGGACATTGGGGAGGGTATGTGCTACGGTGAGCGCTGTGAATTGTCTAAGACTAATGAATCACAGACCTGTACCCCTGAAATAATACATTACATGTTAATAAAAAAAAAAAGAGAGAGAGAGAGAAAGAAACAAATGCCATCTTCCATATCACACTTTGGAAAGGTGAGACTCAGTGAAGTGGAGTGACTGGGCCATTCACACACTTGTGCATGGGACCCCTTGGGCCAAAGCCCATCTCCCTCCACAACCCCATGCAGCTTCCCTGCAGCTCTTTTTTGGTTTCAATCCCTCTCTCATTTACATCCATTTGCTTGTGTTCTGCCATCTGAAGAAACGGCACCTTTCCAATGACTCACCCTGCACTGGCCCAGGGACAGCTAACTCTTGGGCAAAACCTAACTCCCAGATAAGTTCTGCTCGAACCACAAAGAATATCCACACCATGGGTTTATTGTCAACATTTAAAAATTAGAAAATTTTACATACAAATCCAGATAGCAACTTTCTCCTGAAAACCCAAATTATCTGGTGTCATGGGATCCCTAATCTCAGCTGAAAAGCAGCAGCCCTCTTGAGTAACCACAAGCTTTCTAGTTCACCATAGTCTCCACCCCAAACATCCAACAACCAAAATAGAAACTAAGATGTGTGACCACCTAAGAAGTCTATTCCTTCAAAACCAGCAGTCATTGTTAACCTTAGGGACAAAAGGAAGTGCAGGGACTACGGCTAACAGGACAGTACACTCTTCAACTGCGGGAGAGCTCCCTTTCCTTAGTCCTTATAGACATTTGAGTCTCTGACCTGGCCTTTTCACTGTCGATTATTTTATTTTTATTAGATGGTAAAGGAGAAGGGCTAGTTGGGCACACATGCTTGATGCCCAGCGTGGGACCACTCAAGAATAGTCTCTTTTTCCCTATTACAATCACCCTAACTCCACCCAATTCCTGAGTTATTCACCTCCTGCCACACAGATTCTAAGTTTTAATTCAAAACGTTTTCCAGCAGGACATCCCAGGAAAGTGGGGACACAGAAGTGTTATCTGCCCAGCACCATTTGGGAATAAATACCATCCAACTGAACTATGGGCTCACGCTGAGGCTGGCTCGGGTCTTCAATGAAATGGGACATTCTTTCAGAGCAGTATCCTAACAAAGGAGCCGAGGAGAGAAAACACATCTCATTACAGAGCTTCCTCCCCCTCGCTGAGACTTGGCAGAGAGCAGAAAAATGAAGCACACCCCTTGCTCCTCTCTAAAAAATCCTACTCCGGGGAATGGGAGCCAAGATGTAAAAGGTGATGGGGTAGAGACATCAGTGAAAGTAAGTGCCTTGTGGCCTGCTCGGAAGACAAACGAGTAACTACAATTTCAGGGGGCCTGCTGTTTAGAGGATCAAGAAATGCCCAGTATCTGCCAACACTCTCCTGTTCAGCACTCCAGCCCTCTCTCATTTCCATCTGACTGGATTCTTTCACATCTGCAGAGGATGTGTCAACAACAGAGCAGCTCGTGCCCGTGCCGGCCGGAGAGAGAGAGCCCTGTCCCGCAGCCCTCAGGAGCTGCCCACCGCGCACACGCTTCCTAAACCTCCATGGAAGCGCCAGCAACCAGCCGTTCTCTGGAGAGCTCAACCACTAAAGGGTTAAGCATGGGTTACATGGGGGTTACATGATGAGCAACCACGGACATGTTCCCGCCACTGTCAGAGTTTACAGCCAAGTAGGGAAGACAAATAGTAACGATATAATCACACACATATATGCATGCGTTTTTCAAAACAGAACTATGGAGGCACCTGGCTGGCTCACTTGTTAGAGCATGCAGCTCTTGTTCTCGGGGTCGGGAGCTCAAGACCCACACTGGTCACAAAGATTACTTTAAAAATAAAATGAAATAAACCAAACAGAACTATGTACTCTGAAGGCTACAGTCCCGTGCATGCATGCGATCAATTCATCAGACATAGTCAGGGTGGTGAGAAAAGGAAGGCTTCCCAGGGTAGGAGTTGGCTGGTTGGGGGGGTGGGGCAGGAAAGTATTCTAGCAGTGGGAAGAGCAGGTGCCAAGACTCTAAAGAAGTAGGGAGTATGGAATGTTCCAAGACCTGAGACCTGACTCCTACAGTTGAGTGTGGCTGCAGGGGAGGGGTGGGGGGAAAGCCCTGCATCTGATATGCCAGGGCGTAGGCTCTGCAGCTGATAGACCCCTCCCTGCCTGCCGTGCTGCTTCCCAGCTGTTCTAACCAGCCCCAGATTCTGGGTTATGCTCATTCTTCGGTGACCTCCGCAGAGCTCCTAACACAGTCCTCAGCCCAGAGTAAGGACAAGCAGAAAGAGCATAGAAGATCAACACTAAGGACAGACCTCGTGGAGGGCACGCGAGGAGAGGAATGAAAGCACGTCTGTGAATTAAATACACAGCCACCAGCATAAAGCTGGAGCTGACGGTAAAGGTAACTTTAACGTCAGGGCTGCTAAACCCTGGAGACCGTCTTCTGCAAAGAGGGATTCTTCTCTCTCCGTCTGGGTTCTGAAGCTTTGAGCCAGCTGCTGGGTCCCTGTGGGTCTGGGCATCTGGCACCACTGACAGAGAGCCTCTGTCTACACCACGCCTGCCCAAGAGCGGGCGGGTGCCTTGCTGGGCCGGCTATTGGGTTTCTTCTGAAGCTTTGCTTTGGTTCCAGTGGGATCAACTTGAAAGACCTGAACAAACATGGGTGGGCACTGGGAAGGAGTGTGGGGGGAGCAGGTGGGAGGCAGGAGCTCCACAGACAAGGGTGGCAGGATTCCCCAGAAATGCTAGCCCACGACCAAATTACAAGCTGCCTAGAAGGCGACAATACCGCTAGGTTATTTCTGGAGCCTAATGATGTTGGCTCTCATCACCGACAAACCAAAGATAAATAAGGAAGCAAGACATAACCCCACTGACCTCTCCAAAAGGCCAAGACCATGCCTCAGAAATTACTCAGGTATAATTTCAATTACAAAAACAAATTAAAAATTTTAAATCATCCTTTGTGATACCTCTCAGTTCTGGCAAACAATACCTTGAATGTATCATGCCCTCATTAACTTGTAGAAGAGATTTCATTCCAACCTGGCAGCAACCCGCAGAGGTGCTTTATTTTTTTATTGTTTATTTTTTAAGATTTTATTTATTTATTTGACAGAGAGAGACACAGTGAGAGAAGGAACACAAGCAGGGGGAGTGGGAGAGGGAGAAGCAGGCTTCTTGTGGAGCAGGGAGCCCGATGCGGGGCTCGAATCCAGGACCCTGGGATCATGACCTGAGCCGAAGGCGCCACCCAGGCGTCCCTCAGAGATGCTTTAAACAGCAGCTGGTGATCTTTTTAGAGATGACTTCTTTTCAGGATGTTCCTCTGTTATCAACTCTCCAGGGACTTCCCACGGCATCTAAAATTAGCCCCAGCAGCCCCTACCCACAGCGTCAACCCCATCTCAAACCTCCTTCACCCGGCTCATCACTCTGCAGGCAAAATGCCTTCCCCTCAGTTCCTCAACCAAAGCCACACACTTTCCAGCTGCCAGGCCTTTGCACATGCCATTCCCTCTGCCAAGCATGCCGTCACCAGCACTCCACACCTGGCTCCTCGTTGGCACCTGCTCATCCTTCAGCTCTCAACTTAAATATCACCGCCTCAAAGAGACACCCTCCTCAGTCACCCATCAGAAGCAACGCTCTTCCCTGTCTTACCTCAGGCCTATTTTATTTCTTCGTTTTTTAGAGCAGATACTGTCTAACCAGGAACTCTTCTTAGTCCCCCACAGCATTTTTCACTTTTCTGTAACTTGCTCGTTCAGCATCCCGCTCTCCCACTAGACTATGAGCTCCAAAAGGGAAAAGACCCTATCCACCTTGCTCACAATGTTTTCCTACCACCCGCACAGTGCCAGGCACCCAGGAGGGGTGCCATCACTGCTAACTTCAAGGAATAAGCTGCATCATCTGCAAAATCACTGGCCTGGGCTGCTCAAAGATGTCAGCTCATGAAGGAAGAAAAAAGGCTGGGGAGCCACTCTTGATTAAAGGACACCAAAGAGGCACGACAATTTAATGCAATATGTGTCCTTGAATGGACTTGATCTGAAATAAACACTACTACTAATAAAGGACATGACTGGGCGCCTGGGTGGCTCAGTTGGTTGAGCGACTGCCTTCGGCTCAGGTCATGATCCTGGAGTCCTGGGATCGAGTCCCACATCGGGCTCCCTGCTCAGCGGGGAGTCTGCTTCTCCCTCTCCCGCTCCCCCCTCTTGTGCTCTCTCTCTCTCTCTCTCAAATAAATAAATAAAATCTTTAAAAAAATAATAATAATTAAAAAAATAAAGGACATGACTGAGACAGTAGAACCATTTTAATCTGAACTGTATGTAAGAGAAGAGTGTTGTATCAGTGTTACATTTCCTGAGTTTGGTAATTTCACCAATGTTAGGGAGAAGGGCACAAAGATGTGCCCTAGAATACTTTGGGACAGAAATGTGATGACATCTGCAATTTACTTTCAAACCATTCAGCAAAAATAAATGTATGTGCGTGTGTCTACACATACCTACATAGAATATTGTTCTGGTCTTACAATCCGTCCTATACGTTTTAGATTTTTCAAAATAAAAAGCTGGGGGCATGAGGGCAAATAATAGACGGCTTAAATAACCAAATAAAAATTGTTAAAAAGATTTTATTTATTTATTTGACAGAGAGATAGGAAGTCAGCACAAGTAGGCAGAACAGCAGGCAGGGGGAGAGGGAGAAGCAGGCTTCCCACCGAGCAGGGAGCCCGACATGGGGCTCGATCCCAGGCCCCTGGTATCATGACCTGAGCTGAAGGCAGCTGCTTAACTGACTGAGCCACCCAGGCACCCCTAAATAACCAAATCGAGTTCTACTTACTTTCACTGAAGGGCTGTGATATGTCTAAGATCGTACAGATCGCCTCTGGCAATTGGGGTGATAACCAATATTCCAAAGTCCCAGACTTTTTGAGTTTTCACTACATAAAACAACTCACCTGGACTCCTGACAATTTCAAATAGGTAACTTTCAGGACCCTGAATTATATCACTAGTTTGAAATGCATCATTTAAAAAAATCAAAACAATGTCGGGTGATTTTAATCTGGGACTTTTGCTTCCAGGCCATTTCACCTTACAAGATAAAAGCCTTCTCGTTTGCACACATCTTGACCTGAGACAGTCAAATACTAGCACTTTCCACCTGCCCCCACCCCATGCTCTATGAATTATAACTCTATTAATAGTGGAGGAGCAAGATGGCAGAGGAGTAGGAAACCTAAATTTTGTCTGGTCCCAGGAATTCAGCTAGATAGGGATCAAACCATTCTGAACACCTACGAACTCAACAGGAGATTGAAGAAAAGAATAACAGCAACTCTCTGAACAGAAAAGCGGCCACTTTCTGGAAGGTAAGACGTGTGGAGAAGTGAATCCGAGGCGATATTCGGGAAGATAGATGGCGGGGAGGGGGCCTCTGTCAGCTGCTACCAGCAAGTGATAGAGCAGTGGAGCACAAAATCAGAACTTTTTAGAAGTCTGCTCCTCTGAGGAACGTCGCTCCAGTGGCTAAGCAGGGGGTGGAACCCTCGCTGGGACAGTGTGGTCTCAGGACCCTCAGGGTCACAGAAAGACCGGGTGTACCTGAGTGTGGCAGAGCTCCCAGGTATTGGAGCAGGAAAGCCGACTGCGAAGACAGAGCCGAGGAGCGGACTCTCAGCTCAGGGTTGCCATAAACCGTGATCCGCGGCACAGTTGGGCCACTGCTCTTCCAGCAGTGACCCAACAAGCAGCAGATCCAGAGGGACTCCCCTTCCTCCCCCGGGAGAAGCAGCGTGGGAGCGCGCTGCAGGAATCTGCTGGGTTTGGAGACTCCACAAGGGGTCGTGTGCCAGAGATAGAAATACTGGGTCCCAGGCCAGATGAGGCAGAAGAGAGAATTAGTGATCTAGAACACCAAATGATGGAGAATAAAGAAGCTGAGAAAAAGAGAGATAAACAACTACTGGATCACAAGGGCAGAATTCGAGAGATAAGTGATACCAAAAGATGAAATAATATTAGAATAATTGGGATCCCAGAAGAAGAAGAAAGAGACAGAGGGGCAGAAGGTACATTGGAGCAAATTATAGCAGAAACTTCCCTAATTTGGGGAAGGAAACAGGCATCAAAATCCAGGAGGCACAGAGAACGCCCCTCAAAATCAATAAAAATAGGTCACCACCCTAACACCTAATAGTAAAACTTACAAGTCTCAGAGACAAAGAAAAAACCTGAAAGCAGCTCGGGAGAAGAGGTCTGCAACCTACAATGGTAGAAGCATTAGACTGGCAACAGACCTATCCACAGAGACCTGGAAGGCCAGAAAGGACTGGCATGATATATTAGAGCACAAAATGAGAAAAATATGCAGCCAAGAATACTATATCCAGCTAGGCTGTCATTGAAAATAGAAGGAGAGATAAAAAGCTTCCAGGACAAACAAAAACTAAAAGAATTTGCAAACACGAAACCAGCCCTATAAGAAATATAGCAAGGGGTCCTCTAAGTGAAGAGAGAGCCTAAAAGTAACATAGACAGAAAGGAACACAGACAATATACATTAACAGTCACCTTATAGGCAATACAATGGCACTAAATTCATATCTTTCAATAGTTACCCTGAATGTAAATGGGCTAAATGCCCCAATCAAAAGACACAGGCTATCAGAATCGATAAAAAAACAAGACCCATCGATATGCTGTCTGCAAGAGACTCATTTTAGACCAAAAGACACCTCCAGATTGAAAGTGAGGGGGTGGAAAACCATTTACCATGCTAATGGACACCAAAAGAAAGCTGGGGTGGCAATCCTTATATCAGACAAATTAGATTTTAAACCAAAGACTGTAATAAGAGATGAGGAAGGACACTAGATCCTACTTAAAGGGTCTATGCAACAAGAAGATCTAACAATTATAAATATCTATGCCCCTAACATGGGAGCAGCCAAGTATATAAGCCAATTAATAACAAAATCAAAGGAACACATCGACAACGATATAATAATAGTGGGGGACTTTAACACCCCCCTCACTGAAATGGACAGATCATCTAAGCAAAAGATCAACAAGGAAATAAAGACTTTAAATGACACACTGGACCAAATGGACTTCACAGATATATTCAGAACATTCCATCCCAAAGCAACAGAATACACATTCTTCTCTAGTGCCCATGGAACATTCTCCAGAATAGATCACATCCTAGGTCACAAATCAGGTCTCAACCGGTACCAAAAGACTGGGATCATTCCATGTGTATTTTCGGACCACAGTGCTTTGAAACTAGAATTCAATCACAAGAGGAAAGTCGGAAAGAACTCAAATACATGGAGGCTAAAGAGCATCCTACTGAAGAATGAATGGGTCAACCAGGAAATTAAAGAAGAGTTAAAAAAATTCATGGAAACAAATGAAAATGAAAACACAACTGTTCAAAATCTTTGGGATGCAGCGAAGGCGGTCCTAAGAGGAAAGTATATAGCAATACAAGCCTTTCTCAAGAAACAAGAAAGGTCTCAAATACACAACCTAACCCTACACCTAAAGGAGCTGGAGAAAGAACAGCAAATAAAGCCTAAACCCAGCAGGAGAAGAGAAATAATAAAGATCAGAGCAGAAATCAATGAAATAGAAACCAAAAGAACAGGAGAACACATCAACAAAACTAGGAGCTGGTTCTTTGAAAGAATTAACAAGATTGATAAACCCCTGGCCAGACTTATCAAAAAGAAAAGAGAAAGGACCCAAATAAATAAAATCATGAATGAAAGAGGAGAGATCACAACCAACACCAAAGAAATACAAACAATTATAATAACATATTATGAGCAACTATATGCCAGCAAATTAGATAATCTGGAAGAAATGGATGCATTCCTAGAGATGTATCAACTACCAAAACTGAACCAGGAAGAAATAGAAGACCTGAACAGACCTATAACCACTAAGGAAATTAAAACAGTAATCAAAAATCTCCCAACACACAAGAGCCCAGGGCCAGATGGCTTCCCAGGGGAATTCTACCAAACATTTAAAGAAGAATTTATACCTATTCTTCTGAAACTGTTCCAAAAAATAGAAATGGAAGGAAAACTTCCAAACTCATTTTATGAGGCCAGCATTACCTTGATCAGAAAAAGACCCCATCAAAAAGGAGAATTACAGACCAATATCCCTGATGAACATGGATGCAAAAATTCTCACCAAAATACTAGCCAATAGGATCCAACAGTACATTAAAAGGATTATTCACCACGACCAAGTGGTATTTATTCCTGGGCTGCAAGGTTGGCTCAACATTCGCAAATCAATCAATGTGATACAATACATTAATAAAAGAAAGAACAAGAACCATATGATCCTCTCAATAGATGCAGAAAAAGCATTTGACAAAGTACAGCATCCTTTCTTGATTAAAACTCTTCAGAGTGTAGGCATAGAGGGTACATACCTCAATATCATAAAAGCCATCTATGAAAAACCCACAGTGAATATCATTCTCAATGGGGAGAAACTGAAAGCTTTCCCCATAACGTCAGGAACACGGCAGGGATGTCCACTATCACCACTGCTATTCAACACAGTACTAGAAGTCCTAGGCACAGCAGTCAGACAACAAAAAGAAATAAAAGGCATCCGAATCGGCAAAGAAGAAGTCAAACTCTCAGTCTTTGCAGATGATATGATACTTTATGTGGAAAACCCATAAGACTCCATCCCAAAACTGCTAGAACTCAGACAGGAATTCAGTAAAGTGGCAGGATATAAAATCAATGCACAGAAATCAGTGGCATTTCTATACACCAACAACAAGACAGAAGAAAGAGAAATTAAGGAGTTGATCCCATTTACAATTGCACCCAAAACCATAAGATACCTAGGAATGAATCTAACCAAAGAGGCAAAGAATCTGTACTCAGAAAACTATCGAATACTCATGAAAGAAACTGAGGAAGACACAAAGAAATGGAAAAACGTTCCATGCTCATGGATTGGAAGAACAAATATTGTGAAAATGACTATGCTATCTAGAGCAATCTACACATTTAATGCAATCCCTATCAAAATACCATCCACTTTTTTCAAAGAAATGGAACAAAGAATCCTAAAATTTGTATGGAACCATAAAAGACCCCGAATAGCCAGAAGAATATTGAAAAAGAAAAGCAAAGCTGGTGGCATCACAATTCCGGATTTCAAACTCTATTACAAAGCTGTAATCATCAAGACAGTATGGTACTGGCACAAAAACAGACACATAGATCAATGGAACAGAATGGAGAGCCCAGAAATGGACCCTCAACTCCACGGTCAACTAATCTTTGACAAAGCAGGAAAGAATGTCCAAAGGAAAAAAGTCTCTTCAACAAATGGTGTTGGGAAATTGGACAGCCACATGCAGAAGAATGAAACTGGACCATTTCCTTACACCACACACAAAAATAAACTCAAAATGGATGAAAGACCTAAATGTGAGACAGGAGTCCATCAAAATCCTAAAGGAGAACCAGCAACCTCTTCGACCTCAGCCACAGCAACTTCTTCCTAGAAACATCGCCAAAAGCAAGGGAAGCAAGGGCAAAACTGAACTATTGGGACTTCATCAAGATAAAAAGCTTTTGCACAGCAAAGGAAATAGTTAACAAAACCAAAAGACAACCGACAGAATGGGAGAAGATTTTTGCAAATGACATATCAGATAAAGGGCTAGTATCCAAAATCTATAAAGAACTTATCAAACTCAACACCCAAAGAGCAAATAATCCAATCAAGAAATGGGCAGAAGACATGAACAGACATTTTTCCAAAGAAGACATCCAAATGGCCAACAGACACATGAAAAAGTGCTCAACATCGCTCGGCATCAGGGAAATCCAAATCAAAACCTCAATGAGATACCATTTCACACCAGTCAGAATGGCTAAAATTAATAAGTCAAGAAACAACAGATGTTGGCGAGGATGCGGAGAATGGAGAACCCTCCTACACTGTTGGTAGGAATGCAAGCTGGTGCAGCCACTCTGGAAAACAGTATGGAGGTTCCTCAAAAAGTTGAAAATAGAGCTACCATATGATCCAGCAATTGCACTACTGGGTATTTACCCCAAAGATACAAATGTAGTGATCCAAAGGGGCAGCTGCACCCCAATGTTTATAGCAACAATGTCCACAAGTGCCAAACTATGGAAAGAGCCCAGATGTCCATTGATAGATGAATGGATAAAGAAGATGTGGTATAGATATACACAATGGAATATTATGCAGCCATCAAAAAATGAAATCTTGCCATTTGCAACAACGTGGATGGAACTAGAGGGGATTATGCTAAGCGAAATAAGTCAATCAGAAAAGACATGTATCATATGATCTCACTGATATGAGGAATTCTTAATCTCAGGAAACAAACTGAGGGTTGCTGGAGTGGTGGGGGGTGGGAGGGATGGGCTGGCTGGGTGATAGACATTGGGGAGGGTATGTGCTATGGTGAGCGCTGTGAATTGTGTAAGACTGATGAATCACAGACCTGTACCTATGAAACAAATAATACATTATATGTTAAAAAAAAGAAAGACAGTAGGAAGGGAAAAATGAAGGGGGGGAATCGAAGGGGGAGACGAACCATGAGAGACTATGGACTCTGAGAAACAAACTGAGGCTTCTAGAGGGGAGGGGAGTGGGGGAATGGGTTAGCCTGGTGATGGGTATTAAAGAGGGCATGTATTGAATGGAGCACTGTGTGTTATACAGAAACAATGAATCATGGAACACTACATCAAAAACTAATGATGTAATGTATGGTGATTAACATAACAAAATAAAATTTAAAAAAGAAAAAAAGAAAAAAAAAATAGTGACCTAGAGAATTGGGGGGAGGGAGAAGGGAGTCTAGCACTAAAGTTTTAATTTTCTATTTCTATTAAAATTCTTAAGCTTAAATTCCATGTTTTTTTTAACCTAGGCATTTGGAGCCTGTGAGTGGTCCAACTCCTATTCATCCTTCAAGTCCCAGCCTAGATGCCTCTTCCTCCAGGAAGCCTTCCCTGACTTTTCCAGGACAGTTTAAGAGCATTTCACCTAGGCTCCCACAACCCCTCTCCATTCTCTAGGAAAAAATTAAAACTCATCACACTAATTTTTATTGCCTGCTTGCTTATCCTATTTCATCACTGGATCATATCCTTCACAAGGGCAGGAGTTGGGATGTCAGTGCTGAGCCTGTGCCCAGCCCATACAGAACACACGAGAATCCACTGAGCTGAACTTTACTACAACAGCTGGTCCAATCCCACCACTGACCAGATCTTAGATGACTTGTGGAGGGCAGGCTGAGGCCGGCTCTCCCAGAATAGCTCTAGTAAAGCTCTCCTTTTGCCTGTTGTTTCAGGTGTCCTGTATCGTACATCCCCTTTGGGACAGGAAGTGTCCTGTGTCACTGTTTTCTCCTCTTGTTCTGATATCAAAGGCTGGACCAGGGAGTTCCTGAGTGAAGATCAGGGGGCTTGGGTCCAGTTACCCACCACCTGCTAGAACAGCAACTTGGCCGCATTGCCAAGTAGGGAACAACACACGCTTTATTAAATAATAACGACATAATACACACCACTCACTCTATCCAGTCATTTCAGCTCACGGGTCATATTTGGAGTCTCACCAGGGTGGGACCAACAGAAGGCTTCATGGGCAGAGGTGGGGGCAGAAGATTTGCAGGATGCAAATTATTTGGATTTCATGGATTTGACTGAGGAGTAGTTTTTCACTTGCCTATCCCTTCACACAAGGACTCCAAACAGAAACTGTCCTCTACTGGTCATCGTACACAGAGTAAGGGCAGATGCTGTGTATCTTTTCCTCATCCCCCTCTTCCCTCCTGGGCCCCAGGTTTTCACAAGCCCAGCAGCTGACAAGGTGACGCTCTTCCCCCAACAGTTCCCACCAGAGTTGAAAAGACTGAATTTCTGTACATCACTGTCATTTTATAAACATACACACAAGCACACATTAGCAACCCAGAATCTAGCCCCCAAATCCATATGTTTCTGTTTAAGGAAATGTTTGCTCACATGGGGATCTCCTGGTCCCTGAACCAAATTCAGAACTCAGGACACATGGGGGAGGGGGGTAGAGTCAATGCCAAGGTTATTGAATAGTACCTTTGTCCCCAGTGTCCCACCATCCCTGAAAGCCCACCTCCCATGGGATCTGTCCCCCATGAGCCTTCTCTCACCCACCCCCTCCTCTCCACACCAACCACTACGGCCCTACTGTTTGCCCTCATTATCTCTCACCTAAATGGAAGCAACAGCCTCCTCCTGACAGTCTTCCTCTCTGTGGCATGCCACTAACCCACCCACCCCAAATCAGACCACCGAACTCCCTTCCTGAGATCCCTCAGTGACCCCATGACCCAGAGGCTCCAGCCCACACTCTCCAGGAAGGCAAACCAGCCCTGTCTCATTCTGCAGCTTCAGCCCCCACACGGTACACTCCTCCCTTGTCTGATCAAACTGCTTGTGGTCCCCCCTCTCGCTCCACACTGGTTCCCCCACTCCAGGCCTTTACTAAGTCTTCCAACCTCCTGGAAAGCCCTTCCCATCCTTGGTTAATTCTTATTATCTTCATGAGTCAGTCAGGCATCACTGCCTCTAGGATGTTCTCGCTGAAGGCCCAGTTTGGGCTAAGGACCCTTCCTCTGGTCCCACAGTCTCCAGTTTAACTCTTTTAAAGTGGAGTTGTGTGTACCTGAGCCTGACTCCCCAACTAGATGGTTCCTTCCCGGGGGGAATGAGGGGGCTGATCCTGTAGAGCTCCCTCACACCTAGCACAGTGCCTGAACTCTAGATGACCAATAAATATGTGCTGAATGAAAATGAACTTCAAAACCCCCAAACAGAACTGCAATGGGCCGTTCAACTGAGAGCCCACTCCATCGGTGGAAAGAAAAAGTTTCCAGGTTGTTGGAGCCCACACTTGGCCCTGGGTTTCCCTGGGCCTAGATGCTCAGAGCACCAGGACGACACCCAAGCATGACCTGAGGACAGAACCAGTGTTAGTCCTGAACCTGTCCCAAGCCTGGTCAGCAGCCCCAGCCACTCCAGTCTCGGGACTATCCCTCTCAAAATGCGATTTGCACAATCAATTTAATATCACTAAAACTTCTTTTAAATAGCTAACGTTTATTGAGTATTTACTATATCCCAGGCTTCTGGGTATGTGCTTAAAATCACTTTATAGAAAAAGAGTATGGAGTTGCATACTTTACACTTTACATAAAAAGTACGGAGGTGTACATTTTGTATGCTTTTTTGAAAATACAAGACTTCAACACTGGAACCTTACTTACCTCTCCAAGCTCATTTCTCCACCTCCCTCTCTACTCCACTCTGGCTTCCTCTCAGTTTCTGGAAAGTGCCAAGCTCATTTCTGCCAAGGAACCCCCACACATACTGACCCCTCTGCTGACAATGTTCTACAGATATTTCTGCCTCTCCACTCAGCTGCTCCTTACCCTTCCCACCTGGGCTCGCTCTTCACCATCTCTGGTGGGCCTGGCCTGGCAACCCTCTCCAGGGCTCCCTTGGCTTCTCCAGCCCAGCAACCCCACCATTCAATCCACGTTAGGATTCTCAGTGGTTGGGCACATGGTTGCTTTCCGCATCTTGACTGTCCATCTCCCTGACGGCACCATAAGCGTCCTAAAGGCAGGAACTGTTCTGTTTTGTTCACCCAGCACTGGGCAATGAAGTGTTCAAGAAATACTTATTAAATAAAGAAACAAGTGGATGAATGAGAGAATAAACTAATTAACCAAAGGAAGGAAGGGCCAAAGGAAGGGAGGAATTGCCACCTTAGGCTTTTCAACTCTGGGAGAGATACATCCACTAAAATGGTGGAATTTTGGTAGAACAATTTAAGACAAAAATTCAGAATTAGGAATCCGTGTTTTTGGAAGAAGTGACATAGGGAAAACTCTAACCAGTTCATCTGTTCTGGTGGTTTGTGCAAACATGAACTTTGCCTTCTTCAGAGACAGTCCTTGGAGAGGACCATGGAGCTGCCCGGGCCTCCAAAGATGACCTTGCGTGGCCTCAGGCAAGGCTCAACAGGCAAGCACCCCACTGCTGCTTGAAACATTTAATTCAACTCCACAGGGCTGGAAGGGTCTAGAATCCCTAGAGCAACTCCCATGAGAATAAGTTCACAGAATCACTGTTACCCTCAAACCTAAGAGCCAAACTTCTGGGCATGTACTATCCAAACCCAAGGTTACAGTTCACCGTTCCAAAAAGGAGGTCACCGTGCAGAAATCTGGATGCTGCTGCCCCGGGGAAGGGGGTGGGTAGCTCAAGCCTCAAACACAGCTAACCTTTCCAAGAAATAATGGGCACACCTGAAGCTTTTCCACCCAGCCTTAGGAAAATGTTTATGAAGAGCAGCAGAGGGGAAGAGGGTGGGATGCCGATTGTTATTAAAAAGACAACTAGAGCCACAGGAGAGGAAATGTCTCTGCTATTGCTCGCAGCAGGTCACTATTGTGGAAGAGAAGTAATACCATTTTAAAAGTGCCAAACAGGAAGGAAGAGCCTGGGGGGTGGGGGGACGCAGGGGGTGGAGATAAATGAGATCAGAGCAGGTCAAAAAAAATTAAAGAAACGAACTCCCTCTGGGAGCAAAAATTGTTCTGTAGGGAGACACACCCCTCGGCAAGTTAGTCTCCCTCTGTCTTAGAGAATTTTTCCCCCCTGGTGTACTTATTTTGTCTGTATTTGTAATTTTTTTTTCTTTTTTTTTGCAGGGAAGGATGGGTCTTCCTCTGCCTTTCTCCCCGTTTCTCTTTCCTCTTTTCTTTTTGGCTCCCTGAGCAGGCCTCCTACACCTTCTGGGTTCCAAGAGCATCCTGAGGATATTTACTAACAGGAAGTCAGACAAGAAGGGAACTGACACAGTCATTAGGTGACATAAGCCTGCTGACAAGCTGCCAACTCAGCCCATTGAAGATAGAACTGAAAAGCCAGCATTTCATTCAAACTAGGTCACCTCCAAGTGCTGTGAATGTCAGCTGGGAATTCGCACAGACCAAGAACCGAGAGGCCAAGAGGTTAGTGGTTTCCCCTGGGGACAAGCGGAGGTCAAGGGGACAAGGGGAAGATGAAGACTAAGAAGGGAATTTGTGACAACGGATAAAGTGGAAGAATGGGAGGGAGACGTTCACTGGCAAGTGGATTTCCAAAAGCAAGCTCTAGAGATTCAGCTGTCAGGGTCTGAGCAGGCCACTGGTGTGGCATCTGGCATTCTATTTTCATGCATTCACTCCTATTTGCCTATTCTGTTCATTAAACTACAAAACCGGGGCGCCTGGGTGGCTCAGTTGGTTAAGCGGCTGCCTTCAGCTCAAGTCCTGATCCCAGGTCTTGGGATAGAGCCCTGCATCAGCCTCCCTGCTCAGCGGGGAGCCTGCTTCTCCCTCTCCCTCTGCCTCTTCCTCGTGCCCTCTCTCTCTCTGTCTCAAATAAATAAATAAAATCTTTGAAAAAAATTTTTTAAAAAATAAACTACAAAACCTCCCCCAAATAAAGTGCCGGTCCCTTAAGGGAATGGTCTGTGTCTTCAATTTCACCAAATACCATGTCATAACAAAGTCAACATTTAATCGACTACATGATTATGAAAAAACAATATAGTGAATGGTTGAGCACATGGGCTCTCTGAGGCCAGTCAAACGTGGGTTTGATGGCCATCTGCATCTCTCGTTTGTTGTCTCCACTTGAGTAACGCTTCCAGGCTCTTGATGTTTTAGACCCCTCATTCATAAAATAAGGACAACAGTATTGCCCAACTCATACATGGTTCCCATGAGGGAAAAGTGAGGTATTACATAAGAAGCAGTCAGCTTTGTGTGTTATTATTACTATTCTTTTCAGTCACTATTATTGTGAATGATGACAGGCTACCTTCCCCCTGACTTTGGGTTTCCCTGAGTACCTCCAAGTACATCTGGATTCTGCTTTTACCAAAACCGAAATACCCATCCAAGGCACCCAGGCTTCACCTGGCAGATTTAGGATGAGAACAGCCCCAGGGAAACAGTGTTCAGTTGCGAAAAGCCTCCCTTCTGAATGGGTGATAGACTGGCAAGATCAACTGGTTTTCAGCAAGGCATTTACAGCGTCTCTCATTTTACCCTTGTGGTCAACAATGGAAGAAGCTGGGCCAGATGATAAAACAAATAACTGGTCATTGGAACATCTACCTGAACATTTGTCAGACTAGGCTCTCTAGAATATATGTTGACGGATTATTACTAGGAGTTACATAGCAAAGCAGGGGAGGAGAATTTCTTGGTCATGTACAGTTGGAAAACTATTTCTAACAATTTTTTTTCATCAGAACTTTTAATATACTCCTAAGCATTGTGGGTCTTTGAGAAAGGGTTATGGTATATAGCATATCCAAATACGTTTGATTATTATAGGGGTACATTTTTGAGGACCATATTATGGACTAGCATCCTCCAGAATGCACTCTGAGATATGTCATCCACGTTCAAAGGTATGTAGCATCAACCCTGGCAGGAGTATCTTGGGGGCATGCTGTGGCTCTGGCCTTGACCTTGTCTGGTTCATCATCACTAATTTGGTGGCACACTGATGAGATTTGAAGATGACCCTAAGCTGGCCTGGGAGACTGAGGGAGGGATGGGACAATTAGGACTATGATCTTTTTTTTTTTTTTTTAAGATTGATTATTTATTTATTTATTTGACAGAGAGAAAGAAGAGAGAGAGCACAAGCAGGGGGAGTGGCAGAGGGAGAGGGAGAAGCAGGCTCCCCACGGCGGAGGGAGCCTGATGCAGGGCTCCATCCCAGGACCCCGGGACCATGACCTGAGCCAAAGGCAGACGCTTAACCAACTGAGCCACCCAGGTGCCCCTCAGGACTATGGTCTAACAAGATACTTCATAGGAATAAATCTCAGGTCCTGCATACACAATCCAAAAGCCAATACAAAGACTTCAGGATGGTGGAAAATGGGGCTCACTGTGGTACATGTGAAAAAGACTTGGGACTCCTGACTATGCAAAGAGAATGAGAAGTTGGGTCCTTTGTCAAAGTGTCTGAGCCTCTGGATCAAGCCTCACCCGTAGGCAGTACCACCCCCAGGCCTGGGCCTTGTTACATATGCCAACAAATTCCCTTTCAATGTTAATGTTTCTTCTTTTTTCTTAATCCGCAACATAACATTCCAAAATGATAGTACTGTCAAGAACACTATGGTTTCTAAAGAAGACACTGCACTTTTAGGAAGAACTGAAAGAAGTCTCAAGTCAAATCAAGGAGAGATGTCCCACACTTCCTGGTTTGATGACTCCTGGAGTTCAGCTTATACATGGTTTGGGGTGGGAGGGCAATCTTAGAGGGACCCTGACAAACTAGGAAAAATTGGCAGGACAAACAGGGTGCCTGAAACCATGCTACACAAAGAATTAAGTAAAACAAATTTAAAAGAGACAAAAGATACAAAGGCTAAGGAGGGGGTGCCTGGGTGGCTCAGTCATTAATGTCTGCCTTCGGCTCAGGTCATGATCCCGTGGGTCCTGGGATCAAGCACGGCATCGCAATCCCTGCTCAGCAGGGGAGCCTGCTTCTCCCTCTCCCTCTGCTGCTCCCCCTACTTGTGCTCTCTCTCTCTCTCTCTCACTGTCAAACAAACAAATAAAATCTTAAAAAAAAAAAGACTAAGGAGGGTCTAGCCTTCCAAATAGATCTATGAGGGATACAACATTCTATGAAAAAGAATCCAATGATTCTTAATCTTTTAAAGAGAACAAACAGATACTCTTGAAAAACTACTGAAAGCTATAGAAACTCTACCCAGGAAAATGTACATGCAAACAAAATTCTACAGACATTTTCAAGGGGTTGTTGCCCTGGTCTCCCATCATAACCATGGGAGCTCATCCATGGATGTCCCCCACAGAAGATCAAAACCAGGTTAAAAGCCTCCTCAGAATTAGGCATTATCTGTGTCATGTCCCCACCCCCACTGCTGTCAAAGTAATGAACTAGGATCAATGGATAGCTCTATCAGCTCAGTAAAAGACACACATTCTCATCACGCCTGCCATCTGGTTACAGAAAGAGCTTGTCATCTTTAGAAGTATTCAAGCAAGAATTGGATGAGCATTCTCACCAAAATGCTGTAGAGGTTTCAACTATGCTACAGGACCCAAGGACTCAGGCCTTTGTAACTTAAAATGTGGTCTGAGGACCAGCAGCATCATCTGGGAGCTTATTAGAAATGCAGAATCTCAGGTGACTCATATGCATGTCAGTGTTTAAGAAACATTGCTCTAAGATTTCTAAGATTCTCCAAGGGGCAAGAAATAAAATATTCTGGTCCCTCAGCAGCCGTTTCCACCCACGCCTTCAGAGAGTTGACATTTGATAGTTTTAAGTAAGTTTGGGTTTTGAGGGCATAAAAGCCAGGGCCTTTCTCTAAATCCTCATCCTACCCCCTACGAGTTGCATGAGTCATTTATCTTCTCAAAGACAAAGATGGAGGGGCACCTGGGTGGCTCAGTCATTAAGCGTCTGCCTTCGGCTCAGGTCATGATCCCAGGGTCCTGGGATCGAGCCCCGCATTGGGCTCCCTGCTCAGTGGGAAGCCTGCTTCTCCCTCACCCACTCCCCCTGCTTGTGTTCCTGCTCTCACTATCTCTCTCTCTCTGTCAAATAAATAAATAAAATCTTTAAAAAAAAAAAAAAAAAAAGGACGGAGATGGAGAACTAAGGGAGAAGAATGGAATAATTCCCACTTTGTCTCTAATCCAGGTCCGGAACTTAGAGAAGGAAAAAGCCATTTAAAATATTTATCTTCATGATCCTCTCCTTTAATAATATAAGATTTGATTTATTGTGCACTCACATGTGCCATATACACTAAGTGGTTTCTTATTCTCTATCTTAGTCTTCACAATAACCCTATAGGTACTATCATCATTCTTCTTCCCATTTTATGGCTGATTTCTGAGGCTCAGAAAGGGTGAGTGACTTGCTCGAGGCCACACAGCTAGTCGGTGGGGGAGCCAGGTCTTGACACCGAAGTTCAAGTCCTCAACCACTGAAGCCACACACCTATCTCCTTCAGAGAAGATCTCTTGCCTTCTACTCTTTTCAGGAAGCTGTAAAGGTGGCCTGAAGGCTGTCAGGTTCCCACAGAGCTTATTCAACTTATGCAAAGATGCAGCCAGGCTGGGGAGCCACAGACACAGGTGTGCCCAGGTCTCAGATCTCAGCCCTCCATTATACTCTGTTCATTACACAGGAAGACTGAGAGGTCACGCTTTCAAACCCTGGCCCTTCCTCATTATCGGTTCCAGCATCAGAGTTCTCCCGGTCCTGTATTGACTTGCTCTATCTCCTGGCTGCTGTCCCATCTCCATTAGATCCCAGGCATTCGAGCCAAGTACACAGCTATCCAGTTCTGGCTGAACGGAACTAACTTGCCATTCCTTCTCTATAATTTTGGGCATAGTCTGAGAGGATTTAGAAGGTGTCATTGACTTGGAATTACAGTTCTTTGTTACAGAATGAATTTCCGGACCTCGCTGAAGAGACGAGCACTCCCCCTCGCGCTTACACAAGCAGCTTTGTTCCCCCTCCAAGTGCCCCTCTAACTGCACGGCACACACTGCTTGTGGGCTCTGCCACTGCTCAAGGAGGGACCTTACCAGAGAGAACTCAGACCTCCAGTACTCTGCGCCGACAGCCTTCCTTCAGAAATGAATCATGGCTGCGTGCTCTCTCTTCTACTTACCATTACTACCTTTTATTTTACTTTCTGGGGCTGTCATACTTTTTTTTTTTTTTTTTTAAAGATTTTATTTATTTGTTTGACAGAGAGAGACACAGCAAGAGAGGGAACACAAGCAGGGGGGAGTGGGAGAGGGAGAAGCAGGCTTCCCACCAAGCAGGGAGCCCGATGCGGGGCTCGATCCCAGGACCCTGGGATCATGACCTGAGCCGAAGGCAGATGCCCAACTGACTGAGCCACCCAGGCGCCCCAAGGCTGTCCTACTTTTTGTATGCTTTTGTCTGACCTATCCAGCCAGGTCCCCCAAGGTAGGACCACATTTTGATTACCTTTCTTTCTGCTGCAAACTCTCGCACAATGCCTGGCCTGTATGAGATGCTCAATGACCATATAACTGATTGATAACCAACCGATTGCATTTTACATATTATCACGCACATCTGTTGCTACATCCAAAGTGAATTCACTCTTCCAGATACTGGACTTATTTGGAGAGAGGGACTCGGGGGTGGCGCGGGGGGACTCTAAGTAAGCATGTTGAGATCCTGAAGCAGATGGTGCTGTGTAAAAAACCATGGCATTATGGTTTCAGCCTTAGAAGAGGTAACAATAAAACTTGCTCCCATGAGGTGGGACTAAGCCACTAATCCCCAGGTACAGCTGGAAACACAAAAGCTTCTTAAAGTTCAAGGAGCCCAGCCCACCTGGTTAGATAATAACCAGGCCAAAACCTCATTTCTCAGCTGTGCTTGCTATCACTAGGCTCCAAATCTCAAACCACTTAAAGAGAATTCTGGGAACTTTAAAATAAACTTTCTTGAGAAATGGGCCAGGATTTTTGTTGTTGTTGTTTTTGTTTTTGTTTTTATTGTTTCATTTTCTTACCAAAAAAAATTCCTTGGTGATACCTGGCTAGAAAAAGGCCATTTTGTCCAATAATAAAGGGGGGGGGGGAAGGTTCAGTAAATTAAAAAATTTTAAACATATACTAGATGCCAATTCATTTTTTGAAACGTTCTCAGATTTCTCTCTTCAAGAATAACTCTTTCTGGGGCACCGGGCTGGCTCAGTCAGTACAGCACGGGACTGCTGATCTTGGGGTTTTGAGTTCAAGCCCCACTCTGGGCATACAGCTTACTTCAAACAAACAAACAAACAAACTTTCTGATCTACTCTCCACTCAACAAATAGGTCCAGAGAAATGATTATGTTCTGTAGCTGTTTACTCTGTGTACAGACAAAAACAGACATGGGCTGTTAGGCTGACTTTTTCATACTTAGTTCTTCTGCAATTTCTTCTGCTCTAATTATCAACTTTACCACAGAATCTCTAACAAGGTGGGACCCTAAGGGGAGGAGGAATACAGTCACCAAAGCACAGACCCCGGGCGAGGCAAAGCTCAAACCCTGTCTGCATTACTTCACCTGAGTATTCGCCCTCTCCACGCCGCAAAGACCTCACACAGAAAATGGCGATGAAAACAGTCCCTACCTCGGAGGGAAAGAGCCTGACATTTTTATAAATACCCCTATCTGTGACTCTATACGACCTTAAGCTGGGGGTTGAAAATGAAAGTGTCTGCAGGTACAAATAAGTATGGGAGCTGGGCCAAGAGAATAGGACTCAGAGTTGGGCCTGAGATGGGTGGGTGGGGATAGGGGTAATGTAGACAATTGTTACTGGTCACCAGTCAATTGTTACCACAAGGGGACACAGCCCCGTGTCCTCAGTTCTTCTGATATGTCAACAGAAGCCAGCCCTCCAGATTTTCCCAGTTTTGAAATACGGGTTCAAACAAATTGAGATGCAATAGAGTATTAACAGGAGCTTGGGGTCTGGAACCAGAGCAGCTGTGTTTTGAGTCCCAGTTCTGCCGTTTACCTGCATATGACCTTGGACAACTTACTAAACCACTTCATGCCTCATGTTCCCCATCTGAAAAACCGCTACCATAAGAGGTAATACTACTGCCGATTTCATAGGGCTACTGTGAGGAATAAAAGATATATATAAATTTTAACATACAATTTGTTATGTAATATATATTTATATAGCAATTCTATGTATAAATATGTAAAATATATATGCAATTGTAACAGTGCCCGGTAAACATTATGTAAATTTTAGCTATTACCGTCATCACTTTTGCAAACATGACATAGAACAAACGAAACACTTCTCTTAAGAGGGGTCTATATTAGCCAACACTTTGCTGGCCCCTCCCACATTCATGGAGCCACACATCTCAGCCTCACACAGTTATGAAGGTTGGGGGAGAAGGCCCTCTACCTGCACCTGCCAGCCATCCCAAGAGACCCAGGGATACCAGGCAGCAAGACCCAAGGAGCACTGGGGGCACCGCCACATGAATGGCATGTCAACTGCCTCTCCTTATTCATCTCCTCTGTCCCCAAGGTGACAGCAGGCTGGGATGGCTCTGCCAGGCAGACAGAGCAGCTCAGGACCATTTCTCAGAAGCACTCTGAGTCACAGAGATGTTCTAGGTACCGGGAGCCCACTGGAAAGCTTGACTGTGCCTGGGAATTCACGGAGCTTTTAGCCCCAGGGCTAGTGCACTGGTCCCACCACTACATTTGGCTAACCAGTCGCCCCACTGGGTGCACAGGAGCGGGCCTGGCTTCCTGGGTCACTGCAGCACTGCAGAGACGGCTTCCAAGCCTCTTGGCCTATATGCTTTTCACCAGTCCATGCAATTCTCTCCACCTTGCTCACACTGCAAAGTATTTGCTCCGGGCCTTCCTACAATTCCTACTGAGCTAGCAGTGATGCATCTGCTGGCACTCAGCAAAGGCTTAATTTTTACTTAGTTTTTTTTTTTTTTTTACTATTGTTTATTTATTTGAGAAAGAGTGAGAGAGAACACAGAGGGAGAGGGAGAAGCTGACTCCCCACTGGGCAGAGAGCCTGATGTGAGGCCTCATCCCAGGACCCCGAGATCATGACCTAAACGGAGGCAAATGCTTAAATGACTGAGCCTTCAAGGTACCCCACAAAGGCTTAATTTTTAAAAAGAAGGCAGGGAAGAGTAACTGGGAAATCGAGTTATATCTTCAACCTATATTAAAAATTGTCCTTTTCAGGGCACCTGTCTGGTTCAGTTGGTTAAGGAGCAGACTCTTGATTTAGGCGCAGGTCATGATCTCAGGGTCCTGGGATTGGGTCCTGCATCGGGCTCCATTCTCCTTCTCCATCCCCCTCTGTCCCTCACCCTGCTAGTACTCACACACACACTCTCTCTCTCAAATAAATACGTTTAAAAATTGTCCTTTTCGTCATTTGCTTTCCTTTGATCTAGCCTCATTTCTCTCAGGCGCTGGATTTTTCCTTCACCACAGTAACAGAGTAACAAAAGCAAACCTTTGTTAAGTACCACTTTTGTTTGCAACACTTCACACCCAAGCCTCACCACCACCCTAGAACACATATACCACCGGATCCTAATGCTGCAGAGGAGGAAACCTAACTCAAAGCTAGTAAGACCCTTGGCCAAGGTCACACAGCTAATAGGCAGCAAAACCAGAAGTCAAAAAAGTTCTGTGACTGCAAAGCCTGTGCACTTACCCAACTGAAGGAGTTAGATCATTCTACTTCATTCAGGTGGTAGCTGAGCTTTCCGAAAGAGCACACTGGGCTAGGAATAGGAGGAAACCGCGGGCCGCACTCCAACTGGATATGGCATCCACCCTTCCTGCCCTGGAGTTCCCTCCTCATTCCACCTCCCCAAAAAGATATCTGAAGGTGAAAATAAGATCACAGGGTAATACAGCTTGCAATTTAGGAAGATGCTATATAAATCTAAAATGTTAAAATTATCCTAAGAATTGAGGTGCCTGGGTGGCTCAGTCGGTTAAGTGTCTGCCTTCGGCTCTGGTCATGATCCCAGGGTCCTGGGAGCGAGTCCTGCATCAGGCTCCCTGCTCAGCGGGGAGCCTGCTTCTCCCTCTCCCTCTGCCCCTCCCCTAGCTCATGCTCTGTCAAATAAATAAATAAAACCTTAAAAAAAATTATCCTAAGAATTAAAGTTTGGAGGTATATGAAATAAATTCATAACAGTAAGTCTTACTGGTCATGTATATATTTTTAATCTGTGTGGGTTTTTTAATTATTAAAACAATCCATGCTCATAACAAATTCAAATAATACCGAAGCATATAAAGTTAAAAGGAAAAAAAAAAAAAAGAAATTTCCCATCATGTCCCAACTTCCTCAGTGAATATCTTTCCAGATTTTCCTAAGTACAAACTAACATAGTATATATATAGATCTATATGCATATACAGCTTTCTTTCTCAAAATCAGGATCCTATTCTATAGTTTTGAAACTTTTTATTCAAAATTGTATTTATTTACATATCTCCACATTCGTTTGAAAAGACCGGAGTTTTTTTAACCAACACAAAGAACTGCATTATATGAACATTTGGGTTACTATTTTTGGTGCTGCAATAGTTATATACATTATAAGAATCTCTGGTATGTGTCCTAGTGACTATGAGATGATTAGGGTTACAACTTTTGGTAATGGTGCTGAAATGGAGCTTCTCTTCAGTTAAATGAAAGATCCCACTCACATTTAAAACCATCCCAGCTGCTAAGACTACTATTTTCAATAGTAAAACACAGAACTGAACACCAATTCATTCTTTCACTCATTTATTCATCCAAGTACCTGTGGTCTACCAAGCTCTATACTAAGTGCAAAGGATTAAAAAACGAAAAGACCTAGTCTCATTTCCTGCCCTTGAGGAAATGACAATTTGGTGGGCAGATATACTCATAAATGAATTCTACATCCTATTTAGGAGTTCTGCTAGGTTTAAGTCAAGGAGCCTCTAACTCTGGAGGATATGGACGTGCCTTCAGTAGGAGTTTGACAGGATAAGAAAGCCAAAATAGGGGCGCCTGGATGACTCAGTCAGTGAAGCATGAGACTCTTGATCTGAGGGTCATGAGTTGAAGCCCTCGTTGGGCGTAGAGATCAGATAGATAGATAGATCATCTGAAACAAACACAAACAAACCTAAAATAAAGGACAGGTAACCAAGACTTAATAACTACAGTTGTAAAGCTTCACCTTTAAAGCCATGCAGAGTATTCAGGGAACTTAGAGGACTCAATGTAGAGGGTATCTAGCGGGGAAACGTCAGGAGAGAAAGTGGAATGAAAATTGCTTTTGAAAGGCCTTGAACATGAAGTTCAGAAATTTGGACTTTAGGTTGTCAGAGGGGAAATACCTCTCCAGGGGAATTTTGGATGTATTACAATTTATCCCTTCAACTGTAAATGAACATTTGTGTCGTTTCTGGGTTTTACTACAATTTTGACTACAGTTGACCATTGAATAATGCAGGGGTTGGGGGTGCCAATCCCCTCACAGTCACAAATCTGCATATAACTTGTGACTCCCCAAGAGCTTAATTACAAATAATTGACCATAGCCTTGCTGATAACATGAACAGTTGACAAGTAAGTATTTTGTATGTTATATGTATTATATGCTATAATTCTTATAATAACGTAAGCTAGAGAAAAAAGGTTAAGAAGATCTTAGGGGAAAACACATTTACCGTACTATACTGTATTTTATCTTAATACAGTATCTTTAAAAATCCATATTTAATTAATCCATGTTAATTTAATTTTAAAAATCCATGTTTAATACAATATCTTAAAAAAAATCCACATCTAGTTAGACCCATGAAGTTCAAGCCCATGATGTTCAAGGGTCAACTATATTACAAATAATCATGCTATGAATATCTGTATACGAGTCTTGCTTGCTTTCTTTTCTCTTGGGTGAACACCTAGGAGAGCAATGGCTAGATCACATAGGAGATATATGCCTAACTTTGTAGGAAACTGCCAAACTGGGGCACCTGGGTGGCTTAATCAGTTAAGCGACTGCCTCTGGCTCAAGTCATGATCCTGGAGTCCCAGAATCAAGCCCCATATCTGGCTCCCTGCTCAATGGGGAGTTTGCTTCTCCCTCTGCCCCTCCCCCCACTCATGCTCTCTCCCTCTCTCTCTCTCACTCTCTCTCTCTCAAATAAATAAATTAAATATTTTCCAAAGTGGCAGCCTTTTTACCTTCTCACTAACAGTTTGTCAGAATTCTGGAACCCACATCTTCACCAACTCTTAGTATGCGGTCAGTCTTTCCAACGGCAGCCATTCCAACAGGTGCTGATGGTATCTCATTGCCGTTTTAATTTCCATTTCCCTAATGACGAATGCTGTTGAACATCTTCTCGTGTGCTTATTTCCTACCCATACATCTTTGATGAAGTGTCTTTTCACGTCATTTCATTGTTTTTTAAAATTCGGTTGTTCTCTTATTACTCGGTTTTAAGAGTTCTTTATATATTCTAGATACAAGTCCTTCATCAGAAGTATGCTTTGCAAATATTTTCTCCTACTCTGTGGCTTATCCTTTCATTCTCTTGCCAGTGCCTTTTGAAAAGCAAAAGTTTTTAGTTTTGGTGAAGTCCAATTTATCCATTTCTGGTTTTATGGCTCATAGTGTTTATGGCTCATAGTGTTGCATCTGAGATTTTTTTGCCTAAACAAAGGTCATAAATATTTTTCTCCTATGTTTTCTTCTAGAAATGTTATGGTTTTAGGCTTTAGATTTAGGTCTGTGATCCATCTCCAGGAGGCATTCTGGACACCTGTGGGGGCCCTTTTGTCTGTCACAGTTGGGAATAGGGCAGGAACACTAGAGGTCCCACAATGCACAGGAAACACACATACCATGCTCCGTAGAACTGTCAAATGTCTTGCCAAACATTTGCATGGGAAAACAGTTTGTCACATAGTATCTGTTTAGCTCTTACTTGAAAATACCAAAAGCTTTACAGAAAGTTTGCACAACAGTACTTAAATCTTTCCTTCTCTTAAATCCAAAGTTTTCCTTAAAAGCACGTATTTCATTATGTCTTCTGGTATATCTGTGCCTGTGCATTTATATATCAAATTACATCTTTTATTATACACTAATTTCCTTTCATTTCTCCTTTTTAATTCAATTATGGCATTAAATTAATTTTTTATCTCATGTGTGTAGCTGGTTGTATTATCATACATTAACAAAAAGAAATTAAAAACATTGAGCTGAGTGAAAAATGAATCACAATGACATAACAATACCACTTATATATTAAAATATATTATAATTATAGAATTAAAAGTTTGAGAAACTTGCACATAAATTAACTACACACATTTTCTAAGAACGCATGGAAGAGAATAGACATTACACACATTAGAACAGTGTATAAGGGAATGAGGAAATGGGTCACTGTAAAGACTTTGGCTTTTATTCTAGTGACATGGTACAGCTTTTGAAGGGTTTTAAGCTGAGAGTGGCATGACCTGACTTTACTGGAGAAGGACCATGTGGGCTGCCATGCTGAGAACAGCACGGCCAGTAGCAGAAGCACAGTTAGGAGTTGACCACATGGTCTGGGCAAGAGACAGTGGTGGTTTAGACCAAGAGTAGCAATGGAGGTGGTGAGAAGTGCAAAGATCACAGATATACACTGAAGGGTGAGCAGACAGGATTCGCTAAAGCACTGAATGGGAGTGGATCGGAGGAGAGAGGTCAAGGATGATTCCAAGGTTTATGGCTTGAATAACTATTTAGTGGGGTGGAGGAAGACTGGGAAGAACAAATTTGGGGGGCAGGGACAATTAATATGGGCCTTATTAATTTTAAGATGTCTAATGAATATTTGAAGGGGGGAGTGCCAAGCGGGTAAATGGATACATGAGTCTGACAGGCGACAGGCCAGAGCTGGGGAGGATAAACTTAGAGGTGGTATTTACAGCTAGTGTGAGGAAAGAGAGAAGAGATCCAAAGACAAAAGCCTGGGACACTGCGACAGGGAAGTTCAGAGAAGGAGTTGATAGGCAGGAAGGAAGACCATCAGGAAAGCACGGTGTCCAGGGAGTCAAGCAATAAACAAAAAAACCTTTTCAAGGAGAAGGGTATGATTAATTGTGCCAAATGCTGCTGACGGGTCAAATAAGACGAGGTTTGAGAATGATTGTTGAATTTGACCACAGAGGCTAGAAGTGGGGGAAGCAGCCAGGCTATGTGGGGAGCCATAAGGCATGCAGACAGGGATCTCCCATGCTCCCAAGAGGATTTCACCCCTTTTTTTCCCCTTGCCTTTGCATACGCTGCTTCTCTGCCCCTCTTTACTGAGTTGAGGTCTACTTAGCATCTTGACCTCGGTTCTCCCAGGAACCCCTCCCCAGCGAGGCCAGCTCCCCTCACCATAGACTCTCAAGGTACCAAGCACCTGTCTCCTTCCCAGCATAGGTCCTGAGGGCATTTTCCTTTGTTGTGATTGACGCAGTAAATGGAGTCTTAGTCTACTTGCCTGCACTCCAGGGGCGGGGACTGCGTCCTTTCACCCATGGACTTATTCCATGCACCAAGCACAGGACCTGGCAAAGAGCAAGCATTCAACTCCTACTTAAGTAGATCAGGGAAGAGAGAGACTCACAGGCACTAGTGTGATCAGGTATAGCTAGAAAGATGGTCAAGTGAGATGTGTGTGCAACTCAAAAGGCAGTATGGAATCGGATTCCAAGGGAAGATAGGATGGGAATGTCATGAAAGGAAAAGATGTCCTTTCTCCAAAGCAGAGAGCTGGGTTGACTCAAGCATCAGAGACCACTCTAGGAGAGAGCTGATTTCAGGGCCTGGAGGAGTACTGGAGGGCTCTGAAATCCTATCTGCTCAGTTCAGAACCTTGTTTTGGGCAGAGAAGACAGCATAGGTGGACTCTGTGATGAGAGGTTGGGAAGCCCATGGACCATCACTGTGGTAAGACATATGTTAGGCTGCCGCACACACACCAAGGAAAGAGACATTTTGTTTGAGGACAGAAATCCATCATGTACTGCTGCAAATTAAAAACCGGGAGGTAGCAGATAAAATGTTTACTGTTGTAGGAAGAATAATAACTTTATCAAGTGCCTTTCATGTGCTGTCCAAGAGTTATCGCCCGTGATCCTCAACTCCCTGACTGCCCTATGTACCGTCACTCTCTCCTATCACCCCATTTATTCCCTGCAAAGCATTTTATCACCATGGGTAGCTACCCTGTTTGTATGTTTCTTTACTGCTTATCATCCACTCTCCCCATGGGATTTAAGCTCCTTAGGGCAGGAAGCTTATCTGACCTTACACTACACCCCTCTGCTAGCAGAGCCCCAGGTACACGGTATACAGCAAAAATTTATCAAGAGAATGAAAAAGTTCTGTAGCCCATAGCCTATACCTCACTTAGCAGACTTATCACACTGTACTGAAATTATTTCTTATTGAATTCTCTCCTACTCTAACAGGGATGACAAAGAGATTTCATCACAGGTGCCAACTCAAATATGTAGTTAGTGGAACAATTATTTGATCAACGAGTGATGTATGTTACAGGTGGAGGAATCAGGAGGGGCAGAACATGCGGACTCGAACGGGCATGTGAAGCACCAGGGGACCTGGAGACAATATAGACCTGTGACAATGCCGACTCTGCTTCAGTAAGCTGGGATGAGCCCTGGGATTCTGCCTTTCTAACAGGTTCCCTTAAGACAGAGACTGTCTTATTCACATTTGTATTATACTTTGCATGCTACAAAGTTGGAAGAATGAATGAATATTAAAATCCTGGAATCTGGGGTGCCTGGGTGGCTCAGTTCGTTAAACGTCTGCCTTTGGCTCAGGTCAGGATCCCAGGGTCCTGGGATCGAGCCCCGAGTCGGGCTCCCTGCTCAGCAGGAAGCCTGCTTCTCCCTCTCCCACTCCCCCTCCCTCTGCCACTCACCCTGCCTGTGCTCTCCTGCTCTCTGTCAAATAAATAAAATCTCAAAAAAAAAAAAAAAAAAAAATGCTGGAATCTACTTCCAAAACCAGGGCAAGTGAAATACCATTGTTTTCTATCACTTAGTTACCCTTCACAAAGACCTTCCCTGGCAGGCACCTGTTGGCCAGGAATGTTCTCTCAGTAGCCCACCCCTGAATACCCGAGGTCTCAACCGCATACTGAGCTTTGGGCAGGTCCAAGGGTGAGGCAAGGTAATCTCCTCTTCCTTCCCTCCTCTCAGGCTGGAGGGGCTTCCGGTGAGGAAATACGGTCTCTCTGTGTGGCTGTGAGGATAGCAGCCGACAGGCCCCAGCATGTAATGATGTGAGGAGGGTGATGCCACTCAGCAAGCCCCGCTTCACTTGAAGACCAGCTCTTGCAGCAGTTTCAGGCAGCACTCCGCTGAGTGCATCACCTTCCATCCTGGCCCCTCCCAGGTACAGCCCAGGGCCCAGGAGCATTTCTCCACCGGAAGTGGCTAAAAGCTTCAGCAATGAGGGCTTGGTCCCAACTGCTCGGGAGATCCATGCGGGCCCCCAGATGCTCTCTCATGCCTACACAGGTTCATGTCATGCATGCACACGTGCACATGCACACACACACACACACACATCAAGTCAACGAGAATGGAAGGCACACCAGGGACTTCTGAAGTGGGGTGGGTGGAAAGTCTGGAATAATCCTATCTGCATTCCCATGGTTCTATCCATAAAATTCAATAAAAGTTTGGGCAGAGTTACTGCAGGGGTCAACTAGACAAGTCCTTGATTTCTTTAACAGGAATGATAAAGTTCACACATAGTCTTCACTTGAGTGACAGGCCACGGCTGTGGCTGGGAAGGCAAGGGGGTGGGCTTTGTCTGCTTTCTGGGTTACAGAAGTGGATTGCACTGGCAGCTCAAGTTCTGAGCGAAGGTAGGAAAGAAGGCAGTAAAGTAAGAGGGGGACTGACTGGGATGGGGGTAAAAATCTTTTCCCATGGACAGGACTTTACAGAAATCTTATTTCCTGCATCTTTCCTACACAAATGGCTTTTGCTCTTCATTGGAGTCCCAGGCACGGGCTGAGAGGCACTGGGCAGGCAGGTGGGAGAAGAGGGGCAGGGTGGACAAGTTCAGGAAGCGAAGCACAGCCCACCACTGCTCAGGCTCCCCAAGCACCTCCAGGAAGGAACAGAGCAAGCTGACAGCCAGGCGGCTGTAAGTCAGCAAATGTGGAAATGAGCAACTGGAGGAGAGTCTCAAAGGAGACCAACAAAATGACTGGGTTTATGGAAGAAGGTGGCCTGTAGTCCCGGGGTGTGGGCCAACTCGAGACACAGCACATGGGCCCCTGCGCTGGTGCAACTGCTCTCTATTAAATGAGGCGTTAGGCTAAATGCCCTACTCAAGGTCCTCTTCAGCTCTGGCATTCTCTAGTCTCGGAGAAGGAGCTCTGGAGAGTGGGGAAAAATCTACACATGCATGGATTCATGTAAATACACCTACTTATATTCAGAGCCTTGCCCCAAAAAGCCAGCAAATCAGAAGAGATGCTGGGAAGTGCGGGGGCTCAAGAGTGGATCTTAGAATCAGAGGGGTTAAGTCCCAGCTCTGAAGCTCACTATAGCTGTGTGACTTCATGCAAGTGACTTACCCTCTCTGACCCCCATCCCTTACCTGTTGAATGGAGCTAATAACACTATTCACCTCTGTGAGGCAGGAGAGAGGCCCCAGACTCCACCACTTAGAGACTCCTATATATTTAACAACAAAGAACTACCAAACTAGATTATCAATTGTCGTGTATTTTGTGTTTATTTTTCATAAAACAATTTAACTTTAATAACAAACGGAGAACCTGAGTTAATAGGAAATGCTAACATCAGTTTCCTGGTTCTAACAGTGTACTACAGTTATGGAAGATATTATCATTGGGGGAAGCAGGGTGAAGAATACACAGAAATTCTCTGTACTATTTTTGCAACTTCCTCTGAGTCAAACTATTTCAAAATAACAAGTTGTTTTTAAAATTAACACACAAAAATAATATTACTGTATATATAACCTTATTTGAAGATAAAGTCAAAAATCTAAATTTGAGGGGTACCTGGCTGACTCAGTCAGTAGAGTATGTGACTCTTGATCTCAGGGTCTTGAGTTCAAGCCCCATTTTGGGCATGGAGACTAGTTAAAAAAAAAAAACAAAAACCTAATTTGAAGCTTAATGGAAATGAGATACAACCTGGAAAATCTACACCTGATCCTAACTTGTTCCCCCGCAAGAAGCCCTAGTTATATGAGGCTTAAAATAGATAATACACACACAGCTCTTAGCACAGCATGAGGCACGGAGCCTTGACGTCAGCTTATTTATTTATTTTACAGATTTATTTATTTTAGAGAGGGAGAAAGAGAGAGAGCGCACGTGCCCGAGCAGAGGGGAGGGGCAAAGAGAAAGGGAGAGATACAGAATCTGAAGCAAGCTCCACGCCCTGCACAGAGCCAGGGCTCGATCTCACAACCCTGAGATCATGACCAGAGCCAAAATCAAGAGTTAGACGCTTAACTGACTGAGCCACGCAGGCGCCCCTGATGTCTGCTATGTTTAAATACAATAATTATTATTACCTAGAATGGCCACATAAGAAAATAGCCTTCCATTTTTGCACTGCTAACGCCACAGCTTGCCCATTTTGAAAGATGCTCTGAATGTAGCTATTGACATCAAAAGGGATTCATAACATATTAAGTGTAAAAAAGCAAGTTAAAATTTGTTATGAATAGTTTTATCCTATTCTTTTTTTTTTTTAAGATTTTATTTTTAAGTAATCTCTACACCCAGCGTGGGGCTTCAACTTACAACCCCAGGATCAAGAGTCACATGCTGTACTGACAAAGCCAGCCAGGCGCCCCTATCCTTTTCTTTTGCAAATCAGTATAGCGTGTACCTAAGAGCACAGGCTATGGAACCACATTGCCGGGGTTCAGATCCCAGCTTGGCTACTTACCCATGTGATCTTAAGGTACCTAATCATTCTGGGCCTCGGCTTTCTCATCCATACAACGGGTTTAATAATAAAAACCAAATGGATTCTTGAGGATTAAATTAGTCTATACATGTAAAGTGCTGGCAAATAGTAACGTTCAAATGTAAGCCATCATCACTTATTAGATTTTATTTTATATTAAGATATGCTCATCAGGAGAGAGTCTCGAAGAACATAAACACCAATAAGCAGCAGTAACTACCCCGAATGCCAGGAATGCAAAGGACTTGGGTCTCCTTATTTTTGCTATGTTCTAATTTTTCCATAATTAATACAGGTTAAAGAACAAACCTGAAATTCTTAGGATAAAAGATCTTTAAAAAATTTTTAAGATACGAGGGTTCTAGAGGGGAGGCGGGTGGGGGATGGGTCAGCCTGGTGATGGGTATTAAAGAGGGCACGTACTGCATGGAGCACTGGGTGTCATACGCAAACAATGAATCATGGAACACTACATCAAAAACTAATGAGGTACTGTATGGTGACTAACATAACATAATAAAATAAAATTTCAAAAAAAATTTTTTTAAGATACCTATCTGGTTTCCATATAATCACCTGAAAGAAAACAGGGAGAAGGCGTCTATAACAAGAACATCAAACAGCAGATCGTACCCTCACCTCAGAGACGGTTCCTGAGCGTCCCAGTATGTCAGAGCAGCTAGCTGGGCGTCTCCCCTTGTCCGTGGCTCTCAAAACACATGCCCGTGCAGGTCGCCAATGTCACAGATACATATTTTTAACCACGCAGGGAATCCAATGTCCAAATTTATCTCACACGCACACATATGGACTTACTACCAAAGAGAAGAGATTATAAATGCAGGTTAAAGCTAGTCATGGAAAGTGCCCTGGCAAGCGGCAACCCAAGGCACAAAGAGCGTTCTGTGGGTGCCCTGTGCTATGGGCCCCCTGCAGTCCCCAAGCAGCAACCCTTGACAGTGTAGATCCGCGCCTTCTTCCCCAGAGTGGCTGCCTTCCCAGCCCGCCTGCCGCCTCCTTCTTCCGCAGCGGCCATGGAGGACCTGCGGCTGAAGGACGGTGACCAGGCGACCTCGAGCGTCCAGAGGAGGCCGGGGCGGGGGCTCAGCCGGCAGGCAGGACGTCGCAGAGCTGCACCCAGCACTCCGGCCTCGCCCCACCGGCGGAGCCCCGGGCGAGCCACTGCTGGGGAGCTGCCCCTGGTCCACTCGGCTTCGTTACAGGAAAACAAAACACCGGCCTGTTCAGGGTCTGCCCGGCGCATTGCGGGGAGGAAGCTATAAAAGCTGCCAACATGGGTTACCGCAGGCGTTTTCCTTCTCAAATACGCCGGGAGCGAGGCACTGCCTTTCTTCCTCTCCCCCGCTTTCCACCTTTTCGGAAAGGACTTTCTGGGCCCCGACTGTGTGTGCTGACGCCCTGGCCTCTTGGCCGTTCCAGCGCAAGAGCGATTCGCCCTCCCCGCCATCCCAGGTGGCCCCTGTTCCGGCCCGCTGCCCACAACCTGCGCTTCCAGACCACACGGCCCACTGGCTTCTCGAAGTCTGGCTCCGAAACCAAATAAAAAGCTTTTCATTTACACTCCCAGTTTATGTGCAGCAGCTCAAAAGCCTTATTTCCATGTCTTACACAGCTCCCACCTGAATAAATTCCTTTTAAGTGCCACTTTTCCATTTGTGGATTAGGAAGCCGAGAGGAGGTCTGAGGGCTACCCCACAGGCCCCTTGGGCTGCTCCAAGCAGGCAGGGGTCAGCGTGTCCCCTCAGGGACCGAGGAGACGGAGCGCTGCCAGGCCCCGGAGCCGCGCACGCACACCACGTCCCCCGGCAGCGCGCTCGCGGGCGCCCCCTCACCTCGGCCCCCCGCCTGCAGCCAGCGCTCAGGCGTCCTCGTGGTTGGACGCACCGCGCCTCCACCCCTGACTTCTGTCCCAGCGCTGGAGGTGCTCGGCGTGGATCCTCTGGGGATGAACCCGGGACAATACCTGGGGAGGGGGCTACTGACCGAACGGGGGGACGAAGCATCAAGTGCTTACCGCAGCGACGGGCACAGAGAAACCCCGTCTGACAGCACCGTCATCACCCGAATTCATTGTTCAACGTGCGAAGCCCGTGTTCCACACGAGGTGTTGGGTATAAGCACGACAGACACGGTCCCTGGCCTGAGGAGCTCACGGTCTGGGGACACAACAGACCAACAGTCCTACCCTGTGTGCGGACTGCCACGAGAGCCGTGTGCACCCGTGGTGCAGACGGGGAAGGGGGCGGCTAACTCCTCCCTGAGATCTGGAAATAGTGATTGCCGCAAATGGTGAGAAGGCCAGTGGCATCTGGTAGCTTCCAGCCTGACCTCATTTCCCACCTCTGCCTGCCCCCACTCCCGTGGGCCTTCTTGCTGTACCCGGGTCAGTTCCACCCCGGGGGGCCTCTGCCTGGAATGCCCCCCACAACATTCTCATGATTGGCACCCTTACTCCACCAGGGTCTCTGCTTATGTATCCCCTTCCTGGTCACCCCAAAACACTCCTCTGTCCCATTCCACTGCTTTATTGTTCTTCATTCCCCAAGACTGCATTCAAATCTATGTGCTTACATGTTTCCTGTCTGTCCTCCCCACTAGAATATGACCCCTGTGAGTGTGTGGATTTTTTTGTTTGTTTGTGTGTCACTGTGACCTCTGAACCTAAAACGGTGCCAGAATCAACAAATTATTAATGAGCCACAGATAGAAGGTCGGGACATTGAGAGTCCCTCCTGCTCCAGCAGGAACTCTGGACCCTGCCCACGTCTGCCAGGCTGGGTTCCCTCAGGAGGTCCCACTAGGCCCAAATGGGCCCCTATTCTGGTCTCTCCTTTTGGCCCATCACTAGGAAGAGCGGAATTGGAACCACTCTGGGAACGCCCTACCCAGCCAGTCTTCTCCCTGTCCTGCCAATCTTCAGTGGTTACGTTTCTGATAAACAGCTCCCAGCAACACATGCCAGGACTAACAAGCAACACCAAAGGTCACTCCTATGTCTGACTGACTTGCCCTCTAGAGTCCGCCCTTCCCAAGGACCAACAAGGAGATCAAGTGAATGAGAAAGGGCCCAGCAACCCCCATATAAACGACAGCTGCCACCACTGACTGAATGCTCATCGCCCCCAGGGCCTGTGCCAAGGTTCTGCAGTCCTTCTCTCATGACATCCTCACACGCTCCCTTGGAATAGTTACAGCTCCCTCATTTTACAGAGGAAGAACCAAAGATCACAGAGGTTAAGTCACTTCCCATGCTCATACAGCTAAGTCCTATCATTGTCAGGATTTGAACCCCAGTCTGTCTGATTCCAAAGGCCATGCCATTACCCACTATATCCCTGTGCCTCAGCACTGCCCAAAACATTCTCCCCTACTGTGGCTCTGCCTCCCTGGTCACCAACAGTGCCCGACAGGGCAGAGGGCCTGGGCTCTGGGCCAGACGGGCCTGGGCTCAAATCCCTGCCTTGACACTTCCTGTGTGTTAGAGCAGGTAGTTACCTTCTCGAAGCTTTAATTCCATCTGCACAGTAGGGTGAAGGATACCTACCTGAGATGGGAAGCGTGACCAAAACACCCATCAGGTGCACAGCAAACACTGCACAGCCAGTGAGAAGTATCTTGGGGGGGGCGCCTGGGTGGCTCAGTCGGTTAAGCATCTCCCTCCAGCTCAGGTCATGATCCCAGGGTCCTGGTATCGAGCCCCACATCGGGCTCCCTCCCTCTGCCTGCCGCTCTGCCTACTTGTGCTCTCTCCCTCTCTGTGTCAAAATAAATAAATAAAAATCTTTATAAAAAAAAAGAGAGAGAGAAAGAGAGAGAAGCATCTCAGGACCAAGTCTCTATTGGCCACAGCAAGCCTCGCACTTCTCCCAGCTGGGTCCTGCCTAGTGGCCACTGAGGTCTGGGTCAGAGGTTCCCTCTCTGCCTCACAGGAGAGCCCTGCCCCGCCAAGAGAGCACAGTGCACACGGTCCACCAGCACCGACTAAGTGCCAGACCCATTTAAGTACGTGAGCTCTCATCTCTAGTTGCATGTCAGTATCACCCGTGGACAAATTACAGGATTTATTAAACCAATGTGCTCCACATCTCACAGCTGGGGCAGGGATTTAAACCCAGGCCTGCCTGACACCAGGCTACCTTCCATGCTGACGCTTCAACATACCCACTCAGGGACCAGCGCTAGACACTGTAGAAATTTTACCTTTCCATAGGAAACTAAGGCACAGTCCTGTGGGTATCAACTTCTGGTCTGGTTCACTGTCCTTGAGCTATTTATCACCTCTTAGTAAAATGACTTTTTACTTTGTTACCTACCTGTCAACTGGACTACATCCTGCCATCTTGCACATTTTCTCACTCCTCAGCAAGTTCTCAATTGTTGTTTCCCATTTTTCTCCCATTCTCCTGACCTGGCTTCACTGAGAACTACAACCTGACTACTGACTTCCTCATGGAACTCCAGGGGGGTCGTAGCCCACCCTCCCTGCCAAGATCTAAAGAAGCCCGGCAGGCTGAAGCTGGACGACCTGATAAAAACTTCAAAGGACTCCTCGCCACTGCAGACCCTGAGTCCCCCTCGGTTCAACAGTTTGCACCATCCAGCAAATGTCCTCTATCACAAGGCCCAACAGATGGCTCTGCTGATACTCAATGAACAAAAGGCAACGGAACAAGAAATGAACTTAGATCATTCTAAGGAAAGAATGGGGTCTCTTTCTGTCCTTGAACACAGGAGGGACAGGCCAAAATCTCTTCTTGATCAAACTTGAGTCAGACTTCTCTGACCCCTCTTCACCACCAGGCCTCGACCTGCCCCTCATCCCTCCGGGCCTGCACAGCCCAGTCTTGGCCAGAATCTGCTCCACTGGTTTAGAGAGGATCCCCTACTTTGATGTGTTAAGTCCTCCCTACCCTTGAGATCTCCTCTTAGCCATTCTGCATCCACTGAGCCTCTCATTCTGTTCCTTGGCGAGCAATCCCCACTTGTCCTTGTTGTATTCAGAGCTGAGCCCCAGCTCTCTTTCCTCCTGCAATACCCTTTTTGTGAGAGCCCTGAATAAAATCTGCCTTATTGTAACCAGTGTCAGAATAATTTTCTTCAACAATATACTAAGGCTTGCATCAAGGGAGAAGGTTTCCCCTTCGTGAAAATTCTCCATTCACATCCCAGTCAAATAGCACCCCCAGATCTCCTCCAAGAGCCTCCTCTCTCTCTTCCTGACCGCGAGCAAACCTATAGCAACAACTGCATTGGTTTCCCCGTCACCAGCCTGGGGATCTTTGTCTCTCACGGGCTGGCTGCCAGCCCCTGGCTTCACGACAGTCCATTCACGCAGAGAGCACAGCTATGAAAATACAGAAATGCATTTCCCATCTGGAAACGCCTCAGAGCTAAGTAGTATGTGGGATGTGATGGTGTTCGTCTACCAGCACAAGAGTGAGGGTAAGAGCAACACTACTGACACGAGGAGACTGCTAGGAGACAGCCAGTGCGTCAGCAAGAGCTAAATTTAGCAACTGAAGCCTCGAACTTCACTCTTTCAGGAAAAAGAGCAGCAGGAGAATGTATGAACATATTTATATGAAAGAACCTTTGAGAGGTGGAGAGAATCCACATCCTAAGTGACCTGCTGCTACTTCTCGCAGAATGAGGGTGGAGAAGGAGCTCTCCTGGGGAGCCTGGCCCCAGGTCAGGGGAAGGGCTCCACGCCCTTGCCCAAGGAACTAAATCCCCCCCAGCGGAACATCCCTTTGGACCCCACAGTACATAGTACTAGGGAAGTACAAAGGAAGCTGCAGACTGGGAAATTCAAATGTTAATTGCTGGGGGCAAAGGGAACAGGTGCATTTTGAAAAACTGGAACTTCTGGAAAAACCTGTAACAGCTTTCAAATAGATTTTGCTTTCTAGTAGAGTGGCTTCTATAAAAACACTCATCTAGGCACCAAATGCCTACAGGGAGGCTTTGGAAGCCTGGGAGAAAAGACACAGAAGCCCAGGCAATTCAAAGTGGTGCTGGAGCTCAGGCCCCAGCTCTGCAGGTAGCCAGCTCTGTGGGGTTGAGCCAGGTACCCCCTCCAGGCTAAACACCACTGTCTGTGAACCCAAGGCTGTGCTCTAGGACATTTTCACATCCTCAGATACTATATAGTTCTGGATGTATACTGCATAGAAAAGGGGGTGGGCAGCATCGGATCCCTCCCCCAACCCCACTGCCCGCTCCAATCAAGCATTCTACCTTGACCTCAATAAAAGATCTATTATTAAAACATTTCATTCACCACACTCTTAAAAATATATTGGTGCCCACAAAGGGCTAATATTTTTACTATAAACAGAGTCTTTATAAATCAGTAAAAAAAATATAAGCACTCCAACAGGAAAATGAATAAAGGGTGTGAAGAGCAATTCACACACACACAACCAAACACACAAATAGCTATTAATTCTATGAAAAAAAAAAAAGTTCAGCCTTACTGTAACCAGAAAAAGGGCATATTAAAATAAAATTGAAAGAGCTTTTCTCACATATCAATTAGCAAGTTCCTAAAAATCCAGTAATACCCAGCAAGGGCCAGATTCTGAGAATTCTGAAGCCCTATGCACCACCTAATTTATCACGGGTAACCTGACCAGATAAAGACAAAAAGTCTTAAGTGGATATCCCATTTGACCTTCCCTACCATTCTAAAGCTCTGTCCCACAAAACTATTTAAGGATGGACATAAAGAGGGGCGCCTGGGTGGCTCAGTGGGTTAAGCATCTGCCTTCGGCTCAGGTCATGATCCCAGGATCCTGGGATCGAGCCCTGCATTGGGCTCCCCACTGAGTGGGGAGTCTGCTTCTCCCTCTGCCTGTCGCTCCCCCTGCTTGTGCTCTCTGACAAATAAATAAATAAAATCTTAAAAAAAAAAAAAGATATCCTTAAGATATCTGTAAGGATTTAACCACAATATTGTTTTATAATCCTAAAAATTTAGAAACAGTCTTCTACCTAATAAAAGGAATACATCTAAATGGTGGAATGTAACAATTTAAAAAATCAAGCTGTAAAAAAGTTCTAAAAATATATAGGAAAATGTTTCTATCATACATTAAGTGAAAAAACACAGATTCTAAATCTATATATACAGTAGAGTCAAATTTTATTTATAGTCTCTCTCTCTATTTAAAAATACACATAGGCACACTGAAATCAATACTGGAAAGAAATAGACAAAAATGCTGCCCGTGTTATCTCTGGCGATATCATTATCATGGGTGGTACTTCCGTGTATGTACTATGCTCTTTTTAAAAAATTCTTAAACAGATAAGTCATTACTTTGTATTCAGAAAAACTCTACATTATTTTGAAAAAGAAACAGATTTTTGAAAAGTGGGTCTTTCCTTCTTTCCAATACGTGAAAGGCACTGAACAACTCCAGCCAGAAGCCTGCCCCAGCCCCCTTGCTCAGGCTAGCATTCAGAAATCTCCTTCCACATCCCTATCTCTGACCCCTAAGGAACTCTCAGTCCCTAGGCCCTACTTTTATGCTTCCCCTCACCCTCTTTTACTCAAAATGATCTGTCATCTGCCATTCATGCAAAGGTCAGATCAAAGCCCAAGTCCACAACAGACACTGAGGGATTCTCCAGTCCTTGTCTATCCTAGCCTTTTACCTTCAAGCAAATGAAGCTATAGAGTGCTGATGGTTTTCATGAGAGTGTCACCAAAGGAGGCTGTTCCCTCTGCTGAGCCTCTCACAACCCCTGAAGTGAGCAGCCATCAGCACTGAGGTTTACCAAGTTGAAGGCAAGAGCCTGGAGCTAGCTTACAGTCCAGGGCTTCCCCAATCCCTCTGCCTGCTGACTCTAGGCCCTCCTCAGCCAGCCAGGGAACCCCTGCTGGGAGGAGATGCCACCCTAGTGTCCCCAGCCCCATTTGGCCAGGGGCATGCCTGTCTGCCCACCCTTCAGTCTCCCTCATTCATCCCCATCTCAACCCTCTGTCCCCTCTCCTGCTTCCGTAATAAAAAGGTTCAGGGAAATTAGAACTTCCTCTCACAACTCATTAGTTTAATTAAAATGGTCTAATCTTCTGCTGTCCTATTTCTCATTTTCAGCCAGAATACTGTGAGTCAGAACTTGCTCAGCTGTGATTGATAGAAGCCACCAAAGTCAGCCTGGCTTAAGTGGGGGAAAAATGGAATTCATTAGCTCGTGTCATTGGGGAGTCCAGGGTGCACACCTAGCTTCAGGCATGGCTAGATCCAGGGGCTCAAATACCAGTGCTCTATCTGTCCTGCTTTCTCCATTTGGTGAGCAAGATATCCACTAAAAGCCTCACACTCACGTCCTACCAATTTCCCCAAAAATAGACCACCATCTTCCTCATAGAGCTCTGGCAGCAAAGTGCTGGAGAGAAATCAACTGGCTCAGATCACATGACCACTCCGAGGGACACAGGGCAGAGGTCAGCCCCACCCAACACAGGAAAAGGTGTTCTCTTCCTAAAAGGGAGTGGGAGATCCTGAGAACGACATCAACAACAGATTTCCACCTAAACAAATCTCTCTCACTTTAAGAACAAGTCCGTTTCTTGGCACAAGTATTCACTGGCAGCAGTAAGCCTGAGTGACACCATAGGGCTGCGGTCACGTTGCCACCAGGCAGAGTGAATTATTAGCTAACTCTCACAAGAAGTGCTCCAATACTATAACAGAAGTCCAGATGAGAACAGGGCATGTTTTAGTTAAGTTTACTGAGGTGTGATTTACGTACAGAATTCACCCATTTTACTGAAGAGCTCTATCAATTTTCATAAAAGCACAGAGTTGTGTAACCACCACCACAGTCCAGACAGAGAACATTTCCATCACCCCAAACAGTTGCTTTGTGCCAACCAACCCCTGCCCCCCTTCCCAGCCCCGGCAACCTCTGATTTGTTTGACGTCCTTATAACGGTGCCTTTTCTAGAATATCATGAAATTATTCAGTGTGTAGCCTTTTGAGTCTGGCTTCTTTCACTTATCACAATGCTTTTGAGATTTATCTATGTTGGTGTACATATCATTAGTTCATTCCTTTCATCGTTGAGCATTACAGATATATATATACACACACCCCAAAATTTTTAAAAATTCACCTATTAAAAAGCTTGATCTAAAATACTGATAAGATGGGGGCGCCTGGGTGGCTCAGATGGTTAAGCATCTCCCTTCGGCTCGGGTCATGATCCCAGGGTCCTGGGATGGAGCCCCATGTCCAGCTCCTGGCTCAGCAGGGAGCCTGCTTTTCCCTCTGCCTCTCCCCCTGCTCGTGCTCTCTCTCTCTGTATCTCTGTGTCTCGAATGAATAAATAAAATCTTTAAAAAATAAAATAAAATAAAATACTGATAAGATGTATAATTTTATGTATCACTTCAACAGATGTTTAAGTTTCCTCTGTGTGCCTAGGAACGGGGGTTACATCAGTAAGCGAGATAAGGTACCCCCGTGGTGCTTTCATTTTAAAGCAAAGAGACAAAATAAATGTTTATCAGGTGGTGAGAAATGACAGGAGGCAACACAGAACAGTACAAAAGATGGAGGGGGTGGCAGTGTTGTAAAAAGGTGGTCAGGGGAGCACCTGGGTGGCTCAGATGGTTAAGAGTCTGCCTTTAGCTCAGGTCATGATCCCAGGGTCCTGGGATTGAGTCCCACATCGGGCTCCCTGCTCAGTGGGGAGCCTGCTTCTCCCTCTCCCTCTGCCGTTTCCTCCACTTTTGCTCTCTGGCTCTTTCTGTCAAATAGATAAATAAAATCTTTTAAAAATTAAAAAAAAAATTTTTTTAATAAAATTTTTTTTAAAAGGTGGTCAGGGAACACCTCTGAGGGATCCAGAGGGAACAAAGAACCAGAAGCCCTGAAGTGACTTACACCAAGAACATTCCAGGCAGAAGGAACCAGCAGAGCAGAGGCTTGGGGCTCACCGAGCTGGGAGTGTTTGAGGAGCAGCAAGCTGACCAGAGGCTGCAGTACGCACAGCAAGGGAGGGAGCTGAAATGGGAGGGAAGGCAGAGCCTCACAAACCTAGGTAAGGCCTTTGGGTTTCACCCAAGTGAGGCGGGAAATGATTGAATCCAGATGCCCCATACCATTTGCCTTCTCCACACAGACGTTCAGGTGGCTGGGACCTCGGGAGATGGTTGCACAGCCTCTAAGTAACAGCAACAACAAACCCAGTCTGCACACCCACCACCACTTCATAGAGGAGACCTCCTGGGACCTGGGACACCACCTCACTATCATCCTCGGCCTCCCAGCAGGACCAGCCAAATAATTTCCCAGCTCCACATAAGGTCACCAGATAAAATACAGTGGAATCTGAATTTCAGATGCACAATGAATAATTTTTAATATAAGTGTGTCCCAAATATTACAAGGGATATATTTATACAAAAAAAATGAAAACGAGGGGCTCTTCATTCAATAAGTAAGAATTCCAAGACAGTGGCAGCAGAGCATTGAAGGAGGAAACCCTTTTAAGTACAGGGACATGCATGGCTATGCTGGATGAAGCGGCACAGTGGAGCTGCTCCCCCTCTCCCCAGACAGCCCTCTTGTCTCCATGGGAGACAATTCAGAGCTGAGCCTTCCTAAACATCTGACCTACCGCCTCCTCTTTCCGCTGCCTTACAGAGCAAACCATCTAAATGGAAACTCAAATTCTTGGTCCCACACACGCTCCCACATGTGCATCCTCCTTGCCTTTTCCCCACCTGCTCCAATGGGAGCCACATCCTTCAGACAGAGTACCCTCCCCATCTGAGCCCTAGATCCCACCCCCTCCTGCTCCCACAGGTGCTTGCACTATTTGTTACCCACCTCTTCTCTGTCTCTGCAACTTCTGGTCTACCAGAAATCTACTTCTCACCAGCAATTCAACAGGCCCAAGTCTTCCCTGTGTTTTTGTTTTGTTTTGTTTTGTGTGTTTTTTTTAAACCTTCCTTGGATCCTCCCATAGCTCTATAGCTACCACCCCTTCTATCCAAACCCCCCTACTCTCCCACATCCCAGTGTCCTGTCAACTTCCTGCTACCAAGTTGTGGCACTCTATGGCACAGCCCTCGCTACAATCTGTCAATTACCACGGTACCCATTTCTCAGGGCTTACCTTTCCCTCATTAAAGCCATCTTTCCTTGGCTTTAGTAACACCAAATTCTCCTGAATTCTTCTATTTGAGGCAGCAACTTCCCAGTTTCCTCTGTGGGCCCCCTTTTCTTATACACTGGGATTCTGAGGCTTGTCCTACACTCCCTATTCACATGTTGCACATTCACCCACAGTGGAATCCAAAGGTTGTACATGAAGAAGCCCCACATCTCTCTAGCATAGACTTCTATCCTGAGTTGCAGACTCTAAAGTCTACAGGACAGCTCTACTATACGTCCTTGAACTTGACATGTGGGACATCAGACTTAAAAAAAAAAAAAAATTGGACTCATTCTCCTCTCCCCTCTCCCCTGGCACCACCTCCTGTTTTCTGTATCTGAATGGCAGGTCCACCAACCCATGTCTAAGCCACAAATTCAGGTGTTATCCTTGATTCTTCCTTCTCCTTCACCTTTATATCACCAAATCTTATCAATTCTGCTTTCTAAATACCTTTTGATAGCACACATACCCTTCTCCCTGCCCCCCTGTTTCAGTTACCACTATGTCAGCCGCACTAGAGTCTTCCAACAACCTCCTAGCCCATGCCTCTTTCTAATCTTGGCACCTCCGGTCTCCACCCAGCAGCCCTAGCTCCATCTGTTCTCCAGCCTCATCCCCTCGTGCTCCCCTTCACACAGTATGGCTCAAGGTTCCCATGATATCTTTCACTTCTCAGCTAGACCATGCCATCTCTTGCCTCCCTCTGGGCTTTTTGCACCTGCTGTTTCCTCTGCCTGGAATGCTCCTTCCAGCCCTCTTTACTGCCTCACTCCCTCAACAAGGCTAACTCCTGCTCAACAGCCAGGGGAAGCAGTAAGGACAGTGGTCAAGACATATTCGAAGTAAAAAAAAAAAAAAAAAAAAAAGACATTCCAAGTCAGGCTTCCTGAGTTCAACCACAGTTCCACCTCTTTCCAGGTGTGTGACTTTAACCTTTCCAAGCTTCAATTTCCCTTTCAGAAAAATGAGAATAATAATTGAGGACACATCATTGGTTGAGTACCCAGCTATCTCTCTTCTTCCTCACTAACAGAACCCCAGTTTCTTTCAGAGGCCGCATGCTCATTCTAGGGAATCCATCATGATTGGTTTAAGTAAATTATAGAAACCCACCTTCCTTTTGCCAGTGATTAATCCTGACCAATACAACTTAAAAAGAAGTTGGCTGAGGACTTCTAGAAACACAGTACTACCCTTAGAACCAGGCAAGAGAGGTCCCTTCCCTGAGCCCCATGCTTTAGAGGGTCTCATCTATCACAAACACACACGTAAAAGCTAAAGAACACACGGGCACCTCTGTCCCTGAGGGTCACACAGCACGACTTATAACCCTCAGCATCTGCTGTGATGACCAACACTGTTCAGATGCCAGACCAACACTTCCCATCTCTTGCCCTACATCCTCAAAAAAAGGTAGCTGCCCTCCAAATGAGAAGGTTGTGGATTGTGCTTTGGCCACCACCAGAGACCAACACTGCTATGACTGTAAGGAAGACCTGAGTGGCAGGAGCCTTCACAGAAGAGAGAAGACAAACGAGCCTGTTGGGTCCTTCCTCTCAGCACAAAGGCAGCACATTCTTGCAAAACAAAGTATAGGAACTCACGAGTCCTGAATATCCATTTTCTTGCTTCTGTTCCTATTCATGGTTCCAGAGGTACTCACACTTCAGAGCTATAGTAACGCCAGCTGCAAACAGCGGTTGAGGAACACTTTGCAAAATTACATCCTATTGCATATATGCGTGTCATACATGCACATACTCCTCCTCCCACACTCATGTGAAACAGAGCATGCATGAAGCATAATACTAATTCTTTATTTTGCAAATGAAATGGACATTGAGCACTACAACTGCAGATACTAAATTCTTAAAAAAAACTCATTTAACTTTCAAAAATTTGAAATGGCTTCTTAGCTTTAAAATAATTTTGATTACAATTTTAACACTAATTATAAATTTTATTTTGCTTTTTACTTTTCATCGATAAATGTGAACATTTTAGAAGAAAAACAGCTTGCTAAAAAAGATAATTTACATATTATCTCATTTGAATATAATGGCATAATTTTGCATACAAGTTAAATTCTCTTATGCTTGCATTTAAAACCAGCATTTCACAATATAAACGGTAAAAGTTGTGGTCACAATTTAATATTGTAATTGCTTTTCTTAGAACATTAAGTAGCAAATAAATTGCCATAGTCAAAAGAAAGATTACAAAGAAAGTAAAAAAGCTTTACATTTTAGTACCTTAAACGGCACTTCTTCCCCCGCTTTCTAAACCAGGAATCCTGCATTTTCATTTGCACTGGACCCCATAAATTATGTAGCCACCCCTGATGGTGGAGTAGAAAGAGAACAAGCATCTGAGTCCTTGATGTCATTGGTGAGCCCCTGCCAACCTGTGGACCACCAACCCCGTATTTCTTGTTTTGTCCACAATAAATGCCATCGTGACTAAAGCCACTGTTACAAAAGGTTTCTCTTACTTGCAACCAAAAGCACTCCTAACCACTAAACTGCTACCCAGCCCAGGGTTGTTCTGAGGATGAAATGAGGTAAGTCCAGTGACCAGCCAACAGGTCATTTTCGAGCACGGAGTATGAGCGGGCACTACTCTAGCGGTGGAGGTGCCGCAGCCACGCTGGGCACATCACGGGTTTCCATAGGACTCAACACCCCCACACAGTACTTTTCAGAGTAAAAGAGGGAACAAATAAAAGTGATGTCAGGACTAGGGGCGCCTGGGTGGCTCAGTCGTTAAGCGTCTGCCTTCGGCTCAGGTCATGATCCCAGGGCCCTGGGATCAAGTCCCGCATCGGGCTCCCTGCTCCGCGGGAAGCCTGCTTCTCCCTCTCCCACTCCCCCTGCTTGTGTTCCCTCTCTCGCTGTCTCTCTCTCTGTCAAAAAATAAATAAAAATATATATATATAAAAAAAAGTGATGTCAGGACTAAAGGACAGTACCAGGCCAACTAATAAGAGTAAACACTCGACAAACGTTGGCTCTTCTTATTCATGGATTAACTTAAACATCACTTCTCCAGGGAGGCATTCCCAGTTCCCCAAGTCTGCATGACAGACCCACAGCACCCTTTGTGTCCTCTAACACAGCAACTCCCACAGACCGTAGCTCCAGAGCCTTTGACGAGGCCATCCACCGCACCGGACTGTAGTTCCAACAAGGTGGGTACTCTGCCTGTCCCGTCCTCTGCTGTATGCCCAGGGTCTCACAAATAGCAGGCACTCAATTAATACTTGCTAACTGAAATTATTTGGTCTCCTTCTGTATATGCTTGCCTAACCCTGGTGATTCCACCGTGAATTAAATGCTCTTATATGGGCATTTGGGTTCTGGGGAAACAAGACCTGTATTTTATTCACTGATGTGTCCTCTGAAGTCCTAACTGCAGTGCCCAGTAGGTAATGGTACTCAAGCACTATGTGCTGCTCTTCCAGAATCCTCTCCAATGGCCAGACCACGTCTGTGGGGAAGTGAACAACAGGCAGGGAGGCAGGACCTACTGCTCTCATTGCATATCATCTACCACATTATCTAGTTCTAGAAGTTGAGAATGAAGACTCAAGATGGGAGATCCCATTCTAGGCACATGGGCCATATTTCTCTCCTGTCAACTAATTTTTAAATTAGGTCTTTTAAGAAAAAAAGAAGAAGAAGAATGTAGCAGGAGGGGAAGAATGAAGGGGGGGAAATCGGAGGGGGAGAAGAACCATGAGAGACAATGGACTCTGAAAAACAAACTGAGGGCTCTAGAGGGGAGGGGGTTGGGAGGATGGGTTAGCCTGGTGATGGGTATTGAGGAGGGCACGTTCTGCATGGAGCACTGGGTGTTATGCACAAACAATGAATCATGGAACACTACATCTAAAACTAATGATGTAATGTATGGGGATTAACATAACAATAAAAAAATTAAAAAAAAATAAATAAATTAGGTCTTTTAAAAAAAAAAAGATTTTATTTATTTATTTGACAGAGAGAGAGACTGAGCACACAAGCAGGGGGGAGCAGCAGAGGGAGATAGCTTCCCACTCCAGGCTTTCCACTGAGCAGGGAGCCCAATTTGGGACTCAATCCCAGGACCCTGGGATCGTGACCTGAGACAAAGACAGACGCTTAACTGACTGAGCCATCCAGGCGCCCCTAAATTAGGTCTTTCTTGCCACAGCAAGATGTATCATACAGGCGGGGAGGAGAGCCCAACATAGTAGCTCTCCCTATCCACCGGGAACCTGAGCTTACAACCATTAGCACCTCCCTCTTCCCCTTCCCGAATCAGCTTGCTGGGGCTGTTGACTCAGTAAACCAACTCTCCAGAACATCGTTCAGAAACAGCATGCTAGAGGCAAGCAGTGGACCAGAGCTGGGCACTCACCATCCCCTCCCAAGAATTAAGAGACAGCCCCAACACAGGCTCCAAGGAGTCAGAAAGGAAGGACAATAACGGAAAACACAGAGAACGGAAAACACAGAGGCTGCGTGCTCTTCCCTTTTCACATGCAATCACCCCATACTCCCTTTGGGGAACAGATAAAACCACAGCAGGCAGTTTGGCTGGCCCACCCCGGCTAATTACTGCCACCAGACTCCACTGGCAGAGCCCCCTTCAGGGTTCAGGGGAAGGGGAACTGTGCTCTGAACATTCTTCAGCAAAAAGGACCAGCTGTGGTTTGGGGACTAATATCACACCAGGCATCTAGCTGCCCACAGCCATGCCAGGGACCCCGCTCTACCAGGGACCCTGCTGCAGCCAATCAAGTCCACCAGAGCCCACTTTACATCACCACACTCACTATCTTCTCTAAAGCAATCACTCCAACAGAAGGGGGCTAAAAACCATTCAGACATCTGAG